>NC_059429.1:1355361-1725361 GCF_021028975.2 Sphaerodactylus townsendi
GCNGATGGGAATTGTAGTCCATAACATCTGGAGTGCCAAAGGTTCGCCACCATGGACCTAGAACAAGCACATGGATGGGGGCATGCCTCCTCCTCTTCCCTGAAACATCACTGGCTGCATGTATTCCACCCCATTCTGATTTCCCGGGTGCCAACGAAAGCCCTGAGCAGGAGGGGCCAAACTAGCCTGACCTCATCTGATCTTGGAAGCGAAGCAGCCCCAGTCCTGGTCACTGTTTGAACGGGAGACCACCAAGGAAGTTCAGGGTAGCCACACAGCCTCAGTGAATCCCCAGTGCCACTGAGCTCAACATTGTTTTGTCTCAGCCCCCACCCCCCCCTCAGAACTGCAACATCCTTGTCGCAGTTATGAACTACACTTTTCTGCTGGAACAAGGTCGATACCGCTTCGAAGTGGGGAAGCATTGAAACGACACCTCATCCGTTCAACCAATCATGAGCCGCTTTTGTGGCATGCGCAGAACGGGAGAGTCGTGGCGGGCATGTAACTGTAAACTTTAAACTGTAAAAACTGTAAAAAAAAAAAAAAGAACGCTCCCATTTCCCACTGTAACACAAGCGCCAATCACAATCGAGGAGCGAAACAGGCACCAAGATGATCCCGCCCACTTAGCTCGGTTCCAGGGGGCCAACTCAGTTGCTGTGGGGTCAGCCTGGAATCGCCCTCCACTGAAGGGAACTGAGTCGACCTTAGCTCCCTTCTGTAGTGCGGAAAGCCCCAGAGGCAGGGGTTTGCCAGCAGCCTCCCAACTTCTCTTGCCTTGAAAACCGTTTGCGACTTGGCAGCAAATAAAAAAAGGAGGGCGGGGGGGGGGGGGGTTGATAACAGAGACCTGTTCATGGCCGAGCCTGAAGCCTTGCAGAATTCAGAACCACGAGGAAAGGGAATTGCTTGGAAAACTCCAAAATAAGATGAGGTTTCTCACATGGCAATTCTGCTAAACATAACTGCACAGCCAGACTGCTCTCTCTGTTTGTGTGGCTGGAGAGGAGGCCATGACTGCCTGGTTTTCTTCCTGGGAGCTGCGGGAGGCAGTTTAGACCATCAGGCAGCAGAGCGTCCTCCTATGCTGCAGGAGGAGGCGGAGGGCTCCAAGAAGGGCAGGACTGAGCTGCTTCAGGCTGCAAGTGAAAAGCACCTTTAGGAATATTATCTCTCCACAAGATAAAACCACACATCCCTGCAGTTAGAAAACTAGCACTACAGGGAGAGGTTTGGCAAAGAACCTTTCTCCTAGATTTCTATGTGCAGTGACTTGTGGATTCAAAATGGGCACAGTCCATTCCGACCTATCAGGATTCTCTTTCTGGATTTGGCTGCCTCCTGGCAAGCATTCCACCTTTTGTCTTCTTTGCTGAACATTGGAACTTCCTTGGTCTTCTATGGTAGACTGCTTCTATCATTGGAAGTTCTATCCTGACAACCAGTAGACCATCTACAAACTTTATTGGATTTATTTTAAAATGAGCTTTGCTAAAAGCCATCAATGTATGGATGGAGTCTCTCAGTGAATGAATTCTTTCGGGGCATTCTATTCACTACAGTTTGGCAAAATGTTCTGAACTCAAAGTTCCCCCCATCCCTGGAAGACTTGGCCAGTCTTTCACACTCTCGCTTCAGGGACCAGGTTCCCCACAATCACTTATTGTCTGTGGCACACTTTCACAGGCAGGAAGGAGCAGGGAGCACTTGAATTGGGGATCGAGTCGCACCCCGGAAAAGCCAAAAATAACCAATGCAGCATATGATGAAAAGACATTGAAAAAAAATAACCTGCCAAAGAGAGATGAGTAAATAACTATGTCTTGCAGTTGGGTCCGGGTGTTGCTTCACGTCGCTGTTTGATGCTTTAATGGCCAGTTTTTAGAAGCATTAGAGTTGACTTTTAGGTTAAATTGGCAGTCAAAGGCTAGAACACAGCTGTTTGTGACCCTATGCCATTCTGTATCTGTATGCCAAACTCCCCTCCTGTGTAAAATAATGGTGATTTCTTTCTTAAAGAAAACAAAATAAAATAATAATTTTCAGTATGCCAATAAACATATCTGTCATCCTCCTCCTCCTCCTCCTCCTCATCATCATCATCATTGACTGTTTGTCCCTAGGCAAACTAAAAGCTAGTAACTGGTTATTGTAGGTTTTCCGGGCTGCTGCATGGCCATAGTCTGGTAGTTTCATCCACATCTATGGCTGCATCTTCAGAGGCACGTCACAGTGAACAGTGAGATGTGTTTCTCTCTGTGGCACCACCACAGCCGCAGAGGCAGACAAAACTTTCAGAGCAAAAACTACCGGACCACAACCACACAGCCCAGAAAACCCACAACAGCCAGGTGATTTCAGCACTAAAAGCCTTCAACAATACACACAAGAACGTTTTCTAATTATCAGGTCCAGACAGCAGACATCCAAGGTTTCTTAAGGAAGTCAAATGTGCAATGATTGATCTACTAACAAGGATATGGAAGTTTTCACTAAAATTCACCTTTGTGCTGAATGATGAGAAAATAGCAAATGTCACCCCATTTGGGATCGGGGGGGGGGGGCAGGAAATTACAGGACAGTTTGCCTAACATCTGTTCCGATAGAAACTATGATTAAAGCTGCAATTATTAGGCACACAGGAAAAACAAATCAGTCCAACTTCTACAAAGGGGAGCCCTCCCTCACCAACCTTTGGGAATTCTTTGAGAAAGGGAACAAGCATTTGAAAACAGGGATTTGAAAACAGAGAGTCCCAGTGCTCAGCCCGGCCCTTGGGTTGGTGGTGGCGAGGCTGGCGGCTGGGACCATGAGGCGTGGCTGCTGTCCGTCTGCTGCGTCCTCTTCGGCACCTCTAGAGGTGACTATCCAAAGATGTGGAACTTTGTGGTGGGGAAGGGGAGGAATGGGTTTGCTTGCTGTGGATCCAGTCCTAGCTGCAAGTCCACTGCTTCCGGGAGAGGTTGTGGCTCAGAGGAAGAGCGTCTGCTTGGTATGCACAAGGTCCCAGGTTCAATTCCTGCTGCCTCCAGTTAAAAAATCAGGTAGTGAGAGAATAAGGTGAAAGACCCCGGAGTGCTGCAGCCAGTCAGAGTAGACAACGCGACAGTCTGATTCAGTTCGAGGCAACTTCATGTGTTCATGAGTTCCAGAAAAAATCAGTCATAGGACCATAGAGTTGGAAGAGATCCCCCAGGGCCATCCAGTCCAACCCCCTGCCATGCAGGAACACGCAATCAAAGCACTCCTGACAGGTGGCCATCCAGCCTCTCTTCAAAAACCCCCAAAGAAGGAGACTCCACCACACTCCAAGGCCGAACAGGAAGCTTTTCCTGATGTTTTGGTGGAATCTCTTTTCCTTCACCTTGAACCCATTACTCCGGGTCCTGGTCTCTGAGTAAAGTAGGTGTTTGTGCCCTGAACAGATGGAATTATTGTCTTTTACGTTGGAAAAGTTTTGCCTTGGTAGCTTCTTGCTTCCAATTTTAAGGATCCCAAAGTGACAGGATTGATTTGCAGAGAAACGGGCGGGAATGATTGTTTTGCAGTGCTGGGAACCCACGGGCTATTCAGCAGGTGATGCCAACGCCCACTTTGTTATGGGATTGGCTGGTCAGAAGGCCCTCTGCACCGTTCAGGTAACTGGGGAGGGTCTCATGCCTGCTCTATCCGGAAGGTGCGGCAGGGAGTGTTTAAACCGGGATACCTCCTTTGGAACCCTGTGTCCAGTTCCACCTCTCTAAGAACATTGCAGAGTTGAGAAGAAGAACCAAGATGGTCGGGGGTTACAGCACCTGTCCAGGGAGGAACGCCTGAAGAGTCTGAGGCTTTTCAGTTTTAAACAAAGATGATTAAGGAAGACAGGATGGAAGTCTATAAAGTTATGTTGGGGTCGGTAGAGTGAACAGGGGGACGAAGGTGGCGTGGGACAGCTCAGAAGCTAAGCGGGGTGGAGTCTTGGAAGGAAAACAGAAAGAGAAAAAGTGGACAAAGAGTACTTTTTCTACCTCTTCCAAAATTCCGAAACTTGGGAGCATCCAATGAAGGTAATGGGCATAGATTAAGGACAGATAAAAGAAAAAGAAGAGTTTGGATTTATATCCCCCCTTTCCTGTAAGGAGACTCAAAGGGGCTGACAATCTCCTTTCCCTCCCCCCCCCAAACAAACACCCTGTGAGGTGGGTGGGGCTGAGAGAGCTCCAAAGAACCGTGACTAGTCCAAGGTCATCCAGCTGGCATGAGTGGGAGTGCACAAACTAATCTGGTTCACCAGACAAGCCTCCACAGCTCAAGTGGCTGGGCAGGGAATCAAACCCGGTTCTCCAGATTAGAGTGCACCTGCTCTTAACCACTTTTACACCACGCTGGCTCTTGATACCTCTTTACCCAAAGGCTGATTAACATGTGGAATTTGCTGCCAGATGATGGATGGCCGGGGGTACATTTTTGCTCTGAAGACACAGCCAAGGTCATGAGGTTTTCAAAGCAAGAGTTGTTTTGAGGCGGGTTGCTGTTGCCTGCCTCTGGGGAGCAGCCCCAGACTTCCTTGGTGGTCTCTCATCCGAAGGCTGACCAGGGCTGACCCTGCTTAACTTCTGAGATCTGTCAAGATCAGGTTACCCTGGAAATACAGGTGAGGGTGGCCACCCCCTAGACGGCTTTAAAAATATTAGATTCAAGGAGGACACATCTGTCAGTGTCAGGGGGACTGTATCTGGGTGGTTGAGATGCATTTCCTACCTCACTGTAACTGAGAAACGCTACAAATCAATGCTGCTAAAACATATATGTAACCAGCCTGCTATATGTCACCACTGCCATCCAGGACATTCTTTCCTTGATCTTTACTTTACAGCTTCACATGCCTTGTAGATAACTAGGCTTTCCCCTGACATCCTGGTCTTATGGAAAACGGAACTGCGTCTCTCAGCCCCACCTACCTCACAGGGTGTTTGTTGTGAGGGGGGAAGGGCAAGGAGATTGTAAGCCCCTTTGAGTCTCCTACAGGAGAGAAAGGGGGGATATAAATCCAAACTCTTTTCTTCTTCTTCTTCTTATCTTGTGGGGACAGGAAGCCAGGTGGTTTTACTATCTGCCACACACTTTGGGGCGACTCCGCTCCAGGGACTGTTTTTCACCATTTCCTGGGAATTCGGGAGGGGGGATCTGTAGGGGATAAGTAAAGTTTCCCCTTCAGTCGTATCCGACCCTGAGGTACCACTGCAAGCAGTGATTTTATAGGCAAGTTGTTTTTGTGGGGTAGTTTGCCATTGCTTTCCCCGGCTATTCTTTACCCCCTAGCTATGTGCTAGGTACTCATTTACCGACCAAGGAATGGATGGATGGATGGCTGAGTTGACCATGAGCCAGCTGCCAGGATATCTGACCCACAGGGGGCTCGAACTCTCGACCGTGTGAGTGGCAGTGCAAGCACTTAACCACTACGCCACACAGCTCTTGTAGGGGATAAAGGGGTGGCAAAAGCCAGGTTTGTTCATTGGCTTAAGGTTCAAGACCTAACCATCCGTGGCTACTCACCATATTGACTGTTGGGGACCTCCACATTCAGAGGCAGTAAACCTCTGATTCCCAGTGCCAGGAGGCAACATCGGGGAAGGCCTCAGCCCCGGTGCCCCGTCTCTAGACCTCCAGATGAACAGGTAGGCTACTGAGTGAGGCAGGATGCTGAATTAGATGGACCACTGGTCTGATCCAGCAGGGCTCTCCTTATGTTCTTGTGTTCTTAAAAGCATATATTGTGACCTTGGTAATGCCCATGAACTGGCGACGACAGGGATTCTTGAATGGTTCTTAGTGCTGCAAAGTCATAACTTCAATCTAAGCTGTGTCATGTATGTCCCAGGCTCCTGGGAGCCCAAATTACCCATCCCCTAAGATACTTTAAGGCTCAGAGGCTGCCCATTGTGCCTATGCATGATGCCTTGCATCCCACCAGCTAACCCTGCTGCTGTCAGGGGATTCTGCTCTGTCAGTTCTGTGATCTGTTCCTAATTAAGAAGCACAGCAGAACTACCTCTTCTCAGAGGAGCCTGCTAATTGTGGCTCTGCGTGAGTACCTATTCCAGGCTGCACCTCTTCCCAGTTTTTCTGTGCTAAAATATAAAGAAGAGTAGGTTAGCTCCTCAGCTGTTGGACTGTTTTTCCTCTTCCACACCCCCAAAGTTAAACCATTACTAAATTTCACTGTTTCAACTCAAACTTTCCTGCCCCGGTTATCCCTTGTGAAGTTCAAACCCAGAAATTTCACACCATTTTTTTCTTATTGTCATCCCTATTAAACGTGTGCATTTTTAACATGTTACTTTTGAAACCATTGCATGCCAAAAGCTGCTAACCTGCCATTGAACTAAAGGAAACAAATGGATTGGGGGACTTATTCATAGCGGAACCCTCCTAGAATTTTAAATGCGGAATCAACCAGCGTTTGTGTTGACGCATCAGCCTGCCTAACCAGAAAGCACCAAGTTCCCAGCAATGTTTTCTTTCTCTGCAGGCACTTTGAATATTTATGGCCGCGTTGGGGGTAAGCCCCAAGTTTGGGTCAAGGAGTACAAGGGTTGGGAGGGGGGTGCAGAGAGGCAGAGTGGGCCACTCGGCCCCCGCTTCCCTTTTCTTGCCTGACAAAGTTCCTTTTCTCTTTTGGACAAAGTGTTTGCACTGGGAGGCACGCATTAATGTATCCATTATCCCAAGGGGAGGAAGGGAAAGAAAAGCCGCAGAGCGCTGGACAATGCACAGTCGGGGCGGCCGAGGGAGTCCCGTATTGTGTCTGGCTGGGAAGCGGCTGAATCCCCACGTCTCGGCCTCAGAGAATGAGATCATTGTGTCTGAGCTGTCCATCTTCTTTGCCTTCAGCCGGTCGCTCCCCCCCCCCCCGCATCTTTTGGTTAAGCTGGGGGGGCCCTCATCCATTGCCCCCATATAATCACTTATTCTTGATAAGTAACAATGGCAATTGCTAGATAACTGTATGGAATTATGACCGGGAGAGCATGTAGCTTGAATATTGAAGGGATGTCCCACCCCCAAATGATATCCCTTTACAAAAGGACCCCTTCTAATTAAGTTCACCCACCTTGCAAACGATTTCCCCCCAACCTTCGTTTTAATTTATTTATTTATTTATTCAATAAAATCCTTTAATGAAGACTAAACCTCTTTTTTTACCTCTTGCGTTCAGTATTTATTTAGACATTATGAATATTAGCAAGATCGTTAGATTTTTGCCCTGCCGTTTGGCCAAGGGGACGTGCACGGCCTCTTGGCCTCTCCCATTTTAATCTGCACAATGACCTTTCAAGGTAGGGCAGGACAAGAGAGGCCCAAGGTCGCCCAGTGGAGATCTGAGCCCTGCTGTTCTCCGACCTTCTCTAGCATGATGATGGTTTCACTGTTGGATGGTTCAGGGCGGGAAAGTAATGTTATGTTCTGACAAGCAGGGCCATATGTGTCATCTATGGGACATCTCTGTTTACCACAATGGTTGTGCATTACACAAACACACAAGGCCTTTACCAGCATTAAAAAGATAGTTAGCGTACATCAAAACTGAGTATAATACAGTGAATACCAGATTTCAAAATCAACCATTAAGATACATTATATTCCATTCATGGTATCTAATTGCCTTCTGTAAGAACTTTGCAACCGGTGTTGGGTCTTGGTTAGTCACATGGAAAGATGGCTTGAGTTCTTCCGAGTATCGTTTCCTGCCACAAAGCAATGGTCACGGATCAATAAATGCAGCGTTGATTCTAGAATAAAAAGAACAGTTAAACAGAGCATGGGTAAGGGATTCTAACGCATATTGCCTGCAGAGGCAAGCTCTATCAGGGCACAGAAATTTGTGATATCTCGCGTATAACATGGTGTTAAATCTGTCAAGCACATATGCTCTGCATTCATCCGGGAACAGTTTAAATACGATGCCGTACAGTAACTCCTTGGCCAGATCTCCAGGCTCAACAGGGAACACCCACTTCCAGCGTGTCGTGCCACATTTCTATTTCGATGGGATCGCTTCAGACTGTGAATCAAATTGCAAGTGCTGCACCTCGTTTGACTGACCAGTGTACAGAGTGAAGATCTTTTAAAAGGAATTTTAATTCTGGATGTGGACTTTGGAACTGCAGAAATGTTTGGTTTGTGGAAAAAAATATTGTCCAACTGAATTTTCTCCTGGGAGTCAACAGCCACTCCAAGAACGGGAAAGAAGGAGAAATCACTTTCCCCTCCCTGCTTAACCCGCCACCCCACCCCAAGTCTCCATCTACAAAGCTCTCCCCTGCCTGTGGGTGATGCTGGGCTGTTATGGGATGTTGGTAACTGACCTTTGAGCGAGAGTCATCAATTACGATTATTATTTATTAAGAAACAATCCTGCTTTGAAATATACGCTTTATACTCTTTAGATCTTCCACCCAGCAACTGCACTCAAAGATGTTGATTTATTTCAAGCCCTACGGGAAACGGGGTAGCAGTGGATCCAGAATAGACATCACACAATGCACTATTAACTTATGACATTCATGGCCACCAGACCTCATAACTATGGCGAGTGCATGTGGTTTTTCAAAGGAATTAGACAAAACTTGTGGAGAAGAGGGACTATCACATCTCCTTTGGACATGATGGTTAAAAGGAATCTCTGTGTTCAGTCTACCTCTGAATGCTAGTGTGACCCCTATGTTCAGAGTGGGATGACCCAGACAGGGGTGGAGACTGAAAGCAGCAGAAGGCTGCAAAATTCATGAAGTTGGAGAAAGCTCTTAGGCTACCAGGCTGGGACCTAGATTGATTTTTATAAGCCCTTAACACCTTGCTTGAGGGTTTTTGTGTATGTAAATGGTGAGAGTTCTTTTGGGGACCTTCATCATCTTGAATCCAGTTCACCAAACCTCTGGAGTCTCCATGAGCCAACCACCAGCAGGAAGAATGGACTTGGCATCATCAGACTGTAATTGGAAGGACTTGGAATGAACTTGAACAGGACCTTGCAGAGTTAGGTTAAATGTTAATGTTTGATAATTGTCATATGTCAAAGAAAGTAAACCATTTTGTTTAATGTATTGTCGAAGGCTTTCACAGCTGGATTCAACTGGTTCTGGTGGGTTTTCTGGGCTGTGTGGCCATCAGGGGCGTAACGAGGCAGCCCTGGGCAAACTGTAGCCCTGGGCAAAACCTGAGTTGGATGCCCCCCCCCCCCCATGGGCGGCCACTCCACCACGACCAATTTTTTTTTTGCACCAGGACATTGGTGCCTGCAGGGGGTGCATTTTTAGACATATCAGCACCATAATTTCAGCATATCATCAGGAGACTGTCCTTATGCTACCCCCCAGGTTTGGTGAGGTTTGGTTCAAGGAGTCCAAAGTTATGGACTCCCAAAGGGGGTACCCCATCCCCCATTGTTTTCAATGGGAGCTAATAGGAGATGGGGGCTACAGTTTTGAGGGTCCATAACTTTGCCTCCCCTGAACCAAACTGCACCAAACCTTGGGGTTGCCATCATGACAGTCTCCAGATGATACCCTGAGATTTTGGTGCTGATACGTCCAAGAATGCCCTCCCTGCAAGAACATCTCAAAATTTGCCCAAGAATCTTTGTTCTGCATTGAGTTTTCTGCATTGCTGTCAATGGGGGTTGCAGGCTGGAGGGGCACATTTCTGAAGGCACAGTCTCAAAATTTTCAGGGTCTCATCAGGAGACTGCCCTAATGATACCCCCAAGTTTGGTGCAGTTTGGTTCAGGGGGGGCAAAGTTATGGACCCTCAAAACTGTAGCCCCCATCTCCTATTAGCTCCCATTGGAAACAATGGGGGATAGGGGCACCCCCTTTGGGAGTCCATAACTTTGGACTCCCTGAACCAAACCTCACCAAACTTGCGGGGGGGGGGGGTAGCATAAGGACGGTCTCCTGATGATACGCTGAAAATCTGGTGCCGCTAGCCTAAAAACTGCGCCCCCTGTAGGCAAAAAATGGAAAACCACTAAAATACCCCAAAACGAACCCAGCATTTTGATGCCCCCCACAAGGTGATGCCCTGGGCAGCTGCCCACCTTGCCCAATGGGCATTACGCCAGTGGTGGCCGTGGGTTACAGACTTACACAGTGTGTAACAGACTTCCCTCTGTGAAACACCTCTGAAGATGCCAGCCACAGATGCAGGCGAAACGTTAGGAACAAGATCCACCAGGCCACGGCCACACAGCCCGGGAAACCCACCAGAACCATTTTGTTTAAAATTAGTTGTTGTAAACTCCTTCCAAGTGCCTCTGCCCCACAGAACCCACAAGCAGAGGTTGCACTAGCTGTTGTGAACTTACATCCCTTTGTGCTGAGCCTTCTAGGAACCTGGCTGGTCTTTGCTGAGAACAGTTCTGATCCAGGCAGGGCTCTTGCTCTTCTAAAAACTTCCCCAGGTGTGAAAGCAATGCGCCAGGTATAGGAAACAATCAGCATTTCTTCCTTGACAGGTTTTTGCATAAGACAAGGAAACCTAAGGCAGGCAGGGCTACTGTTCTGAGAAGGACCAAACTAGGGGTGAAGTGTAAAGGTCGAAACATTTCCAAATTTCTCCTCCTCCAAATAACTCCCTAGATTTTGGAGTCCCGAATCACTTGGGCTAGCTTCCAAAGTGGGACTTGAATTATTGCCACAATTTGCATCATAATGTCATGCAGTTAGTTGTATTTCTGTTCTCCCCCACCCCATACACAAAGTTAGGCCTGTGTGTTGATTTTTTAAAAAGTAGAAGGCAATTCTTGTGTGACCATGTATACAGTGGCGGCAAGATTTGTTTGGTGTGGCATTTTCTCAGTGTGCAGAAGCCCATGTGCATCGTCAAAACACCTCACACAAAAATCTCAGCACAAATTGTGTGTATGCTTTAATGAAGATAATCCTGTTTTTGTAGTGTTGTACAACATAGGCAGTAACACATGCTCCGTTCAACACAATGCAAAGACAGCATTTATTTTAACTATGGCTAATCGGGCTTCCCTTGATAAATGCTGCTCCCCTGCAGAGATAGAGGACGTCCACCACAGGCAGAATTGGGCTTTAAGAACAAGGTGGACTTATGGGATATGTCCATGTTCAAAAGTCACAAGTAACCATCAGACTGTAACATTTTGGGGAATTTTAAAGTCACAGGATGGGGGAAAGTTGTATGTGGTTCCCCCCCCCCCCCGAGAGAAATTGATATTTTGAGAAAAACTGAAAAATATGCCTTACTTTGTTTTCTATCAAATTGGGCAGCTCCATCCAAGAGGCCACTGGCCACTGGGCCACAACCCCAGTGCCCTGCTGTTCTCAGAGAGGCTCCCTGGCAATTTGGGGAGGTTTCAAAAGCATAAAAGCCGCCCTACCTCTGAGACGCCCCCACTTGGCTCCATAGATTCATGTCACCCAAAAGGATGTTTTAAGTTTCCAGTCCCAGCCACCAACTTAATACTGCAAATGGTCAGGAGGGAGCTGACTAATATTCGCTCCAGTCACACCCCCATCCCACGCCTGCTACACCGGCAGCAGTGGCACAGGTGCTGGGATGCTGGCGCCACATCCGCAGCGTATCTAAGCGCCAGGTGAGGCCACAGTCGCCGCACACCCATGTTATCGCTCCAAATTTGCCAGATTTTCCTACTTGAAAAGATCTTCAGTCGTTTTTATACTACATGTGTTGAGTGTGAAAGCCCCCGCCTTCAGAAACAAGAATGAAAGTATTTCATAGTTTTTTTCCATATGCCCCCAAATTGAAAAAAGGCCTCAGAACCTGCACAATTCCCCCCCGCCCCTGCAAGTCTTTCAGATCCCCAACCCATAGGGGTAAGGTTAATCAACCAGCTTCAAAACATGGTCTCCACTTTTAGTTTGAGATTAGCGGAGTGGCCCGCCTTTGGACAGTCACACTAGCCTTAGCTTATTTAATGATACCCTCATATTGCATGTTGTTTGAACCAAGTTCAAGGAGGAGGAGGAGGAGGAGGAGGAGGAGGAGGAGGAGTTTGGATTTATATCTCCCTTTCTCTCCTGTAGGGGACTCAAAGGGGCTTGCAAACTCCTTTCCCTCCCCCCTCACAACAAACACCCTGTGAGGTGGATGGGGCTGAGAGAGCTCAAAAGAACTGTGACTAGCCCAAGGTCACCCAGCTGACGTGTGTGGGAGTGTACAGGCTAATCTGAATTCCCCAGATAAGCCTCCACAGCTCAAGTGGCAGAGCAGGGAATCAAACCGGGTTCCTCCAGATTAGAGTACATCTGCTCTTAACCACTACGCCACTGCTGCTCCTTAACAGAAAGAATCAAAAGTTTCAGCCACGTGTACTTGCTGTGGTACTGGAGTTAATTTTAGAAACCCTCTTAGTTAAACTAACAAAATGCATTTCAACAGAGATAAATGAAAGATACTACACTTAGGCAGAAAAAAATGAAACACACAGATGTAGGATGGGTGATGCCTGGCTTCACAGCACTACATGTGAAAATCCCTGGGAGTCTTAGTAGACCACAAACTGAACGTAAGTCAGCAGTGTGATGCAGCTGTCAAGAAAGCCAATGCAATTCTGGACTGCATCAATAAGAATATAGCATCTAGATCAGCGATGGTGAACTTTTTCGAGACTGAGTGCCCAAATTGCAACCCAAAGCCCACTTATTTATCGCAAAGTGCTAACATGGTAATTTAACCTGAATACTGAGGTTTTAGTTTGGAAAAAACAGTTGGCTCCAAGGCGTGTGTTACCCAGGAGTGAGCTTGGTGGTGGTCGGTGGCTTTGCTTTGAAGCAACCGTGCAACTCTTCCAACGGGTGAAGCATGACCCTAGGAGGGTTTACTCAGAAGCAAGCCCCATTGCCAGCAACCGAGCTTACTCCCAGGTAAAGGATCACGCTTTAGTTTAACAGCGCTTAACAGGATTACCTTCCCCCAAACTAGGTCTTCGGGGGTTGGGCGGGATATAAATTTGAAAAATAAATAAAAATAAATAAAAAAATAATTGAGCCCAGTGGCCCAGGCCAGCCTAGATGTGTGTGGGGGGGCACTCTGTTTGCACGTGCCCACAGAGAGGGCTCTGAGTGCCACCTCTGGCACCCGTGCCATAGGTTCACCATCACTGATCTAGATCAAAGGATGTAATCATGCCTCTCTATTCTGCATTGTTTAGACCTCACCTGGAATAGGGTGTACAGTTTTGGGGACCCCAATTCAAGATGGATATGGACAACCTGGAATGGGTCCAGAGGAGGGCAATAAAAATGGTCAAAGGTCTGGAATCCATGCACTACAAGGAGAGACTTAGGGAGCTGGGGATGTTTAGCCTGGAGAAGAGAAGGTTGAGGGGTGACATGATAACCATGTTTTTGAAGGGATGTATTTGAAGGGATGAAGGGGGAGCAAACTTGTTTTCTGCCACTCCAGAGACTAAGGCTGTTTTGCTTGTGCCTTCCTGCATGGCAGGGGGATTGGGCTTGATGGTCCTTGTGGTCTCTTCCAACTCTAGGATTCTAGAATCTATAATGAGCAAAATGCACCACAGAAATGTGTCAGAACAATTTTTCTGGAGCAGCAAAAATCCTAGGTTAAGGTCCTATCAAGCAAGGTCATGCCTGGCACTGGGAACATGATGGGAGTTTATGAAATTAGGAATGGTGGGAGAGGCGGCTCTCTCTCTCTTGGACTTAGAGGGTCACTCAGTGAAACTGATCAGAAATAGTGTGGAAAAAATGAAGGCTCCTCACCCCCTCTCTCTCAGGACATGTGCCTCTTGTGAAATGCCACGCGAGCAATTAAACCCAAAACTGAAAAAAGGTGAAGCAGACCATGATCAGTAAAATTGTGGAGTGCCACAAAAAAGGTGGCAGCGAACACGAGCTCCGTGGCAAACACATCTAGCTAAGTTGAACCACCACATAGATTTGTTAATGAGAATTTTTATTTATTTTACACATCTAAATAGCACATACATAGAAAGATAAAGAAAAGATCCCAACCTAGTCCCCTTTCCCCCTATAATAATAATGCTAAATGAAAAGAAAAAGAGCACATACACAAACACCTACACATATATATGGTGACTGACTTCCAGCTACCTCACTACGGATCCAAGCATAAATCTCACCGTGCTTATAATTAATATCTACATTTTTTCACTTTTAGTTCTTTTTATAAAGTAGTCTTAATCCAATATGCTGTTTTCATTTAAGTCTCAAATCCTGCTGTTGTTTCTCTGTTCGTATATATTTTCAGTAAGTAGTCCGCAAAGGATTTCCAGTCGTTCAGAAAACTGTCCGCATTCTTGTCTCATAACCACTGTCAGTCTTGCCATCTCTGCATCTCTGACTTTCAAGACCCAGTCTTGTTTTGTTGGAATGTTGTTGTCCCTCCAGATAAAATGCTTTACTAAAATAAAATAAAATTATTGTACTAAATAAGAACATATTTTAAGGGATAGTAGAAGGTATAGAAACCTTGAGAGGGAGGCACTAATTAAAATCAGTATTTGAATATCTAAACAAAATTAGATATGAAGGCAGGAAGCCAGCAGGGGTGGGGGCTTTCCAGTGTTTTGTACTGAGTGTCACATGTATGACTATCTGCTACTAGGACAGAAGTCGTGGGTGTGCCCTCGCTGCAATGAGCTCCTGGCACTCAGGAAATGTGTCCGTTCTCTTGTTGCCAAGGTGGCAGACCTGGAGAAGCTGAGAGAGGCAGAGAGGGCGACAGACGAGGCTTTCAGGGACCTAACAGCCAGGTCCCACTCCCAAGGTGACATCTCTTCAGATGTCATGGAGAATGAGAGTCTGGGGGACAGAGGGAGCCAGTCTGAGGTGGGGGAAGATGCTCCCTTAGATGGGACCCCTTCCTTAGCTGGTGATCAGATATCCTCTCGCACTGAGGATACCCCTCGGGGAGGTGGGGGGCTCCTTGTAGTGGGTGATTCAATCATTAGGAATATAGAGAGTTGGGTTTGTGAGAGGTGTGATGACCGCATGGTGATTTGCCTGCCTGGTGCGAAGGTTGCGGATGTCACGCTTCGTCTAGATAGGCTGTTAGACAGTGCTGGGGTGGAATCAGCAGTTGTGGTCCACATTGGCACTAATGACATTGGGAAATGTAGCTGGGAGGTTCTGGAAGCTAAATTTAGGCTGCTAGGAAACAGGTTAAAATCCAGGACCCCCAAGGTGGCATTCTCCGAAATGCTACCCGTTCCACGTGCAGGGCGAGCTAGGCAAGCGGAGATACAGGGTCTCAATGCGTGGATGAGAAGGTGGTGTGAGGCAGAGGGTTTCAGATTTGTCAGGAACTGGGGAACCTTTTGGGACAAGGCAGGCCTGTACAAAAGGGACGGGCTTCATCTTAACCAAAGAGGAACCAGGCTGCTGGCGCTCAACATTAAAAAGGTGGCAGAATAGCTTTTAAACTGATCCTTGGGGGAAAGCCGACAGGAGCTGAGGTGACTTTGGAATACAGTGCCCATGGGGATTCAGACAGAGAGGGAGGTTTTTCTAAATCAACCACATTCAAGTGAGGAGCATAGCAATGTGATAAGTGATGGTGTCTACAAAAGGCTAGAGGGCAAAACACATAAATCCCATGTTAGAGACAGAGACAGAGTATACAAGTGTCTCTATGCTAATAGTAAAAGCCTTCGACCTAAAATGCGGGAGCTGGAGTACAGAGTTTTGAAGGAGGTCATTGATATAGTGGGCATCACAGAGACATGGTGGAATGAGGAGAACCAGTGGGATGCTGTTATCCCAGGTTACAGGCTCTACAGGAAGGATAGGACAGGGCGTATTGGGGGTGAGGTGGCCCTCTACATCAAAGAGAGCATAGTGTCACATAAAACAGACAATGCAGGGGGAGCTGATTCCTCTACAGAAGCACTGTGGATATCAATACCAGGGTGAAACATAGTTTAACATTAGGAATATATTATCGTCCCCCTGACCAAAGCGCACAAGAGGATTCTGAGATGAAAAAAGAAATTAGAGAGGCCAACAAAAGCAAAAATGTAGTGGTAATGGGCGATTTTAACTATCCCCATATAAACTGGAAAAATGCATGTTCAAGTCATAGTAAGGAGAGAACATTCCTGGATATGCTAAATGACTGTGGCTTAGAGCAGATGGTTGTAGAACCAACCAGGAGAGAGGTGATCCTAGATCTAATTCTATGTGGGACCCAGGACCTGGTGCGGGAAGTCAGTGTTGTTGAGCCGATACGGAACAGCGACCACAATGCTGTCAGATTCAGTATCTCTGCATGCAAACAAGTGACAACTACTAATGTAGTTAAATTTGCCTTCAGAAAGGGGGATAGTGCGCAGGAAGCTGAAAGGGAAAATCAAGAGATTCAAAACTGTCCAAGATGCTTGGAGGTTATTTAAAAACACAGTTATAAAAGCTCAGCTGGAATGTGTTCCGCAGGTTAGGAAAGGCAGCGCCCAGTCCAAAAGAAAGCCACCATGGTTAACAAGGGAGGTTGAGGAAATTATTAGGAAAAAAAGATGTCTTTTAGAAAATGGAAGTCCAACTTAACTGATGAAGAATACCAGAGAGAACACAAATGGTGGCAAAAGAGAAGCAAGTTAGCAGTAAGGGAGGCAAAAAAGGATTATGAGGAACGCATGGCTGCGAACATCAAGACCAGCAACAAACAGTTCTTCAAGTACATCAAAAGCAGGAAGCCAGCTAGGGAAGCGGTAGGCCCATTAGATGACAAACGAACAAAAGGTGTGCTAAAAGATGACAGGGAGATTGCAGAGAAGCTGAATGAATTCTTTACATCTGTCTTTACCCAAGAGGGGGTGAGGAAAATTCCTGCACCTGAACCAAGCTTCTTAGGAGGCGAATCCGAGGAACTAGAGAAGATAGTGGTAGACAAGGAAGAAGTTCTGGCAGCCATTGATAAATTAAATGCTACCAAATCCCCTGGCCCAGATTGCATTCATCCAAGAGTTCTTAAAGAGCTCAAGCATGAACTTGCTGATGTTCTCACATTAATATGCAACTTATCCCTGAAATCAGGCTCCATCCCTGAAGACTGGAAGATGGCCAATGTCACACCAATCTTTAAGAAAGGGTCTAGGGGGGACCCAGGAAATTACAGGCCAGTCAATTTGACATCTGTTTCTGGTAAATTAGTAGAATCTATCATTAAAGATAAAATTATTAAACATGTAGAAATGTAGTAATGCACTGCTGACCCAGCAGCACCGTGGTAGAACGTTGGGACGCCAACGGACCTACGGCCTTGCTGGTCGCACCGCACCCCCACTCCTCATCCCCCTATGAGTCACGGGTCATGAACTGTCTGGCTCAGTCACCGGGCGCAGGGACAATGGTTTTGCCCCCAGGTGAGGATTAGGCTCAGACGCTTACGCTCCTCTCCGCACGTAGCCAGGTGAGATCATGCATCACATGATGATCTCCAGGTCTCCCGGTCTCCCGCTCATCTCCCTACCCACCTCCTTTGCGCCCACAATGAAACCCTAATAAAGGTGCAGAGACCAGCACAGGGGAGAGTTGTCAGGATCCAGAAATCCAGCTTCCTGTTGCTGGCGCTCCACCAGATGAAACCTCCCTCCGCGTCCTGCCTATTCCTTATGACGACTCCTGCGGGGATGACTACAAGCTGGTGCGAAACCCGGGAATCTCCCGAACCTCCCACCTGCTCACCGTCGCCTGGGAAAGGGCGATACGAAGTCCGCTGGATCGGCGCATCCAGGGACCCACGTTTGTATCGCCTGTCCTCTGATCGGCGCATCCAGAGACAGCGTCCTAGGACACTCTCGTCGGCGGAACACGGTGAGTATGGGAGCTTGCAAAAGCAGGGCTTATGACAGAAACGCGTTGGCGAACTGGCGTTAGCGAAATGCGGCAGGAGTCCCCGTAAAGAGAAGGGAGCTGCGCAAATTGGTTGAAGGAGATTGAAGCTCAGTGTCCATGGTACCCAGAGGGGGGACATTGAATCTTAGGACTGGGAAAACATCAGAACTCTTCGCTGCGGTGCTCGCGCCCGATGTCGCTGCTACTGACGTGGAGACAATGTTTTGTCGCCATCAGCCTGCAGACCTATGTAAACCACTGCTGTAGGCGCCCTCGCTTCGATCTTCACCTTCAATTTCAACCGGAATTTTCTCTATCCACTAAATTGGGCGCCTGTCCTCCCTTCACCTGCTACCTTCACCCACTTCTCCAAACTCCGTCGGCGCCCCCCTCCTGCTCCGCCTTCATTTTCGAAGCCACTGCACCTCCGTCAATGCGTAATGGCGCTGGTTTCAAACTCTGCATGGTATTAGCCACGATCTGCAAAGGAAAACCTGGCGGAAGACGATGCCGATATTCTAGCATTGTGCCCGTCCATTTCACAGATACCGGGGAGGATAGGTGTTGGTGGGTTGTCCGAGGAAGTACCGCCCCTTAAGCTATAACATCCTCACTGAGCTCCCATGGCGATGCGGGCCATTAGAGTCACCAGCCCTATGTGAGAGGCATGCTAGAGGCGGTCGCGAGGAGATGTAATGGTTCCCGGACGACTGGAAGACCACCTTCCGCGTATACCGAGCCCTGCACAATTTGTGATCTGGGAAGTTCCGCCAGCAATGCTTTAGCAGGGCAGCCCGCCTCGGCGGCACGCCTACACCGCCCTTACAACTACGGCTTCGATGCCTTCAGTAACCCCAACAATCAGATTGTCCTTGCCGGTGGCCACCCTTCTGATTCGCCTCCTGAATGCGCCCACCACAAGGCGTTTTTGAAACTCCCCAATACGGACAGCCAACCCAAAAGTTTTTTCTAGCACCCGGCGAAGCCTCAAGAGCCCCTATGCTGAGTTTGTGAACAGGGCTCCAGGAGGCCCTCAAGAGGCAGGTTGACAGCGAGGGAGGCCCAGAGGCGAACTCCTTAAAGCGCCTTGCCAAGGAGCCTCCGCTGAGTGCCATAAGCGTCTGAGCCTAGGAAGGAACCCGAGCTGGCCGACATGCTCAAAACTTGCCAGGATATCGGGTCTTTGTATCAAGCCAACTGCTTCTAGCCGCCGCCCTCTCCGCTGCCATGAGACAGCCCGAGGCGAGTGTCTCAATTGCGGCCAAGCAGGACATTCCGGAGGAATTGTAGGCTGCCGGCGGAGACCTACAACCCTGACGGAGGGTCTCTCCCAGAGGGCTAAGACCCCCGGAGAAGTCTAGACCGGGCGCTCCCAATGCCCGCTGGGAGGCCAGCCTGGCATCTCCCCAGCCGAGGAACCAAGATCCGCACCTCAAACCCTTCCCCGGGCTCCCCATGAGATCTTGGCTGCCCCAGCTCAGTATAGTGATCCCATCCCCACGGAGACCATTGGGCTGGTCTTGCAGCTTGCTCCCCCACCTCGTCTATACTTCCTGCTCTGATAACCTTCTACTTCCCAAAGTCACCATGCACCTCCGCCAGTGCCCCAGAATGTACAGCATTTCAAAATCTCTACTGCAGAGTCCACAGTCACTGAATTGGCAGAGAATGCTGGCCGAGGAAGGGACTGCCGTTTTGAGCGCCTCCTCAGAATGCCCCATAGCCAATCTACAGGACAATGAGGCATGGAAAGGGAAGATGCTACAGCACAATGGCCTTAAGCCAAAAAGTCCTTCGTGAAGAAGAAGCCCCTTGGCCTCTCCAGCTGTAAAGGTTCAAACCAGATCTCATAGCCTCTGAGCCTGTGCAAAGCCCTGAGCTCAAAGCTCCCAGTGGCAGCAAAATCGTCAGCACCTCAGAGAGAGCAAAATCTCAAATCCAGAGTTACCAATCCTCCCTCAAGTTACTTTCTATGTGCTCTGTGTACTATGTATGTTCTGTATGTCTTGCCCCTTTCAAAGAGACCCTAAAGTTTTTCCCTCATAGGGATTTTCAGCACAGCTATGCTCTTGTGCTTCAATTAAAGGTTTTCTCCTTCTGATTATGTGTGCCCAATGCCTTGAAAGGCTCGCCCATTACAGCATCAAGCCTTAAGCGGGACACAGCTTCGTCGTGCTCCCCAGGATACCGATGGGACCTGCTTCAGCTTAGCCTCTCCATCTTAGTTTAAACCTTCAAAACTTTTTCTTCAAACCTCTCCTTGAGAACGCACCAGCCGTCCATCTGAGCCTACACTGCCACATTGGCGTGGCATAGTTTACATATGAAGCCAAAATCATTTTCATGCTCCCACATTCTCTGCTGGCTGGCTCCCTGGCTAGTCACAGGTGCTGCCAAGGGGGGTCTCTCAGCCACCTATCTTACACAGCCTCCGCTGTGAAGGTGGGAAGCGAGGCTCAAACCGGCCCCGAGATCCCCTTACGGAGGGAAGGTAGAGCTGACTTCCAAACCCTTCCCCTGCAACCCTTTCTGCACACCTCCCTCTTTCTAATGGGCTGGCCTTGCCCACCTCTAGATCTAGGATCTGATAAAGGGTTTTGCAAACCCTCTCAATTGCTCCTGTGATCCAAACCTCAAACTGAGGAACTGTTTTCTTTGCATCTTCTCTATATCTTTCCTATATAGATGCTATATTACGATATGACTATAATTGTGAATTGTTCAAGTTGCTTTGCAAAACTCCACACCTTAGACGGTGAGTTGTTTTACAAACAAACATCCGACCTGGATATGACCTCTCTACCCTTCTCCTAAGCCTTGAGACAATTCCTGCCTTGTATCTGCTTGAATGTTGCAAGTGATCGTTGTCGGAATGGGCCTTCACCAACTTAGCTTAGCCCAAAAGACAAGCGAAAGAGAGTAGTTCCCCATTATTGGCCAATCAGGTCTCATCCAAGCCAGACCATATCCAAAGTACTCTTCTCTATTCTCTATCAAAAAATTGCCGCCCCTCAGGACTTCGAGCCTTCCATTTGTCATCCTATAAGGACTAACTCAGCCAGCATGCAAAACCCTAGGAAAAGCGTTGCTTGTCTTTTTTCTTCCATACAGGAGTCCAGCTGCAGCCATGCCAGACCAGCCCCATCCGAGGAGATGGAGCGGAGGCCTCCCTGGAGGATCCGACCCATGCATCCTGTGAGAGGAACCCGATTGCCCCCCGGCCAGGGCCGAGATCGGAGGGATCTCTCTGGAGCCAACACCCCCAATCTTCCACAAGGCTCACAGCCACCGCTGGGAATACCCCCCCTAGAACGATTAGCAAGAATTCCATAGGCGCAGAAATAAAAGGCTTTTGGGGTAAAAGTCCATTTATTAAGACATCTTAGAAAGCTCAAGTACATGGTGGAATGACACTTCCATGCCAGAAGCACAGGTTATAATACCATTCACCCCATCCCCTTCCCATAGCTGTAGAGACAGAGTCTTCATCTCCAGCAAAGATAAAGTCTCCGCCCGATGCATCTGGCCCATCCTTGGCTGTGGAATGTACTCAAGGTTACTTCACTATCAACACCATTGAATCCTTTACACTCTGCCTCCCCTAAAGAAAGACCCTTCCCCAGGTTTATCGCGGAAGAAGGCATTGAAAAGCAGAAATAAGGGTGGGGGCTTCAATGTTTTGGAATAAACCCATTGATTATACCCAGAGGAATATCCCACCCAAGAAACTAAATATTGCAAGCGTTTGCGATTAAAGCGAGAGTCCAGGATAAGCGTCAATTTACATTAGTGCTTGTGGCCATCAATAATAGTCGGTGGGGGGGCCTCTCAGTAGTGCATTATACCGGAGGCATCGAGGCGGGGAGCCTCCTTGAGCAAGCTGGAATGGAAGACAGGATGGATGTTACTAAGAGAGTTAGGCAAATCTAAGCGGCAGTGACATCATTAATCACTTTAGTAATCTGAAAAGGTCCCACAAATCTCTTGCCAAGTTTGGAATATTTATGCACGTGTGAGATTTTTTTGTAGATAAATACACCCAGGAGCCCTGCATGAAGGGAAATCTGGTGTTTATCGGCAGTTTTGGGAGTCCTTTGCTTGTTGTAAGAAGCGGTCTGGACCGACTTCCATCCCCTCGACTGGGATGAAATCCATTGTTGAAATTCTGGGGTCCAAAGCAGCTGCGGTGGTTGTGGCTTGTGGCGGAAGGGCGACCAGACACAATTTCAAAGGGTTTTTCTTTTGTACTACTATGAACCGCATTGTTGTAGGCGTGCCTCCATAAGCCGGAATATTTCGCACCAATTGTCTTGGTGGTAGTTGGTGTAACAAGCGTAAATACTGCTCTAGGGTTCTGTTACGTTCTCTCCGTCTACGCCCGTCACTTTGAGCGTGGTAGAAGCGGCTGACGAAGCGTGCTTAACAACCCCAAAAACGCTTTCCAGAACTTTGAGATGAATTGGGGGCATGGTGGGAGACCACCTTAACTTGGCGGAATGGAGACGGTAAACATGTTGAATAAACAGCCGTTAGCCAACTTAGGGCGGAGGGGATGGAAGCACATGGAATAAAATGGGCTTGCTTAGAGAATAAGTCCACCACCACCCATAAAAACCCGATATTGCCATGACTTTTCCGGGCAAATCTGTAATGAAATCCATGGAGATGACTTCCCAAAGGCGGAAGCTACCGGAGAGGTTTCAACAGTCCATGGGGCTTTCAGGGATGGTTTTGGCTTCTGCAAACCCGAGCAGCCCTTAATGTAATAACTTCAATGTCTTCGCATTGCCAGCGCCACCAGAACTGCCGGGCGGGCTAAGTGCAGAGTTTTCAAAAGCCAAAATGTCAACCCGAGCGGGCATCGTGGCAAGCTTCAAGAACCTGCTTGCGGAGGAGGCCGCATTGCCAACATTCCCCCTCCGCCAAACTCCATTCTCAAAAGCGCGGTGGGGAGTCTCAACCCGGCGCTGGAGGCTCGCTTAGCCCGCCTCCTCAATTCGAAGGAGGCAGACTGGGAGCGGGGGTGGAGAGGGGAGAAGTGGGCGTTGAGATCGGTGACAGCCAACCCCAACTGGAGGGGTAAGAACAGTCGTGGAATGTCACCGTGGGCAGCTCCACCCTCCCAGACGGGTGGTAGCGAAGGCCGTCAATAATTGTTGGTCTTCCCAGGAAAAAATGGACTGTAAAGAAGCGAGAAAGAAATGCGATACTTGAAGTTGTTTTGCGGACATCTTGAGAGTGGAAAGAGCTGCAGGTTTTATGATCCGACCAATCTTGAAAGGAGGTGCCTAGCCCCCTCAATGAGTGGCGCCAAGTGGAAGTGCTGCTTTGATGGTCGCAGTCTCCTTGTCTCCACAGTCCAGTTGAGTTGGCACCAGAGAATTTTTTTTTGAACAAATAAACTGCGGAGATAGTCCTACCATCTTTATTTTTCCTGCAACAGAGGGCTGCTGAAGTGCTTTGTCCGAAGTCCAGTGAACCACAAAGCGGGAGATCCGGGTCAGGGTGCTTTGAGGATAGGTTAGGTGGTATGATTTTAATAGTTGAAAGGCTGTTTGACATTCCTCCGACCAGAAAAGGGGCCCGAGACTGGCGGACAGTTCTTTACCCTTAGTGCATTAAAGAAGGTCTGTGAGAGGAAGTCAGTTCAGCAAATTGGGGTATAAAATCACGATAGAAATTAGCAAAACCAAGAGCGACTGGAGTTCTTTGCGGTTGGTGGGGAGCGAGCCATTGGAGGACTGCGTCAATTTTAGCAGGATCCATTTTAAGCCCTCCCGAGGCGAGATCCGGTAACCCAAATAGTCAATGGAGGTCTGATGAAAACAGCATTTGGAGAGCTTGGCAAAGAGTTGTCAAGCAAGCGTTTCCAATACCTCTCGAACCAATATTTCATGCTCTTCCTATAGTTTGCGAGGTAAATTAAAGCGTCATCTAAGTATACAACCACTCCCTTGTACAGTAAATCATGGAGAACTTGGTTGATAAGGGCCATAGAAAGTCTCCGGGCCCCACTTATAACCCGAATGGCATTATTAAATATTCAAACTGTCCAAACTTTGTGTTAAACGCAGTCAGGTGTTCATAACCTTCAGCAATACTGACTGTGTGGTAAGCTACTCTCAAGTCTAATTTAGTCAACATGCGTCCTTCGCCGAGTTCACCTAACAGGTCCTTGATCAAAGCCAACGGCTATTGATTGGACAGGGAGACCTCATTGCGACCTCGATAATCTGTGCAAAGCAGTAAAGACCCATCTTTCTTTTGACAAACAAAGCAGAACTGGCGTCGCGTGTGTTTGGTAGCCCTTCGTGTAAACCCTTGAGCAAGGTTCTTGTCTAAGAAGGCACAAAGTTCCTTCTCCTCATTGGGACTCATCGTAGATTCTACCCTTGAATTGCAGTTGTGCCCCTGGTTGTATGACAATTTTACAGTCAGTGTCTCTGTGGGGTGGCAACTGATGCAGCATTCCTGCTCCTGAAAAACTCTGGCTAGATCCTGATATGCAGGTGGGATGCCAATAGAATCGGGAGACAATCACTGAGGAAGCCAGAGGGAGGTGTGTCAGGAGCCGTTGGGTTTTCTTCCCAATTCATGTGTCCACCGCAGGGAGGGTCAGTGAATTCTAGGATCCCTTTCTTTCCAAATGAATTTTGGTTCATGTAACCAATAACCAAGGCATGCACCCAAAACTATGGAGTGTTTGGCCACTGGCATCAAAATGAAATCTAATTTTCTCCCAATGGTCAGTATAGCGAGGAGGAGAACCCGGCTGTGTTTTGTACTGGGCGGTCCTTCCGTTCCGAGGGGCTGCCGTCCATTTGGGTGAATGGTATGGGCTTAGCCAGGGGAATTAGGTCTAGACCTAGCTCCTCTGCCACCTGGGGCGCATTAAGCAGTGGGAGCAGCGAATCCCACAAGAGACCGAAGACTATAATGCGGAGTGTGTTTAAGCGGGTTGGCCAGAAATGCTTGAACAGTAATGGGGCTGCCTTCACTCACCGCGTCCAGGAGTCGGCCCATGTCCATGAGGGCTGAAGAAAGGCAAACAGCTGCTTCCCCTCCTCTGGAGTGCGCTAACCGGTCACCGCTTTAGGCCGAGCCAGTGGGAGGCGACCCCTGACCTGCGTGGTGGTTTTGGCAGGCGGAGTGCATGAGCTGGGCGGTTGGTTTTGCTTCTTGGGACAGTTGGCTAGATGACCTGGCCCTCCATGGTAAAGACACAATCCAAGTGAAATGACGGTTCAGAGAGTGGTTTCGTTAGGAGCTGGGCTTGATTTAGTGAGACACAGTAGTGGTTTTAGGGCGTGGGCGGCCTCATTGACAATATTCCAAAGCGAGACGCCACCTGAGACCCCAACTGGATCCAATCTGCAATGAAAGTGCGAGGAACCCGAATTAAAAAACACCGTTTCCGCGTGGTTTGCTGTCCACCGCATCTGAGAAGTATTGGCATTTCATGCGTTCAGGCCACTCAGGAGGAAGGTCGAGGCAACCGCCATGCAAATTCACGGACAAATTCTGCAAGCAGGCGGTTGCCTTGTTGGATGGTTTTTTGATGGTGCGGATAGCTTCATTCTCGGCCCTGGATCTTGGCGCTCTTAAAGCTTGGAGGAATGCGGGCACTATGCGGGGTCCTCATCCTGCAAATCAAAACAGTCCACGAACCAGTCGGCTGCTGCCCATCCAGGACTAGCCGATGTCCCGATATTTTTTTTAGCGTTAGGACGGTATAGATCATCATAGTCTTCAAGTGGGCATTGAGTTGCAAGATGAAGTAGGAAGTTTAGAGCGGTCCCATCAAAAAAACGGGCTGGTATACAGGGGCGAATGGTAGCCCCGTTAAACTGACCCTTGAAGCCTGCTAGGGAGGTGGTTGCGCTGGTTGAGCAGGTTGGGCAGGCAGCTGTTAATGCGAAGGCGAATCGAGCTGGCCCGGTGCAGCTGGCGTTTGGTGGCGGGATGATGGCCCCTTTGTTAGCATGATCAGTAACAACATAGGCTCCAACAGGGCCCCTGGTCTGCTGCCTCCTTAGTTCCCTCTCCAACGCATGGCTCCCTCTCCTTGCGAGCCAATGCATCTTGGTGCGCATGCAAAGCAGCTTTCGTTCTAACTTAAATCCAGTTCGTCCCGTTCAGGGCTTCGAGTGAAAGTTCACTTTAGTGCGCCAGAACACAGGCAGCTTTCGGCGTTGCCGTTGTAAATCCAGTCTGGACTGTTCCCAGGACTTTATCATGGACTGACAGATTCTGGAGCATATTGTCGTTAGGCAGCGTCTTTGGCTTGCGGTCCAACTTTCGAGCTGGACTTCTTTGCGTTGCTGTTTTGATTCCTCCTGCAGGTTTCGCTCTATTGCAACTGTGCCCGTTCCTCCTCCCATAGCTGGCGTTCACGGTTCCATGCAGCTTGGGCATCTCGAAATTAGCCCACTTCCTCTTCCCAGTCTTCTCGATGGGAGAGGAAGCCGGTCGGCTGGGAATGCAGGCTTTCTTCAGACTCTTCGTCATCAGGGAAGCGAGCTGGAGACAATGCGCCCGTGAGCCACCGGTGGCTCCCGAGGCACCTCAGGTGCGGTCGCCCGGAACCCGGAGATGGGGGAGTCCGATTGGGAAGCTTGATAGCGGATACCCCTCCCAATTCCAGAGTTGAATCCCGGTGTCGCTGGGCCGAACCCAGTGTTTGGTTCCGCAGGAGCATCACCAAAATACGAGTCCAGGAATCGTTCAATGGATTCCCTGGAGTTGCCGCATATGAAAAGGTGGTCAAGCCCGTCTCCCCTCCATGACAGGTTGCATCTGAGGTTTGTAATCCCACCTACGAGCGGGCAGAGATCCGATCCACAGGCGCCGATCCATGGACAAGCGCTAAGCGACTCATGGAAGTCCCCATTGTCGTCGCCACGTCCTCGTTCCAACGGAGTAAGAAGACCGTGCTGATACGAGGGGCGGGGAAAAGAGCCACCAGCGAGGCCCGTTCTCCTGCCGGTTTCTCCAGATCCAGAAGGGAAGGTCGGAGCCCTCTTTGGGGGCTACCGCACCTTCGCAGTAACATTCAACCTCTCCATCGCATAGAACCAAGAGGTCCACTGCACAAGAATATAGATGAATTAAGATTCCTGCCACCAATGTAAAGGAATTCCATAGGCATGAGAAATAAAAGGCTTTGGGAGTAAGATCCATTTATTAAGACATGTCTTAGAAAGCTCAAGTACACGCAGTAGCAGGAATGACACTTCCGCCAGAAGCACAGGTTATAATACCATTCACCCCATCCCCTTCCTGCTTCCCATGGGAACAGAGTCTTCATCTCAGCGCCAGATAAAGTCTCCGTGATGCATCTGGCCCATCGCCCGAGTCTGTGGAATGTACTCAAGGTTACTTCACTATCAACACCATTGAATCCTTTACAAAGCGGCAGCCTGGGCCAGCTGTGGCTCAGAGGTTGATGCCGCGTGTTGCTGCTCCTCATCTACAATCGCTATTCTCTCTCCCTCTCTGCCCCTGGCTGAAGCTTGGAGTTGCAGCCAGGGACATTCCTGATAGATTAACCCTTGGAGCTCTCCGGCTGTTCTCTAGCCCGGCTTGAATATTGTTGGAACAAGCCTTCTCTCACAACCTTGCTCGTGAGAATCACTGAACCTGCAATGCTAAAGACTATCAGTAGCTCTCCCTCGCTCTTGAGAAATCCATGGACTCTAACGCCATGTAGCTCTGTAGCTTTGGTAGTCAAACAGCAAGAGCCATGCATTGGACAATTATGCAACCACGGGTTTGCCTTCCTTCCCTTACATCATCCAGCCTATGTATCGTTTAGCCATGTTTTATTGTTTAAATTTATTGCATGCCCTAAATTTTGAAGTTATGTTATTTGTTATTGCTGCATTTCCAGCTATCTGTCTGCGGGACTCTCTGCTACCCCAGGCTCCACCCCAGGAGCCGGGCCCCACACGCCCGCCCGCCGCTCAGCTCTGCCTTCGATCCCTCCTGTGAGCAGTCGTGCGCCCTCTCCAAAGCGGAGCCCTGTCTCCCTCCGCCAACTTCCCGCTTGTGGGAGCCAGGACTTGTTTCCTGTAACACCAAGACTATTGGCCGGCTGGCCTGTGCCCTTGCGAAGCCATCAATTCTACCTCCATTGCTCTGGGCGCTCTGGCCTCCGAGCAGCAGGAACTTCGTCAAGCGACCCTAGACAATCGTGCGCTATTGATTACTTATTGTTATTACATCACCAAAGGTTGTGAGAATGTACATAATATGTGTTGCTTTAATCTTTCTGATAATTCCCAATTGATTCATATGAGAATGCATTGAGCTGCAAGAAGTTGTATCCTAATCTGAAGTATGATGTTTTACTTGCTCCCATTGGTGGTCAGCCATCTGGAGCTGGCTGCCGGGAGGGATGGTTGAAGTGCTATTGTACCAGCTCTGCATTGGTTTAATTGTGTGCCTCAAGTTATCCGGATCTTTGTTTACGTTCAATGTGTGTCTAATATTGCCTGTATAGCGTGTGCAAGAAGCCCCTCGAATTTCCCCTTCTTTACCCCCCGCAGCCAAGTTCTAATGTTACACAAGCAGCTTGGTCAGCTTGACCAGAGCGGCCCGGAGGAGACAAGCCGTCCCCTTTAAATAAGCCCCTTCAGCATTTCGGGTCCCCTTTTTCTACCAAAATGTAAAAGGAGGAGATGTAGTAATGCACTCGCTGACCCAGCAGCACCGTGGTGAAACAGTTGGGGCGTAGCCAACGGCCTCACGGCCGTGCTGGTCGCCCACCGCACCCCCACTCTACCTCATCCCCCCCCATGAGTCACGCTTGGTCATGAACTGTCTGAAGCTCAGGTCAATCGAGGCGCCAAGGGACAATGGTCTTGCCCCCCAGGTGAGGATTAGAGCTCAGGCAGCTTCGCAGCTCCCCTCTCATGCCGTAGCCAGGTGAGGATCATGCATCACATGATGATCTCCAGGTCTCCCCCCCTGATCTCCCGGCTCATCTCCCTACCCACCTCCCTTTACACGCCCACAATGAAACCCTAATAAAAGGTGCCAGAGACCAAAGCACTGGGGAGCGTTGTCCGGGATCCGCGAAATCCTCACAGCTTCCTGTTGCTGGCAGCTCTCTCCACCAGATGGGGAAACCTCCCTCAGCGTCTGCAGCCTATTCCTTAGCGGCGATACCCTGCAAGTGGGATGACTACAAGAAAAGCAAGACCTGCTGAGGAAGAGTCAGCATGGCTTTTTGCAGAGGCAAGTCCTGTCTTTACAAACTTACTGGAGTTCCCTTTTTGAGGGGTATAAACATGGGCATGTGGATAAGGAGGGGAACCATTAGAGCTACATTGTTGTTACTTGGATTTCCAAAAGGCTTTTGACAAAGTTCCTCACCAGAGACTGTTGAGAAAACTCAGCAATGAAGAAATAAGAGGGGGAGTACTCCTATGGATTAAAAACTGGTTGAGGAACAGAAAACAAAGGGTGGGTATAAATGGGAAGTTCTCACAATGGAGAGATGTAGGGAGTGGTGTCCCCCAAGGATCCGTTTTGGGACCAAGTGCTCTTTAACCCTATTCATAAATGACCTGGACCAGTAGGCAAAGTGGAGTAACATTGATGGTGGCCAAGGATTCTGCAGATGATACCAAATTATGTAGAGGGGTGGGTGAGAACCATGAAAGGATTGGCGTAAGAGCTCCAAAGCGGGACCTTGATAAGAATTAGGTGAGTGGGCTAAGAAATGGCAAAAATGCAGTTCAATGTAGCAAAAATGCAAAGAGTGATGCACATAGGGGCAAAAAAAAAATCCAAGAGCTTCACATTAAGCCACGCTACAAGGGTCAGTGCTATTAGTCACAGACCAGGAAAGGCATTTGGGCATCTTAGTTGATAGTTCCATGGGAATGTCAACGCAATGCATGGCAGCTGTGAAAAAGGCAAACTCTATGCTGGGGATAATTAGGAAAGGAGTTGATAATAAAACTGCACTCTATGCCTATTAAAGGTTAATAAAGATAAAGATAATAAAACTGCAAGGATTGTCATGCCCTTATACAGAGCCGTGGTGCGACTGCACTTGGAGTACTGTGTTCAGTTCTGGTTGCCACATCTCAAAAAGGATATCGAAGAGATAGAAAAAGTGCAGAGGGCAACGAGGATGATTGAAGGATTAGAGCACCTTCCTTATGAGGAGAGGCTGCAGCGTTTGGGACTCTTTAGTTTGGAGAGGAGACGTCTGAGGGGGGATATGATTGACGTCTATAAAATTATGCATGGGGCAGAAAATGTTGACAGGGAGAAATTTTTCTCTCTTTCTCACAATACTAGAACCAGGGGGCATTCATTGAAAATGCTGGGGGGAAGAATTAGGACTAATAAAAGGAAACACTTCTTCACGCAACGTGTGATTGGTGTTTGGAATATACTGCCACAGGAGGTGGTGATGGCCACTAACCTGGATAGCTTTAAAAGGGGCTTGAACAGATTTATGGAGGAGAAGTCGATTTATGGCTACCAATCTTGATCCTCCTTGATCTGAGATTGCAAATGCCTTAACAGACCAGGTGATCGGGAGCAGCAGCAGCAGAAGGCCATTGCTTTCACCTCCTGCATGTGAGCTCCCAAAGGCACTGGGTGGGCCACTGAGAGTAGCAGAGTGCTGGACTAGATGGACTCTGGTCTGATCCAGTAGGCTAGTTCTTATGTTCTTAATGCTTGCTGCAGTTGTCATGTACATAAAATGTGTTCTATGTTGATCAGGAACTATGTTTCCCCCATCAACCCTAACAGAAATGCCTCAGGTTTTTTTAATAATTGTTATTTTCAAAATCTTTTGCATTTCTTTTAAAATCATTTCCCAAAAACAATTTTGCCTGTTTACATGTCCACCACAAATGAAAAAAGAACCATCCTGTTGGAACCTCCACATAGACAGGCAGTATACCTTGTGAACACCAAGCATGGAAGCAAAATTGTATAGGATAATTTTTATCTTTGTTCCCCACCTCTTGCCATTAAGGTTTTGGGCTGTAATATGCACAAATATTTGTTTAAAATGTACAGGCATAAAGATTTATGGCCAATTGAATTTAGGATTCACTTCTGTACCAGTGTCTAATAGACAAGCTTCCGGAACAAGTAGAAGGGAAAATGGGGAATATAGATACTGAAAGAGAGTCATTGGAGATGGACAATTCAAAATGGGAAAGTAAATTTAAAGAAAGGTTCTTAAAGTTTAGAAAAATCCCTGAACAAGAAAATAAAAACTTGATGAACAAAATGATAGAAATATTAGCAGAATTTGTGCAATTTGAGCTGGATGAGGCTTTTAGAATTAATTCTAAGATTGCTAAGGAAAGAAACTTGCCTAGGGATATCTTAATAGGTTTCACCAGAAAATCTTTTAGGAATGAAATATTATATAGACATTATGAAAAGACTTTAAAGGTAGAAGGGAGAGAAATCATCATAATGAAGGAAGTCCCAATAAAAATTTTGAATATGAGTAAGGACATTGTAGACTTGACCTCAAGCTTAAGAAACAAAAATATATATTATAGGTGGGAGATCCCAATAGGGGTCTCCTTCCAATTTAAAGGAACCAGATTCTGAATAGACAAAAAACAGTGGTGTGAAAACGATGTAAAATGGTTTAAAACGGTGTAAAAGGGTTTACACCATTTTCATACCATTTTCACACTGCTGTTTTTGGCTCATGAGGAACCTGCCTTAGATGTTCGGTAGAATGGCCTGGAATATGACAATGTTCTTCTACTGGTTTTTGAGTCTTGTGGTTTTCAATGTCAGATTTATGACCATTTGTTGTTGTGACTGACCTATTTGTCCAGTGTAGGGAGTGGAAGGGCATTGCTGACATTCGGCGGCAAAAAATGACGATGGAAGATAAACAGGAGGTGGTATTGCTGGTGTTGTTAGGTCTGGTGATTGTATTGCCGGAGTGGGGCAGAGTTGGCATCTTGATTTGTTTCAGGCCCCGTGTCCATCTCAGGAAGGGCACTCTTGTGGCTGACAAGTTGTTTCTGTGGGCAAGAAAAGGTTTGTCACTCAACAACTGTGAGAGAAGAGTATCACTGTCCAGCACAGGTTGTAGGCCCGTGGTGATGAACCTTTGGCACTCCAGATGTTATGGACTACAATTCCCATCAGCCCCTGCCAGCATGGCCAATTGACCAATTGTAGTCCATAACATCTGGAGTGCCAAAGGTTCGCCACCACTGTTGTAGGCCATTAATGTTGTGTTGAACCAGTTTGAGCTGAGACTGTTTGTGACCACCAGTGGTGTTCTGTTGTTCCTTATAGCATATTATCCCTCTAAAACTGTTGTCAAGTCACAGTCAACTTATGGTGACCCCAACAAGGCGCTTCAAAACAGTTGAGAAGCAGAGGTGGTTTGCCACTGCCTTCCTCTGCACAGCCCTCCATGGTGGTCTTCCATTCAAGTCCCAACCTTGCTTGGTTTCCAAGATCTGGAAAGATAGGCCTAAACCCCAGCAAGGGACTTTCAAGGCAATTGAGAAGCAGAGGTGGTTTGCTGTTGTCTTCCTCTACACAGCCTTCTGTGGTGGTCTCCCATTCAAGCGCTGAACTTGCTTCGCTTCCATGATCTGAGGAGACAGGGCGAGGCCATTCCCATCTCGTGTTCTGTTTGCGGGTTGCCAGCATGGAGCCAGTTTTTCAGACAATCTGCCCACGAGCAGCTCAAACATGTTTGGCAAATACCATTTTCAACTGATTCCAACAGAACAATAGAGTGTCATTGGCAGCGTTTCCATATGTATATTTTTGCAAAGCCTGATGGGAGATGTAGTTATCTCCTCCTGCAAAACTATCCTCAGTGTGTGCACCATTTAAATAAAGAGTTAGCCAAGCAGTAATTCCGCTCACAGAACTAGCATGGTGTAGTGGCTAATAGCAGACGGATTCTAATCTGGAGAACTGGGTTTGATTCCCCACTCCCCCACATGAGTGGCAGACTCTTATCGGGTGAACTGGGTTTGATTCCCCACTCCTCCACCTGAGTGGCAGAGGCTTATCTGGTGAACCAGATGTGTTTCCACACTCCTACATTCTTGCTGGGTGACCTTGGGCAAGTCACAGTTCTCTCAGGACTCTCTCAGCCCCCCCACCCCCACCCCACAAGGTGTCTGTTGTGGGGAGAGGAAAGGAAAGGAGCTTGTAAGCCACCTTGAGTCTCCTTACAGGAGAGAAAGGTGGGATATAAATCCAAACTCTTCTTCTTCTTCTAGCAACAATTAAACACTGCCTGGTTTTAAAGATAATTTCAGAGCAGGGGTCTGCAACCTTTTTGGACTGACAGGCACATTTGGAATTGTGGGATATTCTGTGTAGCCAATCTAAAATGAGATAAGGAGGCAAAAAAACACCAGGTTGGGGTCAGATCCATTTTAGAGAGCCCAACCCACGTCAAGTGAATATCGCTAAACAAGCAATGTTTTTCCTGTAGCCCAGGTTTCAAATGCTTCCTGCTTGCCTGTGTGAATTATGACAGGGGGTCGTGTCCAATTTCCCCTCTTCCATCTACCATTTGAGTAGATTCTCTAGGCTATAAAAATGCAACTCACTCTGCCTAAAATTTAGGGCAATTCATAGGAGGTGCGGGTCATAAGATCTTTCCCAAGCCCCAAGGGAAGTGTGACAGCAAAAAGTTTTGGAAATACAGCTCTATTTGAATATATATTAAGTAGCATGTTCCTGATGACAAACCAGAAAAAGCAAAGGGCTCTGGGAGATGTAGTCCAGAAGGTGCTCTTTGCCGAACAGATCCCTAGACCTCTTGTACATTCCCGTAGCTCAAGTTTTATTATTTCCAATACCCCTTTGGGCAGGATCTGGTTGACTTCGTCCCACTAAAGAGGAGACACCATCATGGTAAGTCCAAAGTGTCCTTCTCCTTCAGTGGGGCTTCAGTCCAGTATTCTGAAGGTGATGGCGCCACCTCTCTGTTTGCCTTGTCTTCCGAGGGCACTTTTTGAAGTGGTGCCAACCAGATGAAGGATGGGGTTCACATATACAATGATGATGTGCAACACCACATGACAGTGATAGACATCTTCCAAACATGGCGACACCCTGGTGGTGACCCCCCCTATGTGCTCCTCAGGCAGAAGGTGCATTTAGTGTTACTGAATCTGTCTAGCTTGGCAGGTTGATCCATCCGCTCTGACTTTGTACTAATAACCAGGTAGATACTTGAGATGCCTGCATTCTTAGACTCTCACCTGTGCTCTGCAATGCCAGAGAGAGACATATTATTATTATTGGTTGATTTCACAGCTGCCAGTTCTTTAGCTGGAGTTGGTTGTTGGCCTTCATTACAATTCGAGCTTCACCCAGAGGCCTAGGAAGTTGTAATGTATCGGCATAGTATTCGTGCGGATCCCAGCAGGGCTGCCTTCTGAATTTGACAGATGTTAATTTTGTCAATTCGAAGATGTTTCATGTGCTGCCCTAGTGTTTTTGGGATGGCGCCCAGCGTGCCGGTTACCACTGGGATGACCTCAGCTGGTTTGTGCCATAGATGCTGAAGCTCGATTTTCAAATCGCAGTATCTAGTGACCTTCTCGTGTTCTTTTTCAATGACCCTGCTGTCACCGGGGACTGCTATGTTGATGATGCTCACTATCCAGGTGCAAAATGCCCAGGTATTTATAAGTGGCCTCTTGGTTGCACTTGATGAGTTGGCCATCAGGCATTTCAATCCCATCACTCTCGGTGATCTCGCCCCTCTTTATTGCCACAGTAGCGCACTTTTCCAGGCCAAACTCCATCGAAATGTCTGTGCTGAATATTCGGACTGTGTTTACTAGTGACTGGATTTCTGTGTCTGATTTCCCATACAGCTTCAAATCATCCATGTACTGCAAATGTGAGATTTTTTCTGAGTCTTTGGCCATTTGATAGCCCAACTTTGTTTTCTTTAAAATTACTGTTAGTGGGATCATGGCAATGATAAACACCTTTACGGTGATAGTGAATCACCTTGGAAAATTCCTCGTTTAATGTTGACTGTTCCGAAGTTTTCATTTCCAACTGTCAGTTCAGTTTTCCACTATCTCATCGCTTTTTCAGTGCTCGAATGTTTTTGCTGATGCCAATTATTTCCAAGCATTTCATGATCCAACTATGGGGCAGTGAGTCAAATGCCTTCTTGTAATCGATCCAGACCATATGCGAATTTGTTCTTCGATTCTTGCAGTTTTCCATTATCATTTTGTCTATCAGGGGTTGATCTTTTGTACCGCTGCTCCTTCTTTTGTTCCCTTTTTGCTCCACTGGCAGGATACTATTTGCTTCCAAGTAATTCATGATGTTATCTGCTATTATGCTGGTGAGCAGTTTGAGCATCGTGGGTAAACATGTTATTGGCCTGTAGTTTCCAGGGGTTGTTCCTTTGGCTGGATCTTTCTGAATCAAGTATGACTTCCCAGTTGTTAGCCATTGATCGATTTCACCATTTTGCATGGCTTCATTGAACTGCTTGGCCATTGCCGGGTGCAAACTAGTTAGGTATTTGAGCCAGAAGCCATGCAATTGATCATGTCCTGGTGCCGTCCAGTTTTTCACTTTCTTGTTTTGATTTGTTATCATATCAGTTGTTATTTCCAGCTCTTGCATTTGTTTTTGGCCAATATCTTTCTCAAAATCTTTTATCCACTGCGCCTTACTGTTATAATCTAGTGACCTTACTGTTTCTCGTTTTCCCACAGATCTTTCCAAAACTGAAGTGTTGCATTTTTCTCTGTTTTTTTGCTTTCCACATTGATCTTTGTGTTGAGGCTCTCTGCCCAGAGTTGCCAGCTCTGGGTGGAGAAATACTGGCAATATGGCAGGTGGAACCTATGGAGTAGGGGTTCCAGCCTCCAGGTTGGATCTGGGGATTCCCCCGGGATTACAGCTTATCTCCAAACTACAGAGATCAGGAGAAAAATAGACGTTTTCGTCAGTTAGTTTAATTATTTTATTATATTTATACCCTGCCCTTTCCCAGCCTAAGCTGGGATCGGAGTGGCTGACTCACACAGGTTCAAACAGGGGGTGTCCAACTGTGGTGCTTCAGATGTTCACTAGGGAATTGATGGGAATTGTAGTCCACGAACATCTGAACTGATGGGAATTGTAGTCCATGAACATGTGAAGTGCCGGAGTTGGACACTTCTGGGTTAAAACAGCAAAATACAATCTTAAATACACGTTAAAAGTTTCACCATTAGAACCTAATAAACAATAACCAGTATTTACTGGGGTACCCAAGGGACCCTGTAGCCTACAGTTCATTTTCTACCCCGTCCTATTGCACAATCCCATTCTTAAACCAGGATGGGGAGGAAGGGGGAAGGGCAAGATTTGGGAGGCCAGCTGACTCGTTTAGATGTTGGGGTCTCTGGTCTGAGATCATCCCCAGACTTCACCCGAAGCCTCCAGGAGGTTCCCAGCCTGGATCAGATCTTCTCCCCACCCCCTGCTTAAGGCCTGGGAGGACCCAGCAAACCTACAGGGGGGTGAGGTCTGGGGAGGAGAGGGACCCAAGCCACAGACAAAGCCACAGAGTCTACCTTCCAAAGCAAACCATTTTCTCTGCGGGTCTCTGGAAATGAAATGTGATTGTGAGAGCTCTCCAGGTCCTGCCTGGAGGCTGGCAACCCTGCCTCTGGCAGCTACAGCCAAGCTTGCCTAGGGAAGAGCTTTGCACGCAGAAGGTCCTGGATTCGAACCTGCCTAGGAAAGACTGGCCAGATGGAGCCAACAGTCTTGGCCGAGGAGGAGTCTGCTGGCCCAACCGGGCGCAATTTTCACGTCAGTCCTTTTTGGGAGGTGGCTGCTTGTTCACTTTATTTGTTTTATGACCCAAAGAGAGAAAGAGGCTGGCTTGGATAATTCATGGCCGGGGTGGGGGGAGCGATGGGTGGGGAGGGTTTTACCTCTGACCTTGAACGCCGGGCTCCCCTTTTGGCTCCCCTTTGCAGCCATTGAGGCCAGCTGGCCCGTCTAGCCTCCGCCTGACAGTTCAATGCAGCCTTTGTCTCACCCCCGCCATGGACGGGGATCGGCTGAAAATGCCGAGAGGGTTCAGTCTAGTATTTATGGACTCTCCGCGCCCCCCGCTTGCCTGACTGGCTGAGAGGAACACCTCAGGGAGAGCATGGGGCAGCAAGACTAAACCAAAGGGCTACTGGGATATCCAAATGGCTGCGTCCGAACCCCTTTTCTTGGTGCAGGTCCTTGGCAGAGCTTTTCCCAATCTGGCATTTGCACTACTGTTGTTTTTTTAAGGGGTTTCAACTGATTCAAGGGCTTTTTGGTAATTGGAACCTGCATGTACAGGAGCAGACTAAATTTGAACGCCACATCCTAGGGACAAGCCAAAGAGCCAGCTGAAATTTTCCCGCTCCTCCTGTGCGCTTTTCGGAAGCATCTGCTTGGCTGTTCGCCATGAAAGACAAATGGAACTTCTGTGTTCAGGAGCAGTTTAACTCTGAATAAGGAGATGCTGATGAAGAGCCCATCAGTTTTGGCCTGGAAGATGCTTCTAGACAAGATGGCTGCTGTTGGAAGTAGCACCCCCCACCTGCAGGTGGGGTCACAACATCTGGAATTACAGTTCATCTTCAGATAAAAGAGATTAGTTTCGCTGGAGAAAATGGCTGCTTTGGAGGGTCAACTTTATGGTGTTACATGGGGTTACCCCGCCAAGGCCTGTTCCTTTCTTAAACCCATCCACCCCCAAAATCTGCAGGAATTTCCCAGTCAAGGTACTGCCAAGATGGCAAGGGGTTTCGCCCACCTGCCCACCTCCCTCTTGCATCCCTGGGGCGGCCATTTGTCCATGGTGGGCTTTTGATTCCCAGAAGCACCTTTGGGGGAGCCAAAAAGATTCCCTTCCTCTTTCACTAACAAAAGCAACTGGCTTTATCCAAATGACTTTCTCTGTTCCTGCAGGCTCTGTTTTTATGTGTGTGTGTGTGTGGGGGGGGGATTATCAGTAAACAGAAGAAAGGAAGAAAAAATCTAAACAGAAGGAAGACAGAAGAAGAAGAAGAGGAGGAGGAGGAGGAGGAGGAGTTTGGATTTATCTCCCCCCTTTCTCTCCTGCAGGAGACTCAAAGGGGCTGCCAATCTCCTTGCCCTTCCCCCCTCACAACAAACACCCTGTGAGGTAGGTTGGGCTGAAAGAGCTCCGAGAAGCTGTGACTAGCCCAAGGTCACCCAGCTGGCGTGTGTGGGAGTGTACAGGCCAATCTGAATTCCCCAGATAAGCCTCCACAGCTCAGGCGGCAGAGCTGGGAATCAAACCCGGTTCCTCCAGATTAGATACACGAGCTCTTAACCTCCTACGCCACTGCTGCTCCATTCCTGAATGAAAGGAATGTCGATATTCCCGGTTTTCCTTCTTTTAATGGCTTCTCTGAATTGTAGGATGCTGTCAGAATGATGTTGCCCCGGCATGGAGAGCCCCGGCTAACCCGGCCTCATCCGACCTTGGGAGTTCAGCAGGGTTGCTCCTGGCTGGTATTTGGCTGGGAGACCCACCGAGGATAGCTACACAGAGGCAGGGAATGGCAAACCACCTCTGAACTCCTCAGCCCGCTGCCACTTCATGGCAAAAAAAGAGAAGGAGGCATCAGCCATATGGTGCCAAAGCCAAACTTTACTACCCACCCAGAGGCAATCCTGATACCCCTCCTCCTCCTCCTCCTCTGCCTTGTGTCTGCCTCTTGCTGTCTGGGCAACGAGGCCCTTGGGAGTGGTCAGTCCAGACAGACCTCTTTCCTTGCTTGGCATAAATTGTGGAAGAACACACACACGCACACAAGGGCAACCAGTGCACAATCTGCGTCTCTCTCTCTCTCCCCCATGATGCACATCTGACTGGGCAGGGGGGCTAATTTGACGGCCAGGGCCCACAGGCAGATGGGGGTCCACCTGCTGCAGGGATGCAAATGAGGTCTGGGAAGGGCCAGACTTGCAGGCAGGGAGGGGAGAGAGAGAAGGGACTGCAAGACAAAATCAGCAACCAGAGTTTCCTCACAAAGATTTGCAGCCGGGCACAACTGGGCACCGCAGATCTATTGTTATGGCCGATGCAGCAGGCCACGAGGGTCACTTTGGCAATCTTGCAAGTCGGAAATGCTGTCTTCAAGTTGCAGCAGACTTATGGTGACCGGTAGGGTTTTCAAGGCCAGCGGATTTGCCATTTCCTGCCTCTGTAATGCAACCCTGGACTTCCTTGCTGGTCTCCCATCCAAGTTCTAACCAGGGCTGACCCAGGTTAGCTTCTGAGATCTGATGAGATCGTGTTATCCTGGGCCATGCAAATCAGGATTATCTTACTTTCCCAAATGTCACCTCTCTCCCAAAGGTTGCCAACTTTTGAGCAGCCCTTTCTCCTCTGCTTTTTAAGGGATTGTGATCTGAGGATGCTGATGCTTCACGACGCTCGTAGTAAAAGCCAGTCGCGTCATGACTGCCCAGAACCTGGGTTGAAACCTCCACAAAGCTCAGTGTGACATGGGCCACTCCTCTGCTAGCCTCGGCCACCTCATAGGGTTATTGTGAGGATAGACAGGGACAATGGTGAGCCAGGCATACTGCTCTGAGTTCATTGGGAGAAGGGTAGGATTTAGATGTGACTGATTTGCTCTATACCAGTGGTGGCGAACCTTTGGCACTCCAGATGTTATGGCACTACAATTGGTCAATTGGCCATGCTGGTAGGGGCTGATGGGAATTGTAGTCCATAACATCTGGAGTGCCAAAGGTTCGCCACCACGGCTCTATACTGTAAAAAAAACACCTTTGCTGCTACTTGTATAGGAGCGAGGCAAGGTGGTTTTCTGGTCAGTTGGCAGCTCTTCTCCCGCTCCCCACCACCCTATTAAAAATGGTTTATTCGCCAAGATGTTTTGATTCTTGATTGTGTCAGGCCAAGAAAAATAAAATTTGGCCAAGATTATACTTACAGAGTGACCATTAGTAGAATTCATTTCATAGTAGCCTTATTGACAGTAGTACTAGCAGAAAGACTCTTTCCGAGTCTTAGCTCTCTATTATTAAATATATATTAAACCAAAGATCCTTCCTTCTTTCACAAGGGAACAAATTCTGCATCCCAGCAAGCTGGATGAATTTTGCTGGATGAATTTTGTAAACAGATATAAGAAACAGGATTTACCACAGTCCCATTGTAAAATGCGAAATCACTAACAGATTGTGGGGAAAGAACTTCTTTGATTTGAAAAGCCAGCATATCAAGGACGTAGGTTTATTTATTTATTTATTTATTTTATTGAATTTCTATACCGCCCTTCCCCGAAGGGCTCAGGGCGGTGTCCATCATTTAATAACAGTTAAAAACCATTTCACCCCAATCCCAGTTAAAACCATATACAAATTATAAAATTCAAAGTCCCGATGGCGATTAAAATTATTTCCCCTTTCCCCTTTTCCCCCTCAAAGGACCCTTTTCCTGGGGCAATAAAGACAGTTCCCTTTGAAACCCAAGAGATTATATCTGAGAACTGTTTTTTGTTGGTAAAATACAAATCCCAGGGATGTGTTTGATGCTGTAAAGACATCTATGAAATGCTGTGTTTTAGCAAGGAAATATGATTATTCCTAAATGAATGTGTTGCCCAGTATAATTCTGTCCTGGGTAGGTAGATATTCTGTTAAGTACTAGAGAATGCTACTCTTCATGTTTGATAGCTGCATTTCAGACCATCCAACTGTCCCAGAGCCATTCCATTAACTTCTCACAGAGGTTCCCAGTCTGTTTCGTTACCTAATGAATCCCACAGTAATTTAGAAATAAATCTTTTTGGTGTTTTCCTAAAACAAATTAAAAGTTGATTTTTAATTCCTGCACTGTTAAATTATGTAAAATGTACAGAGATATAACCATTTTGCATATTTGTGTATGCAAACAGAGCAATTCTGTAACAATATTTCAAACAATAGTTATTTCTCTCCCAGTTCTATCACCATCTAGTCATAGCCCTTTCAGATCTTGCTGCTGGAACTGTTAAGTCTTTGCTGCTCAGACAGAATGCTCTTGCACCAAGACCTAGCACAAAGGAAAATGCTGCTGGCTGTACCTATCCAAAGTTTGGTGCTTCCAGTTTTGGACTCACCTGTAAGAGTGCAGGCCCAGGAACAGCTGCAAAAGAGCTACTCCACCTGGCTGACTGCCCTTACTAAGCCTCAGAGCATGTTACTCTTAAGCTTTCTCATCAATCATCTTCAACAACATCTATCCCATTATTTCATCCCTAAAAGGAAGACTTGTTCCTCCTTGCTATTATTGATTTTCATATACATAATTTCATCTTTTGACCCTCTTCCAAGTCGTACCAGGGCAGGTGCCTCACCCCTGCCCCCCTCCCCAGCCCCTATTACGCCAAATTTCAGCTCCTTAAATTCAGAGGGGCTGCCCCCAGATTTAGGGAAGAGGAGGATGCCACCGACACTTCACCAGAGAAATGTGTACTTGTCATGAATGTAAAGGAACAGCATGCCTTCTTCGACACCTTCTTTGATATCAAAATCAAGACATTCAAAATCAAGACAGGAGCAGCAGTGGTGCAGTGGTTAAGAGCAGGTGTACTCTAATATGGAGGAACCGGGTCTGATTCCCCGCTCTGCCGCCTGAGCTGTGCAGGCTTATCTGGGGAATTCAGACTAGCCTGTACACTCCAACACACACTAGCTGGGTGACCTTGGGTTGGTCACAGTTCTTCGGAGCTCTCTCAGCCCCAGCTACCTCATAGGGGGGAAGGGAAAGGAGTTGGTAAGCCCCTTTGAGTCTCCTACAGGAGAGAAAGGGGGGTATAAATCCAACTCTTCTTCTTCTTCTTCTTCTTCTTCTTCTTCTTCTTCTTCTTCTTCTTCTTCTTCTTCTTCTTCTTCTTCTTCTTCTTCTTTCTAATAACATCCTATAAATCCTGCTGATCGACCACAGTACAGTAATAAATGCACCAGTGAGTTATCTTATTCAACCTGGACAGCCCAGTCTCGTTGGAATTCAGAAGATGAGCAGGGTCAGCCCTCCCCAGTACTCGGATGGGGGACCACCAAAGAATACCAGGGTTGCTAATGGCAGGTTTGTTACGGAAATAATTCAGAGCCAGTAATAATATGTATATATCTGAGGTTATCCTTTTTGCCTTTTAAAATTTTTATGTTTGCTGCGTTTTGTTGCTGCTGTTCTATGTATGCCAATAAAGGCTTTGCTTTGTTTGCTAATGGCAGGCAATGGCACACCACCTCTGTTAGTCTCTGACCTTGAAAATCTTATGACGTCTTCATAAGTCAGATGCAACTTGATAGCGCTTTCCATCACCAGCGATAAACGTGTTGGGGGGGGGTCATGTGACCAACATTTAAGCATACGGGGAGCCTCTTGTAGGGTTGCCAGCTTCCAGGGGGGTCCAAATTTGCACGACACAGCTATAAGTATAGATGTACTTCCCTGAAGAAACAATATTCTCCAATATATAAAACTTTCTCTTGTTGAATGATTTCAAAACTCAGCAATTATGTGTTTATAGTGATCCTTATCAACATCAACTTATATCTGTTAAACCAATTCATGTCTTGAATAATATCTCAGGCACCATATCTCTTGATCAGTTTATATTTCAACAATGCTCAAGTGTAACCTTGTCTACAAAATTGTTCTTTCAACATGTAACTGGGCTAACCACAAACACAAAAGTGAACTTTCAAAATATAACAGGTGGGGCCTGGAGAACTTCTGGAATTGCAACTGATTTCCAGATGGCAAGAGATCAGTGACCCTGGAGGAAAAATGGCAGCTTTGGTTTGGTTTATTTGATTTATATACCGCCCTTCCCCAGAGGGGAACAACAGCTGCAAAATGACAATATCAATAATCATAACAATAAATAACAACCATCAGAAAACATTACATCAATAGACATAGAATCAATAAGCATGAGCATAAGCATTTTATTGTCATTGTGCGCGCACAACGAAATTTACAGCAGCGTTTCTCGATGCACACAATTTCAGACTCATACCCCATCCTCACTTTCCCCTTCCTCCACCCATCCCTACACAGCCCCAAACACATCAACATGAAGCCGCGGAGTTTAGCATCGCCACAGCTCTAGAGTAGCCTTAAACATAGCCTTATAACATCATTCTAAACAACAATGAACATAGCATTTTAATCATAGCATTTTAGCACAGAAGCATCAGTAGTCATAACATAACAGGGGCCTCAATAATCTATGGTCCACTTGTACCCCATTGAAGGGTGGGATCTATGGTCTGCTTGTGCCCCACTGAAATCCTGCCCTCCCCAGGCTGCAGCCTCAAATCTTCAGGAGTTGGTAAACCCTAGACACCCGGCTGGTTCCTCTGCTCCTCCAGTAGTCCCCCTGCCAAGAATCAAGAGCTAAAGTGAGCTGGGGTGGAAGGGTGCCTGGCTCCTATATTTCTCCCACTGATGTCCCCCACCCCACCCCACCCCAGACAGCCCTTGGAAGCCGCCAGCCTGGCTGCTGCCTCCTCCTTTCTGATGACCCCATAGATGGCAGTTGGGTGCCCAATGAGAGGATCTTATCAGGAACTGCAGTTAGGATCCATGATGGGGCGCCTGGTAGCTCCTGCTGGTTGTCCGCCTGTGTGGTGTCTTTTGATTTTCTGCCACAGGTACCCAAATATACAAGGCCAGTGCCTGCCTCCCTTGACATGGGCCTGCAGGGAGAGGCCCCCCCTGTATTTTGCCAGCCAAAATTTCTTCTGCACCCTCACGAGGAATTCCTTTTAAACCACACGCTTGACCCTCGGGCACCTTAGCCCGGCAAAGCCCATTTCGTAAGTGGCGATTTCCCATCAGCAAATTAAGAGGAAAAAGGCTTTTTCCGTCAAGGGCCCAAAGGTTCATAGTCGGGCATAAAATGCTGTCATTATTGTTTGCGGCCTCGAGGGGACTCTCGGGAGGTGCGGCGCAGTGGCTAATTTCCACACAGCAATGTAGGTCAATTCTGAAATGGGGGCTGTTGGCGCTATTACTGTAACGATCTCCCAGTGCGCCAGCATTTCTTGAAACCCTGATAGCAGCTGGGGGTGACTCATATTAGAAGGGGACTTCTGTCTTACGAACAGATGCTCTCAGATGAATCTGCGTATTTCTACATGAGCTGGTGTTCTGGTTTTGCCTGTTCAAGTACAGATGCAACAGGCAGGCAGCCGGTCATGGGTTGTTTGCCTCAGCTTAAATGTTATGGGGAATAATTTAATGTAATTCCATCAGCTATGTTGCAAGGAAGATATCAAAAGAAACCAAGGGATGAGAGAACTTGCTCATGTGAAGGAGGCCAAATAGAATCTTTAGTGGAAGGAAGGGGTGGAAGGAAGGAAGGGTGGAGGAAGGGGAAAGTGAGGATGGGGCATGAGTCTGGAATTGTGTGCATCGAGGAATGCTGCTGTAAATTTCGTTGTGCGTGCACAATGACAATAAAATGCTTATGCTTGTGCTTATGCTAGTGCATTCTCTTTTTTATTGTCCCAAAAAAAGCCTCCAAAAGAAGTAAACATGGGAATCAAACGTTGTCAAAATGTGATGGGTTATTGGATGACCAAAAAATTTGCTTTCTTTTAAACAATTCAAACGAAGCTTTCTGTGAAATGGTAGCCAAATTTATCTTTGATGTAATTAATTCTTCGGTGTGAAATACAGGTATGAAACCATTAAGCATCAGTGAGAGCCTGACTAATTTTATATATAATTATATACTTTAGGTGGTGTTTTTGTAATTTTTTATATGCCAATAAAGGCTAACCCTAACCCTAAACACATCAGACATTAACACTATATTAACAGTACATATCAGTTCATCAACACTATATCATTATATTACCAATAGAGCTAAAAACTACTCTGCTCTAAACTATAACTGCTGTAAAAATAAACCTAACAGCAGTTTACTCCAAAAGAGAGCTAGCTACACCCATCTAACCTACACTCCCTAATATACTAAGGAGGAAACTAACTACACCTAACCGCTACCTGCACTCCAAACAAGATACTATAATAAGGCAACAGCAAAAAGGGGTGGGGGGTAATGGTGCAAAGAGCCCAGATTGAAAAGGCCACGCCCCCCTCGGGCCCCTCCCCTCCCCTCCCCTCCCACCTAGCCTGCCAGGGCTGCTGAAGGTTGTTTTACATTTTGTGTGTGTCCCTGGCCTGCAGTGTGGTTGACAATCCTTGTTTTTTTAATGATTGTGTACATGCTTTTTTTTAAAAAAAGAAAATTTTGTGAGCCCCTCTTGGAGCATGTCTCTGAAGAGTCAGGGTATTCATGGAGGAGCAGCAGTGGCGTAGGAGGTTAAGAGCTCATGTATCTAATCTGGAGGAGCCGGGCTTGATTCCCAGCTCTGCCGTCTGAGCTGTGGAGACTGATCTGGGGAATTCAGATTAGCCTGTACACTCCCACACACGCCAGCTGGGTGACCTTGGGCTAGTCACAGCTTCTCGAAGCTCTCTCAGCCCCACCCCTGATTGTTTGTTGTGAGGGGGAAGGGCAAGGAGATTGTAAGCCCCTTTAAGTCTCCTGCAGGAGAGAAAGGGGGGATATAAATCCAAACTCCTCCTCCTCCTCCTCCTCCTCCTCCTCCTCCTCCTCTTCTTCTTCTTCTTCTTCTTCTTCTTCTTCTTCTTCTTCTTCTTCTTCTTCTTCTTCTTCTTCTTCTTCTTCTTCTTCCTCCTCCTGAGCCTGTCAGTCACACACTGGCCCTTTTCTCCAACGTGATTGTACATGAGTATCTTCTTCTTCAGCTTTTCTATCTGTCCTCTATACCTGGGGCTGGAAACGCTGCTGAGGTCTCTCCCTTTCCCAGATCTGGGTGTCCCCCCCCCCCAAATCTCCAGATATTTCCCAATTCAGAGCTGGGCACCCTCGCCACCCCACATCTGTCCGTATCTGCAAAGCAGTTAAGTGGATGCTCCTGTTTGTGAGAAATGTGTCTGGAATCGCCAACCCATTGCTGACACCATGATTTTTGGAGGGCCCTTGTGTGACAGTGCGCTCCAGGAGTGGGGACACACAGACTCATACCCATATTCCTCTTACCCTCCAATACTAAGCTTGGGAACCAGATGTGAATCAAATTTTATTTATTGATGGTCACAGATCATAGTAAAGCATGGAATAAAACAAATCCCAGAATAATAAAATGAAGGACATTCCAAGGAAATCATAAAATTATCCACAACTTATAATTTGCCATTTAAAAATAGAAAAAAATAATTAACCACTAAAACTTAAAAAATAAGATTATTTAAACCCTAAAACATTTCTTAGATGATAATAAAATTTAGTTTTCAAATGTTGCATGACCAAAGTTGCCACGTTTTAATCATATAGGCACATAAAATTTGCCACGTGCTTTGAGATACTGGGGTTTTCATCATTTTTCCAAACAAGGTATTGTCTGACTTTCATGGCCGGAATCACCGGGGTGTTGTGTGTTTTCCGGGCTGCATGGCTATGTTCTAGCAGCATTTTCTCCTGATGTTTCGCCTGTGGCATTGCCAGCCACGTCAGGAAAGAATGCTACTAGAACGTCAGGAGAGAATGCTACTAGAACATGGCCATGCAGCCCGGAAAACACACAACACCCCAGTTTCTAAACAAGCTTTGTCTGAACATACTGGAAATTTTTCAAGGACGGGGGAAGAGTGGAGGAAAACAATCTCTGATGCCAATGAAGCATCGTGCCATCCTCTGTAGCGGTGTTAAACGGTATCCTTTCTCATCAGCAGGTGCTGTGATCAGCAACCACAGAGAAATGAGGCCGCAAGCCGGACTCAGCAGCAAGATGTCGCCTTTCTGGACTAGGATTTCCAAACAAAGCCCGTCGCTGATTTTGAGGTGAAGACAGGCAAACGGAAGAACCGTCGCAACCTCTTCTTTGCCTCCTCCCGCGATCAGAGTCTGGTTTCCCCATTTGCAGAGCAGACATTTGTGCCGGCCGTTAATTTGGATCTGTACACTTGCCCCCTCTCTCATCAAAAAATACAACAAGTCCAGAAACAACTTCAGATGAATTTGATAGTGATTTAAAAGTGCTTGCAAATCGGTGCCTTCTTTCCCAGTGGATGCTGAATCTCTCTGAAAAATTCCTGAACTGTTTTTCCCCAGTTTATGCAGAGTAAAAAGAAAGTCTGTTTGCAGAGCGGTGGCGGTGGCCATTTTCGCTAGTCTTGAGATAGTACGTCTGCCTTCACTGGTAGGGGATCAAAAGCCTCCTTCCAGGGACCTGAGATTATAGTCTGCTGGCCAATGTCTGCAGTAGATTTACCAAAGCACACAGCATGGTCTTCTCTGAACTGGCCCCTGTCTTATGCAGTTCTCTCCCAAGGATCTCCCTGTAAGGAGACTCAAAGGGCTTCCCAGCTGGAGCCTTTACTTTAATGAAATAGTTATCTGTTACATTTTTTGAGTCCAACAGCGCACAACAGATATTTCTGGTTATAAGATTTTCATAGTCAAAGCTCCAAAGTTTATACTCCAAAACTCCTGTTGGTTTTTTAAGATGCTACTGGACTTGAATCTGTTCTATGGCAGACCAGTACGACTACCCTCTGACTTCATTTTTCATGTTTCACCCACAAGTAGTTCACAATTTTAAATCCACTCCTCTCTCTCTCTCTCTCTCTCTCTCTCACACACACACACACACACACACACACACACACACAATTTCAGGAGATGTGTGATTTTAAAAAGCATGCCTCTGTTAGATGGCAAGGATAAAGATTCTTTAAAGTGAAAGCATTAAGAGGCTAAGAGGGCTCACCTACACCTGGTTGTTAATAGAGTGATCGTTCTCCATTCCCAATTCCAACTTTCACGCAGGCAGTTTTCATGAAGGTAATTTTCCTTCCACTGTAATTTTGTATCTCAGCACCTGAGACTCAGAGGTAGACAGTTCCTGAATATGACCTTGAGTCAGTCTCTCTGTAACCCACCTCACAGGGTTGTTGTTAGGATAAAATGGGGAAATCTCTACCCTTGGAGGAAGAGTAGAGATTTGTGGCCACAAAATTCAGCTAAAGCAGAGAAGAGGTCTTCATGGGGGAGAGAGTGCCCACCCATGACCACTTTGACTAATCAACAGAGGCAGACAACCACTGAAGAGGAGTTATTGAGGGGCAAGAAGTTTCTGTCTAGCGTTTGGGGGCTTCAGGGAATCTTGCGGGCCGCTGCACGGCTGCATTCTGCTCCCAATGAAGCAAATGTTAGCCCAGAAAGGGGAGCTGTTTTGTGACCGTTGCAAGTATAACCCAAGGGTACATTTATAAGGAAGCTGGAATTATTTCCCAAGAAAGTATTTTGGGAGGGAAGGAAGGAGCGTTTCAGCCTCTTCTCCTTTGGGCAGCTGGCAAGATCCACAGCTGTCCCATTGCAGGAGTTAATTTGTCTTTAACTCTGTCAGCAGGACCACCCACCGAAAATGCAGCCAGCCGTAGCCGTGTATCTCTAAGCCGGGGGGAAATCCAAGAGAGTCTTACAAGCAGTTTAAAGAGTTTCGGTCGGCTTCAGGGTGGTGGCACGGAACCGGCCTCGCTCCAGCCCTTCGCTGCCACCACCAACCTCTCTCCGGCGGGCCGGAGGCTGGAGCCACTCACCAGCATTAATCCCTGCAAGCTTTAAACACGCAGGCCAAAGTGTTCCCATGCCTGCTAGGCAATGGGTACAGACTCCTGCCCCCCTCTCTGAGCTTGCTAAAGAAGTCTGACTGTGGGACCTTTGGAGAGCTCCAGTGCTCTGATCTGAACGGCGGAGCGAGATGGCAAATTGGGGTAGGGGAATTCTGACTTTGGCCTTTCCCTTCTTACACTTGGGACCTCGTTTGGAATTCCAGGTTGGTTGGAACACGATAGTGGCATTTTAACATAACACATCGAAAGATAGATTAGCCTCCCCCCCCCTTCAGAGAAGGATGATAGCAAAATGGAACCTCCATGTCCAAAGACAGTTTACCTTGACCTCCAGTTGAGGGGAAGCTCTCTTCTTTTACTGGTGGGCATCTGGCTGGCCACTGTGGGTAGCAGAAATTTGCCCCAAATGAACACTAGACTGGGAAATTCCTGGAGATTTGGGGGGTGGGCCCAGATGAGGGCGGAGTCTTCTTCCATGCAGCATTGGGCCATAGAATCCACCTTCCAAGGTGGCCATTTTCTCCCGGGGAGTTGATCTCTGTGGCCGGGGGTCAATTGCAACTGCAGGAGATCGCCAGGCGCCACCTGGAAGTTAGCATCCCTCACACAAAGGCCCGGGCACATTTTTAAAAGTCGCAAAATTTCCTTTATTGCAGAAAATCCATTTCCGGTTAAAACTGTTCGCTATCCCCACAGAACACTTCTATTGAATTCTGATGCCATTTCTATTTTTTCCCCTTTCTGTGAAAGCTGGGGGGTTTTGCGGAGGGGAGGGGGGAACAGGATTAACCATGAAATAACTAATTGTGGCAAGGAGCAGCCCCGCCCCCTTCTGCAGTGGTGCTTCCCGAGTAGGATGTGATGTTGTGCTTCTGCCATCCTTCTTCTTGATCCTCCCCTGGAACTACAAATTGGAGTTCAGACATATGGAATGAGGACACTAGGGTTACCAACCTCCAGGTGGTAGCTGGAGATCTGAAGCAGAAGCAGAGTTTGGACAGGCATGCCAGGGAGGCCTAGTTTACTACAAAGCATGCAGAGCTATAAAGCATAGGTCAAGGAAAGAATGCAGAAACGGCAGTGGTTACATATAGCAGAGCTGGTTACATATATATAAGAGAGCATTTGGTTACATATCATGTCAGACACTTGGTCTTGGCTTGCATCCATCTTAACCAGATAACCACCACCCTGACTTACTGTTGGCTCCACCCCCAAGCTCCGCCCAGGGTCAGGTGGAGCTTGGGGTGGAGTCAACCACCCTGCTCCAAACTCCATGTGGAATTCAGAGCGAGCTGGCCAGCCCAGCATCCAACTGCGCCCCTGTTCCTGAACTGCACGAAGGCAGGGACACCGTTGCAAGTGGGGGTGTCCATAAAAGAACATCAGAAGGAGCCTGCTGGATCAGACCAGAGTCCATCTAGTCCAGCCCTCTGCTACTCGCAGTGGCCCACCAGGTGCCTTTTGGAGCTCACGTGCAGGAGGTGAAAGCAATGGCCTTCTGCTGCTGCTGCTCCCGAGCACCTGGTCTGCTAAGGCATTTGCAATCTCAGATCAAGGAGGATCAAGATTGGTAGCCAGAGACAGACTTCTCCTCCATAAATCTGTCCAAGCCCCTCTTAGCTATTCAGGTGAGTGGCCCTCACCACCTCCTGTGGCAGCATATTCCAAACACCAATCACGTGTTGCGTGAAGAAATGTTTCCTTTTATTAGTCCTAATTCTTCCCTTCGTTATTTTCAGTGGATGCCCCCTGGTTTTAGTATTCTGAGAAAGAGAGAAAAATTTATCTGTGTTAACATTTTCTACCCCACGCATAATTTTATAGAAGTCAATCATATCCCCCCTCAGACGCCTCCTCTCCAAACTAAAGAGTCCCAAATGCTGCAGCCTCTCCTCATAAGAGAAAGTGCTCCAATCTTAGGATTTCATTATTGATTCAGTTTGATTATTGGACAACTCCTGGCCATGGCAGTGGGGTGGCTCAGCAATACCCCCCCCCATGTGACAGACAGTGGTGCCCGGGGCTCCTGCCCCCTCCTGCTCCCTCGTTAAGCTACTGCCCCCTACCCCCTAAACTCCATCTTCCCCCAAACTCTCCAGAAATTCTCCAACCCAAAACTGGCCAACCTATATAAGAGGTAGGACTCGGTCACTGAAATTCAATAACAATACTTCGCTCACAGATTTTGATTCAACTCTCCACAATAGCCCTGCAAGGGAGAACAATGTTGGTGACCCCATTCAGAAGACTTCAGTTTGGAGGCATATTGTTAAAAGTTTTTAAGTGTTTCTGGAGTATTTTGCATAAGTCCCCTTGAAGGAGATTTGGAATGCCCTCCTACCTGGCAACACCTTTCTTTTTATTGTCGAAGTCTTGCACAGCCGGAATCACCGGAGTGTTGTGGGGTTTCCAGGTTGTATGGCCGTGTTCCAGTAGCATTTTCTCCTGACGTTTTGCCTGCATCTGTGACAGGAAACCCCACAACGCTTTTCTTTTTACTCAGAGGCTCCACCTTTTAAAGAGGTTTTTACAGCTAACGTCTAGCCAGAGGGCTGCAAGACGGAGTTGTTCCGCCGGGCCTTTGGAGGAACCAGCCGCTGATGGTGCCCCCCCCCCTTGGTCCTTTACATCTGGGCCCCCTGCCATCTTGGGATTTGCTGTTTCTCCCTTGTGAGAGAGGATTTAGAGATGGGGTAGCTGGACGCCACTTTATACATCTTAGTTATTATGATTAGTCTTCATTTTTATCGCTGCTTTTAGAGGCTTTAGCTGTTTTCCTTTGTATGTGATTACTTGCTGTATACCGCCCAGAGCCCTTCGGGGATGGGGCGGTATAAAAGTGTAATAAATAAATAAATAAATAAATAAATAAATAAATAAATAAATAAATAAATAATATCATTTTCAGCTGCGGAATATTTCTTTTATGGTGTTTTCATGGCTTTACCATGACCATTTTCATTGTTTAATTTTGAGAAACATCCTGTCTTTGAAAGCTGGGAGGGGGACAGAGAAATTTTCTAAATAAATCTCCTGGCAAGTAGTAGAGCTCAGGTATGAAGAAGGACTCTAAACTGAATCAATCAATAAACGGAATGAACAATATCAAACACACACAGCCTTGATTTGCCCGTCTTTGTGTCATGTTTTCGAAGCACCCTTTTCTCAGGCTTTGGGTTTTCAAACGTGGCCCTTGTGTCCGGTGTGCCTCATCCATTCATTTCCCCTGGCCGTTTTCATGCCATTTATATGCTGTCGATGCAAAAATCATATTTTTAAATGGCCTAGATTTTAGAACCAGGCCTGGGCACCAGGGAAAATGGCATGAAAATAAATTCTTGGGAGTTCAATGGCCAGCAGTGGAAGAAGGGATTCGACAGGTTGTAGCGGCAAAAATTGCGAGTTGTCTTTGTGGGAACTTTCTCCCCATAACGTGACATCTCGAACAAACGGGCTGAGTTATGTCCAAAATAAGCCCAATGCGTGGCTGGGAGGAGGGATGGGGGAGGGCGTGTGTCAGTTAGTTATGCTGCATCCCCCCCTCCCCCTAAAAATTTCTATTCAGGACTCAGCAGAGAGGTCTGGGGAGCAAGAAATTCACAGGCCCTCTGCCTTTGTCATGCTAAATGCCTCCAATGTGCCGAACGCACGCGCGCACACACAAATATAGCTGTGTATGGATATGCAGCCAGCTGCTTGCCGGAGCATGAAATGCCGACCACTTGTGCCGGGGCACCCAGATCCTCCCCCCACGGTCCCACCGCCCCCACTGAAGGCCTGTCACGAGGCCGTAGAGTAGACAATGGCTGCTTTCGTCTGCCTGAGCAGAGGCCAAAATCGGCTCTGTGTGGGTGAGCTGCTACCTCGCTGGCTGGCTGGCTGGCTGGCAGGTGCAGGGGGAACGATGTGGGTGTGGGGCGGAGGGGGCCGTGCTGGGATGCGGAGGCTGCTTGGGGGCTCATGGAAAGAGGCCGAGTGGATTTAGGGCAGGGTGTGCTTTTCTGCTTCTTTCTGAGATCTGTGGGTCAGCTGCCAGTGTGAACAGAGGCCACAGGGCTGGGCAGCGCTGGTCTCCTGTGAGCAGCAGTGGCTGTCAAGGACTTGGGGGAAGAGAGATGCATGCACCACTGTGTAGTTGCCAGCCTCCAGGTGGGGCCTGGAGCTCTCCCAGAATTACAACTAATCTCCGTTACAACTGAAGTATCAAGTTCCCCTGGAGAAAGTGGCGGCGCTGAAGAACAGACTCCAGGCGGGACTGGGCACCTGTCAGAATGGCCGCTCATTTCCAGACTGCAGAGATCCGTTCCCCCAGAGAGCGTGGATGCTCTGGAGGGCGGAGTCTGGGGCTTTACACGAAGGTTCCTGTCTTCCCTGCGGGGGTGGGAGTGGTTCTTATGGAGCAGCCTGCGCTGAGCTCCCCCCCTCCCAAGACTCCGCCCTTTTCGAGCCCTACCCCCAAACCTCCAGGAATTTCTCAGCCTAGAACTGGCAACCTTTATCTGTCTCCCATCTGCAGTAGGGCGTTTATAACAACCATAAAGACAGTGGCATAAAGACAGTGGTGTACCACTAATAGGAACATGGGGTATCCCATGTACCCGGGCGCATGCTGTCTCATCACGTGGGGGGTGCCGGGCGATGGCAAGGTCCCCATACCCAGCCTTTCCCGCAGTGCAGTGACCAGTCTGGCGCCCAGTGGTGCCCCTCATGCCAGAGACCGGGGAGGGCAGGAGCTGGCCTGCTGGGAGGCGGCGGTCCCGCACAGCAGGATGGCCCTGGAACCCAGAAGCCGGCCTGCCGCCATGGCACCCCCCGAGCTGCCCCCCCAAGCTCCACCCTCCCTGCTAGCTCCTGTCAGCAAGGTATGGGGTGGCGGGAGGAGGAGGCAGAGAGCGATCATGCCCATGTGGAAGCCATAGGCCAGGTACACCTCTGCAGCAGTGGCGTACCTAGGCAAACTGGAGCCCTGGGCAAAACCTGAGTTTGATGCCCCCCATGAGTGGCCACCCTCCCCCACCATGACCAAACAAATATTTTTCCCCCAGGTCGTTTCAAAGTCACCATCACATTACAGAACTTCCCCCAACTCACAAATCTGAATACAGCAGAAATATTTTTAAAAAACATTTTCAAAATGCTTTCAAAAGGTTTTATTACTGCTGTGAAAACATTTTATGGTGTTGTATCCAGTCCCCCCAATTGGGAGAAACAGCATCACTTTCAATGTTATTTAAACTGGGGACCCCAGATTCTCCCTTTAAGGTGGATTTGAAAGGAGAATCTGGGCTTCCTAGTTTAAACAAGTGATGCTAGAATCCACCCCCAAACAGCCTTATTTTCAATGGTGTTTAAACTAGGGAGCCCAGATTCTCCCTTTAAATCCATGCCAAAGGGAGTGGATTTAATAATAATAATAATAATAATAATAATAATAATAATAATAATAATAATAATAATAATAATAATAACAACAACAACAACAACAACAACAACAACAACAACAAATTTTATTAGGCATTGAGAGAATAAAAGAAAGAAAGAAAACAAGCATTGGCAGGAAGGGGATGGATTTAAAAGGAAAATCTGGGGAAATTTAGGGGGTGCCTGCTGTCAGGGGTGCAATTATTAAGATAGCAGCACAAAAATTTCAGAGTATCTTTGTGAGACCCTAATGATGATACCACCCAGGTTTGGTGAAGTTTGGTTCTGGGGGTCCAAAGTTATGGACCCTCAAAGGTGTAGCCCCCATCTCCTATTAGCTCCCATTGGAAACATTTGGACTCCCTAAACCAAACCTCACCAAACCTGGGTGATATCATCAGGAGAGTCTCCCGAAAACTCCCTGAAATTTTGGTGCTGTTAGCCTAAAAACTGCGCCCTCTGCAGGCCAAAAATGGAAAAACACTGAAAATACAAAAAATCCCACAAACAAACCTGCAGTTTTTGCGCCCCCCACAAGGTGGCGCCCTGGGCAACTGCCCACTTTGCCCAATGGGAGGAACGCCTCTGCTCTGCAGAAAGAGAATGGAAGTGAAGTCCTCCAAATACTCCAGAGGGTTCAAAGATGCTCTGGCAAGTTTATGCTCAGGAAGGCAGTCCGTTACTAATCACCTGACACTCAGAGCTAAACTACTACTGAACATGTTCCAAGTAGCCTTTAAGGCTAAGAGTCAAAATCAAATCCACCCTCTGTGAATTTACCAATCACATCTTGATGATGGTTCTAAAAATTAATCAAACCTTCCCTCAGGAATTTGCTTTTCTCGTCAATTCGGAACCTTCCTGCAGACAAACGGCTTCCTTGCTTGAGTCCGAATTCTAAAATGATGGTGGTTGGGGATGCGAGGAATTTTTTATTCTCCCCTCACCCTCTCTTCACAAAGAATGAAAATCTGCATGCCTTGCAGACTTCCATTTATGATAATGGTTATTGATTTCTAGAGAGCCCATATAATGTGGGCACTATACATAAAACTAGATTTTTTTAAAAAAAAATAAGCTCTGCTTTTAGGATTTTACAGTCTAAGAAAGTAAGCACACAAAAAATTAAAGATTTGGTAGAAAGCAACAAGTGTAACTTCCTGGCGAAGGATGTAGAGATGTTGGGATGGCTTTTGAAGGGGGATGCTGTCAAGGAGATGCTATCTAGGTGATTGAGATACATTTCTGGAATCATACAGTTGCTTAAAATAACAAATTGCTGCTGCTAGAAAGATATATGTAACCAGCCTGCTAAATTTATCCACTGCCACCTGTGCATTCTTTCCTTGATCTTTATGGCTTCGCACACTTGTAGACAACTAGGCTTCCCCTGGTACTCCTGTCCCATGGGAAGTGTGTTACATCTGTTATCTCGTACGGCAAGAAGCCAGGTGGCTCTCTCTTACTATCTGCTACCAACCTTGGGGCACCTCAGCTCCAGGGACTGTTTTTCACAAACTCTTGGGAAAACTGGAGGGGTGTTCTTTATGGGGGATAAATATAGGTGACTGTGAATGCCAGCTTCATCAGAACTGGCTTTACCAGTGTGGTGTTTTGATGCCTACTCAATGAACACTACTGATCAATATCTCAGAGTCTGTTAATTGTCTTAAGATTACAAGACCTAACAGGGGACCAGACACAGTTTTGGAGGAGGAGAGGCCCACCAATGGCCATGTTGGCTACATGGAACTTCCATGTTCAGAGACAGTGTATCTGTGGATGCCATTGTGGATTTGGGCATTGATTGGGGCCACAGGGACCTAGAGGGAACCCAGAGTTCAAGCATAAATTGATATGCCAAAACGCAAATAAATTCCACTCAAATAAATCAGAGCCATTTTTTTAATCATAGATTTTCTTCAGCATTTTAAAATAAAACAGACCTTCAGCGCTTTAAAGAAACTGCAACATGGATTTCAATATGAGCTTCTGAAAGCTGCTGCTCAATTTCTTGTATTTACGTCCATCTTTGGGGAGCAGCGGTCTCTGGTGATGTTTAGTTCAAACTGGGGCACGGTATCTTTCCACTTTTGAAAAGGAAAGATATGCAGAGCAGAGCAGCCTCGCATGAAAGGAAGTGCTGTAGCACCACACAGTGGAGACCTCCAATCAGGACTGTTCATCCCGGGCAACTCAGCATCCCTGCCAGCCAATCAGAACCTAGGGTACCCAAATGGGATCATAGTCTCTTACGAGGGGGCCCCTTTCCCATGGCCAAGTCAGCCTCAAGAGTACAGCTGAAACCAGTTTCAAGATTTCAACCCCTCCAAAATTTATTCTGGAGAGCATTCGATCAGCTTCATATAAGCAACATTACGTTAGCCTGTCATATAAAGTTGTTGTACAGTTTACAGTGCTCTGAAATGCTGAACGTGCTCTCCAATGGCTGAGCATTCATTTGCTTCTAGAGCTGCCACATTACCAGATAATTTGTTTAAAAGTTTTTGATTGTCAAAAAGTCTCTGAATACGCAGGCATCGTTCTAAAACTTTCAGTACTTTTTATTACAAAAGGGTGGGAACATGGGCCCCTAAAAGAAGGTTTCCCTCCTGTATGGGAGAACTAATGAAGCCCTCAGTGGCCAGAGCACTTAAAACATAACAGAGTCCTTTCCATTCCTTTATTACAACCCTTTTGTCAGATCCAAATGCATGTAACTGATGAACTGACTAACTGATATGATTAATCAGCTTTAAACATTGTGCAAAATTATTGGAGTTATGAATTACCTCTGCGAAAAATGTTTGCATTTTCTTTTGAATGTGCAAACTATATGTACACACACATGGACTCAAGACAAGCTCTCCCTGCGACCACTGTGATAAGTCACCTTGAGCCCATTGCAGAAATGGCAGGATATAAACATTTTAAATAAGCAACTAAATGGGTAAATGAATGGACGTCCTGCCCCTGGACTGTTCAGTAACAAGACTTCCTGTTCTTGGCTGTCCCAAAGAGAGGATCCCACATCCTGGCCGGAGACACAAGAGGATGTAGGTAAGGGTGTGTGTGTGTTTCCTGGGTTCAACCCCTCCCATTAAATGTCCGAAGCTCTGCCCCACCGTTTGTGGTCTCTTTGTATTTCTAAGTGTTTTTTCAGTTTTTGGCCAGCAGGGGGCGCAGTTTTAGACTAGCAGCACCAAAATTTCAGGGTATCATCAGGTGACACTCCTGATGATACCACCCAGGCTTGATGAGGTTTGGTTCAGGGGATCCAAAGTTATGGACTCCCATGCCCCCATCCCCCATTGTTTCCAATGGGAGCTAATAGGAGATGGGGGTTACCCATTTGAGAGTCCATAACTTTGGACCCCCAGAACCAAACCTCACCAAACCTGGGTGGTATCATCAAGAGAGTCTCCTAAAGATATTCTGACATTTTGGTGCTGCTAGCTTAACAATTGCACCCCAGACAGCAGGCACCCCCCAAATTTCCCCAGGTTCTCCTTTTAAATCCATCCACTTTGGCATGGATTTAAAGAGAGAATCTGAGGTCCCCAGTTTAAACATTGAAAGTGATGCTGTATCAGGGTGGGGAATAAACCACCCGAAAACAGCATCACTTTCAATGTTGTTTTAACTAGGGATTTTCCCTTTAAGGTGGATTTGAAAGGAGAATCTGGGCTCCCTAGTTTAAACACCATTGAAAGTTTGTTTAATTTTTTAATTTGATCTTAATCAAAGTTTTAATTGTTTAGGATGAATTTGTATCATCTATATTGAAATGTTAATTATTTTGATTTATGATGATTATTGAGAGGAAAAGAAAGAAAAAGTTTGAAAGAATTAGATAAATCTCTTAGGAAGAAACATAGAGATTAAATGAGACAGAGATTATTGATTAAAGTATGATGCATGTATACTGAAGGTAAATTAACTCCTGAGTTACAACAAGGAAGTCTACTCATTTTTTTAATAGAGTTTTTCTCTTTTAAGATTACATATAGGTGTTAGGGGGAAATTATGATGTTGATTGGTGTCAAAGATTGACTTGACATGTACGTTTGTTTTTTTGTATGTGCAAATAAAATTTTATTTTAAAAAAAGACTGACTGATTGACCCTGTCACCCTCCTGTCAGCTCCTTTTCACACCAGGGGCGAGGGGGGCGGACTCCTGCGGCTGCCCCCACCACATTCCATGCCATCACGGGGATTTCGTGTCGTTTCTGCCCCGCTTTTCTCTCCAGGGGAGCCCCAAAGTGACTTTCCACCATCTCCCCTTCTGCAGTGTATCCTTGCAGCTATGGAGGGTGGCCAACCTCCAGGTGAGACCTGGAGATCTCGTGCAATGACTGCTGATCTCAAGAGATAAATGTCCAAAGCAGGGCGGGGCTGCTTTGGAGGGCAGATTCTGGGGACAATGTGCATAGGGTAAGCATACACGTCTACAGCTGTGCTTATAAATCTACATGCACATATAATTTATTCCTTAATTCCACACACACATTATTTGTTCTTTTCTATCATACTGTGTTTTATGATACTATTATCATAATTATTAATAATATTGATCGGTATTATAATTAATTGGATATAATTAATGGGATATGTTATTAATGATATTAATGCTAATAGCACTATATGCTAGATCCTCCTCCTCCTTTAAAACAAGGCGACTCTTGCAGAGGAAAACTGGCAACCCTAAAGTTTCAGGGTAACTTTCCCCCAGAATGGGCAGTGGGCTCAATCAAACTACAAGACCCAAGATGCAACGCACTAACTCGCTTTGCCTCTGTTAAAACCGGAAACAGATGAATTTTGCATGTATTAATACAAGGAGGACAAGCACCGCCTATTGCCCAAATCTTTGCTGTGCTATTGGTTGGAGGGCTGGCCGCCCGTAGTAGCGGCTCGCTGTGATTGGCTAAAGCGCGCGCTAGGCTTCGACGCCCCCTTTTGGCAGCGAGTTCCGCAGGGCCTCTGGCTTTGGAAATCGTTTGGCTGCAGCCGCTTCCTTGCAAAAATGGTGAGTCCAAAGCGGACGCTAGAAGTTCTCCCGGCTGTCGAGAGGGGTCGGCCCTGCGGCTGCCGCCTGCTTGCACAGCCGGCGCTTCGTTTGCAAGTGCGGGCAAATCGGTGAACACATTTGGGAGGTTTGGGAAATGCAAAAGCTCGCCTTGACCTGCTGGCTAAATGGGTCCCTTCCTCGTGAATAGCGTGCAGTGTAGCCAGGGACGGACGAGTGCAATGAATGGGTGGAGCACCCGCCCCCAGACCCAGCTTTGCCCAGGGTTATTCCTGTGAATCTCTGCCTACCCCCTCCCCCACCCCCCCAACTTTGCTCCCTTGGGCTGCAAGTGCAAGGCACCTCTCTCGGACCAGCCCCCTCCTCTTCTGCTAGGCATCGATCCACGTGGTGGAATGGAAGATATGGCAGCGCTTGGTGTCCTCTTTCCGACAGCCACAGATGGTCTTCAGGTCTGAGTGACAGCTGCAGGCAGGGAGGGGGAGGGGGGACCTTTCCTCACCCCTCCTTGTCTCATTTGCTCTTCAGATTCCTTCCTTCAATCTGTTCTAAAACCTTAAAAGGTTTTCCTCGCTTATAAGCACCCCTGATCTCTTCCGACCAAGGAGCCTCTGAAAGACTAGGACGCTTTTGTACATAAGCAGGAGATGCCAATCACGATGCTGTGTTTAAATGAATGAGTAACCGTAGTTGTTAGCTAGTAATGAGTGGGAAGCATTAAATCCAGGATCAACCACTTCTTGTCTTGGAACCCTGTTAGCGTCACCACCAATCAACTGTTTGGTTTCAAAGAGAAGAAAGTTACTAAAGTGTCGAATTCTTGATTCTGTCAGAATTGAACAATCCCAGATATGTTTTGATTAAGATGTCCCACGGATGTAAGGATGGATCACACCAATGCTCTACGTAGGGCGAAATTCTCTCCCAGCAGTGGCCAGCCAAATGCCTCTAGGAAGCCCATGAGCAGGGCGTGTTCTTTAATCTCTTGAGTATGCAGGTTCCATTTAGCCATGCCTTGGGTGAAAAGTCATTGGTTAGACATCTTTCGTTCCATAAATGTGGCTAACTTTTCTTTTTGAAGGCTTCTAAAGAGCCCATCACCTGGCAGGGAGTTCTCCTGGTTCAAGCCGCACTTTGGTCTGGCCTGAATCTGCTAACCCTTTTCCTTCAACCCTATTTCTAGTATTATGGCAATGGGAGAAAACAATGTCTCTATCCACCCTTTCTACCCCATTCATAACCTGCATCAAAGCTGCCCCCTTAACCAGCATTTTTCTAAACTAAGGGCCAAAATAGCTTTTGTGGGTTTTCCGGGCTGCGTGGCCAACGTGGTCTGGTAGTTTTTGCTCCTAATGTTTCACCCGCATCTGCGGCTGGCATCTTCAGAGGCAGGTCACGGCAAGATGTGTTTCTCCCATGGCACAGTGTGGAGTGATTGTGTGTTGGGATATGTTTTTAGTCCGCCTCACATACAATTGCGAATGCAGTTGTGAATGTGATTGTAAAGGCAATAGTAAATGCAACTGTAAATGAACTTCAACCCCTTCCTCCATGAGGTGGACAAAATGTGTACCCCACAATATATCACTCCACATTGTGACATAGAGAGAAACACACCTCACAGTGACATGTCACTGAAGATGCCAGTCATAGATGCGGGCGAAGCATTAGGAGCAAACCATGCCAATTTATTTGCGGTACAAAGATCCAGCATCCACATACAAACAGTAAAACACTGAAAATTACGTTATAACATCCACCTTTCTCTGATGACAGTGTCACTATAAGTTAGGACATATTTTTCTTTGCTTCTTTTTTTTAATGAGAATTTTTATTTATTTTACACATCTAAATAGCACATAGAAAGATAAAGAAAAGACCCCAATCTAGTCCCCCTCCCCCTATAATAATACTAAATGAAAAAAAATACGGTATACACGAACACCTACATATATATAGTGGCTTCCAGCTACCTCACTAAGGATCCAAGCATAAATCTAACTCCGTGCTCATAATTAATATCTACCTTTTTTCACTTTTAGTCCTTTTCATAAAGTTGTCTTAATCCAATACATATTTTTCAGTGTTTCAGATAAAATTTTTGTCCTCGATAGAATTATTGTAGGATTTTTAACCTCTTGTAAAAATCTAACATAAAAATAAGATGTCTGGTTTGGAATTGACTACAACAGGGAATAAATGAACTGTCTATGTAACAATCTACGGGCATCATAATACATGAAGTACCAAATGCTTTCACTGTTCTTCATAGGGCAGCTTCTCCAGCCCCTGGGTTGCATTTCTGGACCTGTGATCTCATGTTACCCCACTGGATCAACCAATCACCATGTCTGTACTTGTACCCATTTCCCAGATGGTATAGATTGGTATGAATGGTCCGCCCCCCACCCCCCGTCCCCGGTGGTCTGAGGTTCTAGCACAGTGGTTCTCAACCTTCCTAATGCCGCAACCCTTTAATACAGTTCCTCATGTTGTGGTGACCCCCAACCCTAACATTGATCCATTTTACAGATGAAGAACACTGATGCAGAGAGTCTTAGGCGACCCCTGTGAAAGGGTCATTTGACCCCCAAAGGGGTCCCGCCCCCCAGGTTGAGAACTACTGAGGGTTCAGGAAGCCTGCACACATCAAAAATGGCCAGCCATAGCTGTGTTAGGACCTCTGTGTGGCGCCTGCACAAATCCCATTCCAGCTGTTGCTTTCTGATCACCTGGAATAACCTTTCAGTTTGCCATAGGTGATTAGGGAAATGGCTTAACATCAGCTTTAGATAATGGGGGGGGGGGCGGGAAGAGGCAAAGAGATCCCTGGGGGGTTGAGAAGACTAGATCGATGTAATGCTATAAACTACATCTTGTTGACATATGTTGCATGTAACCATTTCAGGGAAATCCAGTTTCTTGAATGAAGGTTGTTCTGTCAGTGCAGAACCTAAAATGTAGGACTAAAGTTAACAGGGTGTTCCAGGTTAAAAATGCCAAGTGCCGATTGAATGGCAACGTCTTTGGCATCCTCTATTAAAAGCCTACTATTAAACACTGCAGAATCAAAATCGGATTTCCAAATAAGTTGCTGCAGGTTACTAGTGCACCGACCAAAAAGCAGGGTAACTCGCTTGCCTGTACATACATTAGTAATTTGTGAGTTGCTAATAGCCTTGTAGGTTTTTCCTCGGCGTTTGCAAAAGGATTCCCTGTTCATTCACTTGGTTCACACTTGTCACGAGGGAGCACAGCTTAGGAACCAGGTTTTTAAAAATGAGGCTTGGAATTCTGACACAGCATGGCGGGTGCAGTCACAAAATGGCTGCCGCAGGGGGCATAGCCAGCCACAAAATGGCTGCCACGGCTTACTTTCAACCACACAGTGAACATTCTTGTGCTATGGTAGCAGCTGCTGCCAGAACAACAGTTTAAGACATCTGCACAGCCAATCGGAAGCCTTTCTGGGCAGAAACATACCCCGCCCCACCTTTCTAAACACACCCAGAAACTGGGAAAGGTGTTGGCAGTCACCCAGTATCTGTGGACACATGTTTGGGATTCCTGTTTTCGATTGGTTGATGGGATTGCTTGTTTTTTTTCTGCTCCTCAGGCGGTGATGGGGGTACAGCTGGTGGTCTCCTTGCTCGTGGCCAGTATCATGCAAAAAATGGCGCCCCACTTCTCCTTTGCGCGGTGGATCCTTTGCAGTGGAAGGTAGCTAATCCCAGGGCTTTTGGTTATGGGCTGCAGATTCACAGCTCTTTATTATAAAATCTTCATTGGGTGACTTTGACTCTCTCTTTGGAGCCAGTGGGGAGTATTGGCTCTAGAACGGCAGACTCTGATCTGGTGAACTGGATTTGTTTCCCTGCTCCTCCACATGAAGCCTGCTGGGTGACTTTTTCTTTCTAGTTCTAACTGACTCAGGTGCTGATTGGAAAGACTTATTTCTCTTGTTGGTTCTTCCACCTTTTCCCTTCTCTGTCCTCAGGTTGTTTCGGTACAGACATCCAACCGAAGAAGAACTGTTTACCCTGGCAGGCAAACAGAAGCCGAAGGCCAGGCGGGAGCGGTGAGTCTGGAAAGTGGCAGAAGGGCAGCCATCTTGGCTGTCAGAGTGGCAGGAACTGTAAAATAATGTGTGGCAGTGAATTCTCTGAGAGTGTCCTTGTTGTCTGTCCTCAGCCTGTTGGCTTTTGGGCCTTGTTGTATGACACGAGTTTCTGGAATTATGAAGAAGGGAGAAAAACATCACTCTATCTAATTTTGTTATGTATTGGACTATCTCTGTAAATATAGTCACTTCAAAACACTTGTCTTATATACATCAATAGAATAAGTTAAAGAGGGTTTATATCTCTCATCTTTTTCCATTTTGGGTCCGATGCACAGACAATAAACAAGAATGTGTTTTTAACACAGACAAGTGAACTATAAATCATCATAATATTTACTACAACTTCTGTCACCGATACCATAAAATTTCACTCACTGTCATTTACTCCCTAATACAAAGAAGTGGCATAGAAGTAATTTAAAATGTAAACAGAGTTCTCTCTTTCCAGAAATCCAAGAAAGCTTTCCAGGAAAATGGCAGTTTTGTGTTTCTGTAGGATCCCTGATTGATTTTGATGTTTTTGCCTTTCAGTGGAGTGATAGACGACAAGCCGCTGTCTGTACCCCGAGATATTGATTTGCAACTCGAGAGCAGCCCCATCACACCAGTGGATGCCCTGGGTAAATAGACGGGTTCTCTAAGCTAGATCCAGGGAGCTACCCCTCTTTCTGATCTGCCCCTAGCTAACCAAACTCTGTGGCGAGACCTTCTAGAACTGTCTAGATCAGTGGTGGCGAACCTATGGCACGGGTGCTAGAGGTGGCACTCAGAGCCCTCTCTGTGGGCACTCCTGCACAGAGTTCATCATGTGGGAGGGGGTGGAAAATCACCCCCCCACACACACACACACATCTAGGCTGGCCTGGGCATGATCCTTTACCTGGGAGTAAGCTCGGTTGCTGGCAATGGGGCTTGCTTCTGAGTAAACCCTCCTAGGATCGTGATTCACCCATTTGAAGCGTTGCATGGTTGCTTCACTAAGCTTATTCCCGAGTAATGCGCGCCTCAGAGCCAACCGTTTTTTCTCAACTAAAACCTCAGTATTCAGGTTAAATTGCCGTGTTGGCACTTTGCGATAAATAAGTGGGTTTTGGGTTGCAATTTGGGCACTCGGTCTCAAAAAGGTTCGCCATCACTGGTCTAGATGGTTCTGCACTTCCTTTCTACCAAGTTGGGGTTATGATCCAGGTTTCCTGTTAGGTCTTCAACCTTGAATCAGTAAACGAACTCTGGATTGTTGATCAGCAGCCTTTATTGGAAGGCAACGAAGCTGCCAGCTTATGAAAACCCAGTTCTGGCGAACGTGGCTTTTGCTGTCCCCTTTATTCAGAAATAACGCCCCCCTCCCATTTTCCCTGAGAAAGAGTTACTTCAGAGCCAAGGTGCCCCAAGGTTGGTGACAGGTAGAGATAAAGCCACCTGGCCTCCTGCCCCCCACAGAGCAACAGAAACATCCCACTTTCCATGGGAGCAGAAGGTGTCAGGGGTAAGCCTAGTAATCTATAAAGTGTGTGAAACCATGAAGGAGAGGTCAAGGGAAGAATGTCCCATTACAGCAGTGGTAACATATAGCAGGCTGAATCTTGTAGTGATTACATTGAAGCAGGAATGCATCTCAATCAACTAGATGCAATCACTGGCCATATATTTTGTAACAATCACATTGCTTGGAATGCATCTCAGTCAACGAGGTATAATCCCTGACATTTCCAAAATCCCTGGAAGACTATTCACCATTCCTGACCTTGGGGTGTCTTTTGGGGTTTGATCATAAGGTCCTTCTCATTCCCAGAATCCAAACACCTCCTGGAAGTCAGAGATAAACTATCCCTGAACGTGCAGCTTCTCCTTTAAATATTTACAGCCAACACCAATGAAATCTCCAGAAATTCCTCTCCACCTAATTTCCCTGCTCTGGCCTGGACTTTCTCTGCCGCCTCTCTGCTGCAGGCGGCGCTGGGCCTTTCCCCACCATTTACCTGCCCTCCAAGAAGCCATGGCTAGAACACTGATGTATGCAGAAGCAGAAAGAGACCTCCCGTGAGTGTGGGTAATCCAGAGGCATAGCGGGGGAAATGGTGCCCTACCACCACGCGCCCCACTTACCTTGCCGGCGGGAGCCTGCCATGGGCCGAGGGGCGGTTGGCGGCAGAGCAGCCTGGCTGGGCCACCCCCAGGAGCCCCTCGGCAGGCTCCTGCTGGCAAGGTAAGTGGGGCGCATGGGGGGGTGATTCTCCACCCCACCCCCCGTAACCAGCTGACATGCACCAGGGACATGTGACCCTACACGTCCCCATGAGCGCTCCTCCTCTGGGGTAATCCTTGAGAAGTTTTAAGAGCAAATATTTAGGACATGTGAGATGAAAGGGGCGATTCCAACTGTAGGGGAAGTAAGAAAAAGGGCTTCGCTGCGATCAGAGGTCTGCAACAGCTCTGGATGAGCCCAGCCGGCCTCATGTTCTCCTTGCCCCCTCACTATAGTCCTGCGCTATTTCCTGGAATATCAGTGGTACGTGGATTTTGCTGTGTATTCGACCTGCATATACCTCTTCACTGAGGGCTACTACTGTGTGGTGGACCCCCGGAAAGAAGCCAACATCGGAATACTCTGGTGTCTGCTTACAGTCTTCTTCTCCATGTATCCTCCTTCCGCTGCGGGTCCCAGAGGGCTCTCTGCCCATCCGAGGGAGGGGAGACATTTTATTCCGTGTTGCTTGTGCCAGGCAGGAAGAAGCGGTGGGGGCTTTTCCAGCTGGGCTTCCCTATTTATCAAGCTCTGAGCATTTTTGTGAAAGTGAAAATTCTGTGATTGGATTATTGTTTTAATGACCTACAGCGAGTGGGTGAAGCAAAAGGATGTGCCATGGATGGTCTTTTCAGTTTCCATAATGAACCATTTATTATGGTCATAGACCAACATACATGAACAAGGAAAGCTTCCCAGATAATGACCAGACTCTAGGGGTGGGGAACCTGCCATCGCCAATTCTTTACCAGCATGTTGACACTGGAACTGCCATGGAATTGATCAGCCAGTTCCTGAACATCTGGAGAGCCGCAGGTTCCCTACCCCTGTTCTAGCATATATACATCTTCCATTAAAATGGAGGTGGGGGCCCTGCGGGATTTAGTACGTTGGTGCAGGGCTTGCAAGGCAGATCTGTTTCGCCAGGCCCGTCACTGAGGAGAGGAATGGTATTTCACCTGTTTGGCCTTCCAGCGTGGCATAGTGGTTAAGAGCAGGTGGACTCTAACCTGGAGAATTGGGTTCAGTTCCCCACTCTTTTACGGGAGCAGCAGGCTGTTATCTGGCGAACTGAATTTGCTTCCCCGTTCCTCCACATGAAGCCTGCGGGTGACCTTGGGCTAGTCACAGTTCTCTCAGAAGTCTCTCGGCCCCACCCACCTCATGTGTCTGTTGTGAGGAAGGAAGGGAAGGAGTTTGTAAGCAGCCTCGAGTCTCCTTACAGGAAAGGGGGGTATAAATCCAAACGGTTCTTCTTCCCTCCCGCCCTCCTTGTTTTCCTTTTTCTTCTCTGTACCCAGTCCCTTTTTTCTCCTTAGACCAGTTTGAGTGAGTGAGTTTGGGGACAGTTTATTTAATTACCTCCCCTTTATTGGATTTTATGTGCCTGTATTTTTGAATGCACAGTTTTATTGGATTTCATGATATTTTTTATTATATTGATGTCGTATGATGCCTTGACACCATATGGTGTCTCATAAATCTAATGAAATCACACACACACACACCCCTACACCTCTGTAGTCTCTGGCAACTACACAGGATCTGGCAACTGTTATATCAGGTTTCAGATTTACTCTAGTTAAGAATCGTTGGTAGGCGAACATTACCTCCAGATAAAGTGGACTACAATTCCCATCAGCCCCTGCCAGCATGGGCAATTGTAGGGGCTGATGGGAATTGTAGTCCATAACATCTGGAGTGCCAAAGGTTCGCCACCACTGTGCTAGAAGAAAGGAGGTATCCCATCCTTCCGGCCTTCCCAGGTATCCCATCCTTCCAACCCTCAAAATGTAGTCCCATCTACTATTAGGCCCCTTCTGCACACGCAAAATAATGCATTTTCAAACCACTTTCACAACTGTTTGCAAGTGGATTTTGCTATTCCACACAGCTCCAAAGAACACTGGAAGCAGTTTGAAAGTGCATTATTCTGCATGTGCAGAATGAGCCTTATCTCCCATTGGAAACAATGGGAGATGGGGCACCCTCTTTGGGGGTCCATAACTTTGGATCCCCTGAACCAAACTTTACCAAACTTGGCTAGTATCATCAGGAGTGTCACCTGATGATACGCTGAAATTTTGGTGTCACTAGCCTAAAAACTGTGCCCCCTGCTTGCCGACAAAGTAAAAACCCTAAAATATTTTTTAAAACTCGACTTATACACGAGTATATACAGTACTTGACTCTTGCAGCCAAGACATCCTGCTCCCCGACTACATTATTAATTCCATGTGAGTGTGGGATTATGGCAGCATATCTTCGTCTGCTGATTAATCCCACCCAGAGGAGAGCCTTGGCTACTGCAAGGTGTAATGTGTTGCCTTCAGCTCTTCTGGAGGGAAGATTTACGAATATAGAACGTTCTAAAAGGGTTTGTTCATGTGATATGACTACGGTTGAAACACTTGACCATTATCTGTTTGTATACCCTAAAAATGATAAGATACGCATGAAATATATGAATTCTATTTTCTTTTTTTAAAAAATTTATTGTATCATTTGAATTTTACAGTTTATATTATTATTATTATTATTATTATTATTATTATTATTATTATTATTATTATTATTATTATTATTATTATTATTTATATTTATAAACCGCCCTCCCCCGAAGGGCTCAGGGCGGCGAACAAACAAATAGATAGAGCACAAATAAAATCAAAAATTTTAAATAGTTATTAAATATGGCTCTATAAGTTAAAATCGACCCCCATTAAAATGCAGCATCTATCAAAATTACCGATGGCGTCCTACTCGTAGTCCCCTAAGAAAAGAGGGGGGGAGGAAAGAAGAGGGAGGGGGAACGGCAGGGTCCACAGATTTTAGAAAGTGGGGGGGGGCATCAGCGGCTGGGCTCCCCAAAGGTCTGAATGATTGGAGCAATCCGTCTTGCCGAGGCCTCTCACGATGAATTCATTAAGATCCACAAGAGAAAATTGGCCCAAGCGTAGAGCTGGAGGAAGAGCGTTCCACCAGGCAGGGGCCAGAGCTGTAAAGGCTCTGGCCCGGGTGGAGGCCAGCCGCATCATTGAGGGGCCAGGGATCACCAGTAAATTTGCCAGTAAATTTATAGTAATTTCCTTCTTCATACATTTTCGAACAATACTTTTCCGCCCTTTTCTCCCTCCCCCCATTTCTTCTTCCTCATAGTTTTGTCACACAAACAGCAGTAAGTTCGTTCTCTGTAGCCTCTTCTCCCATATTTCTTCATTGACTGGAGCTTCTTTCATCCAGTCCACGCATATTATCCATATCTTCAAAATTTCATTCTGTTTATCTTGCCACGTCTTATTTTTGGTTAATATATCGAAAATATCAAGTGTCCCTTGTTCCCAGGTATATTCTAGCCATTTCTGTAATGTCCATTTTTTCTTTTCTTTCCAGCCCAAGGCTATTGTTGCATGGGCTGCTTTAATAATTATTTTATACATATAACTATATTGTTTATCCACCCTTCTGTCTTCCATTACACCCATGAACATTAAGTCATTATTTAAATCAATATTTATCTTCACCAGTTTCTCGATATATAACAATACATTTGTCCAAAATTTTTCACTTCTGCACACTCTATCCACATATGGCTAGAATATGCCTCTTGGTCTCCACAGTGCCAGCATTTAGAAAGTCCTTTTATCATATATTCTAGTTGTTTTGGTGTTCTGTACCATTTTAATATCACTTTTCTTTCTAACTCCATACATTTCTCAATCTTTATATTTTTCCAACTGTCTATTAATTTTTCAGTATTACCAATGTCTAGAAATCCTTCCTTCTCCCATTTTTGATTCAATGTTCTTATCATTAATTCCTTATCATCTACCATATATTTGTATATATGCCCTAGAATTTTCCCTTTGCATTTTCCATATAGTTCCAGACATTTCGACATTATACATTCCCCTTTTATCCGTGAAACCTTTATCCTTTCCCAAATGCCTCTCAAAACCAACCAGTTTTTGTTTCCTCCTATCTCTATAAAATTTTGTAATGTCATAATTTCTCCTCCTTCCCTAATCAAATTTGCCACAGTTTGAATTCCTTTTCTTTTCAATATTTTTATCACTTTTTTTCCTTCTTTGCCAGCCACACTTCCCAAAGGTGCCACATCCAGGGTGCCAGGCATCCACTTACCTCTCCATTTTCCCCATATATATAGCAAGACCTTTCTTGGTCCTATTGCTTTTTGATTTCCTTTCTTCAACTCTTTATTGAAGATACCATGTGCACCAACTCCTTCATTTATTTCATTTTCAAACTTAACCCATTTTTTGACATTATCCTCGTTTATACTCATCAGATTCTTGATCTGGAATGCTACATAATATTCTTGCATTTTTGGAATCCCCCAACCTAAAGAATGTTTTGTCATATATATGATCTTATTCATGATTCTTGGTTTTTTATTATTAAACACCCAAACTTTCAGCTTTCTATCCCATTCCTCAAATAGTTTCTTCTTAATTTCCAACGGAATTCTATTTTCTTGCAATGTTCCCAGTGGCAAGAGTATTACAAGATACCCAACCTCCTGAACAGCTCTGATGTGCTCTTTTGTGAGACTGTTGCAAATTTTATACTGGAAATTAGTAATTTTAACTGTGTTTTTTTAATCTTATTTTACTCTGAAATTTTGTCCTGTTTTGTATGCCAATGAAGGCTTCTTGTTGTTGTTGAGTCTCCTCAGAGGGAGAGGAAAAGCAGGGTATAAAATCCATCTCTTCTTCTTCTAAAAAATCTTGGCAGTCACCAGGAAAAGTAGTAGTGGGTGCAGTGGTGCCCATGGGAACACTGGTCTACAGGTGAGGGGTGGGGGTGGGGGGTTAAAAATGTAAATTTAAAACCTAGTATTGTCGAAGGCTTTCATGGCCGGATTCACCTGGCTGTGTGGCCGTGGTCTGGTGGATCTTGTTCCTCACGTTTCGCCTGCATCTGTGGCTGGCACCTTCAGAGGTGTATCACAGAGGGAAGTCTGTTACACACTGTGTCCAGTCAGAAGGGAATGTTTTAGTGGGGTATAAATTGTCATGTCCCCAGGTGGGGAACCAATCAGTAAGTGTTTGGGTAGAACTTGCTATGCAAAGGTGTGTTTGATAGTCTAGTATTGCAGATGCCAGCCACAGATGCAGGCAAAACATTAGGAACAAAATCTACCAGACCATGGCCATACAGCCCGGAAAACCCACCACAACCAGTAAAAACCTAATACTTTGCCTTTCAAAAAACCTGAAAGAAACCGAAACCCTCCGAAAGGAGGAAAGTGAGATTGCCATCCTTAGCTAAACCTTTCCAGAAAAATCTTCTTCATGGTGATGCGTCATTATTTCAAATCCGAGGAGGGGGGGGAGCGCTCGGTCTGCCTGTCCTTCGCCTTCTTCTTCCTCCTGATCGCCATGGTGGTCCTCATAGTCCGGGAAGATTACTTGGAGTTCGGCCTTGATACAGGTGAGTGAGCCGTTCCGTTTTAGAAAGAGAATTGCTAGGGTGACTTGATTGTGTGTTAAAATTATGCCTGGGACGGAGGAAGTGGATTCAGAGCATTTGGTTCTTCCTTTTCAAAAACCTTGGAACTTGGGGGCACGAAGGACAGACAGACGGTCACCCTCAGGTTGGTTTGTGGAGCTCATAGCCACAGGATTTAGGGCAACCCAGTGTAAGGAATCAGCAAGGTCCAGTCCAAAAGTAACCTTAATAGTTCTTTAATGAGCTGGCTTTCATGATCGACTCTACAGGCAATGCAGAATCTAACCCCCCCCTTGTCGGGCGGCCGATTTTACGGGCCTCTCTTCCCACCAAGAACTGGACATAAACAATTACTCATTCCCACAGTTTCACACAGACAGAAAGCAAGGTTGAGCAAGCAATAACACCTGCGCTGGGCAAGCAGTCCAACGCGCCGGAGGAATCTCCTCCAAGGCCGAACCAACATCTCTAACTAAATCACAACCTTACACCCAGTAACTGAAATGCCTTTAAAAGGGGATTAGATAAATTCTCAAAGATGCCAAGGTGTCTTCTAAGTGAGGGCACTGGGCTTAACAAACTGGCCTCCAAGGTGTCAAGAGCCCTTTGGGGATGAGGCGGTCTACAAAATCTAATAAATAAATAAAATAAATAAATAAGAGCCAGTATGGTGTAGTGGTTAAGAGCAGGTGGACTCTAATCTGGAGAACCGGGTTTGATTCCCCACTCCCCCACATGAGTGGCAGACTCTTATTGGGTGAACTGGATTTGTTTTCCTGCTCCTACACATGAAGCCTGCTGGGGGGACCATTAACTACTGTTCTCTCAGAACTCTCTCAGCCCCACTTGCCTCACCAGGAGTCTGTTGTAGGGAGAGGAAGGGAAAGGAGCTTGAAAGCTGCCTTGAATCTCCTTACAGGAAAGAAAGGCGGGGGATAAATCCAAACTCCCCTTCTTCAAGCGGGAGACTTTCTCATTGACAGCCCCGTCCTTTTAATTAGAGATGCCAAGGATTGGACCAGGGAACCATCCACATGCAAAACAGATGCTTGGCCACTAAGCCATTCCCCTCTTTACTCACAGCTGTCAGCCATTGGTTAATGAAGCCTCCATGTTCTAGAGCAGTGTACCTCTGAAAGCTGTGGGAGAGCAACAGGGTCTCTGTACCCCTATTTGTAAGGTTTTCTGGGGCTGCCAATGAAGGAAGGAGGATGCTGGACTAGACGGGAGTTTTGTTCCCATCCAGCAAGGATGTTCTCGTATTTCCTGAGCAGGCCGTAGTGAAACTACAGGCCAAACATGGCCCCCGCACTACTTACATGTCGGTTGATTTTCCACGCAGGTCTGACCGACGTTTATGACAACCTGGAAGTGTTCCTAAAGGAGCAAGCTTGGGAGTGGACGTAAGTGGCCTTTGGGCAACCTTAAGGGAAAGACGGGCAGAACTCCCACCTCCTGTTTGTTGGCAACCGCGTCCTTTTTGAACAGACACCTGCTGGGGCATTTCTAATCCCAGTTTTGTGCCAGGAAACAACATCTTCCGACACCTTCTTCAAGTGTGCCGCCTTCCCCATACGCTGCTGCTGCTGCTGCTGTTGTTATTATTTTTGCTTATTCCATATCTGCTTTTATTTCCTTGTACTTTTGGAAAACAATCTTGCTGTTCTAACACCTTTGCAGTTTCCCTTCATTTTAAGGGATATGTTGTCATCAGTGGTGTAGCTGCCATGGGACGAGGGGGGCACCACACCCCGGCCGCCTGCCATTGGGGTCACGTGGGGGGCAGAAAATTGCCCCCCACACCCCTCCCCTTCTCCCGCCCCGCCAGGCCTGGCAGAAGCCTGGAGCAGCCTGGAGTTCAGCTGGCTGCAAAGAGCAGCTGGCTGAACTAAGGTATTGGGGGGGGGGGCGTAGGGGGCAGTGCCTGGGCGCCATTTTGCCCCCCTCCCCCCCCACCCGCCACGTCGTCAGCGCTTTTTTCCTGATGTTGTGGCTTTTACTGAAAAATTATCTGAGGCTGGTTCGCGATGTGCCATGAGGAACTTGGGAGGGGAAAGGGCCCACGTTGCCACCTGACAGGGTCTTCAAGGCAGGACATCAGCAGAGGTGGTTTGCCATCGCTTGCCTCTGCAGTGTCTTCTGTGGTGGTTCTGCCCAACCTTGCTTAGGTTCCGAGATCTGACAACAGCAAGCTAACCTGGCCCATCTTAGGGGGTCAAGAAAACAGGGCCAGTGTGCTTACAGAACTAAATCTTTGCAGTAAGTGTGTTCCAGAAGGAACTCACCACCACCAGGATATCAGGCCAGCCAGAAACTTAGAGGCAAATCCACAAAGGAAAATATTTCTTGTGGCCAATGGAACTTCTGTGTGCTGAGGCAGTCTATCTCTAAGCTTTGGTTCAAGCTTTGGCCTCTGTGCTTTTCCTCGTGAGCCTTCCAGAGCACCTAGTCAGCCCCTGGGACAATACTGGCTTGGGTGGGTTATTTGTCTGGTCCCGCAGGATTCTTGTTGTGTGACTTTTAATTTAAGAAGTTGGCATCGCTGTCAGCCTTCCTAAACCTTCTTTCTTGCTTCCCCGCAGGATCCCGGTGACCAAGCTGGGCATCAAACTAGGCCTGGTGGCCGTCTGCTCCTTCATTGGCGCCTGCTTGACCTTCCCGGGGCTGCGGCTGGCTCAGACCCACCTGGACGCTCTCAAACTGGCGGCTGACCGACCAATGATGCAGTTGTGTAGCCAAGATGGCTTTTTTTTTTAAAGGAGGGAAGATGGGAGGGAAGTGACAGGGTTAGACTTCCCAGTCCCATCTCTTGTGTCCTCTTCACAACCCTGTGAGGTGGGCTAGGGCGAGAAAGTGAGGCTTCCAGTGTCATCCTGGAAGCTCCGAGGTAGACGAGGGAGCGGAACTTGCAACTCCCTCGTCCTGAAACAACGATGTCGCTGCCGTGCTGCCCTGCTGCCTTCGGGGTGTGAAAAAGTCATCCCACAAGACCACTGTCCTGTGGTCGACCAGGAAAGAGAACACAGGGAGTGGGGTGCAGCTATGGGGTAGATTGGAGGCAGAATTTAGGGACCCTGTGGCAGAGGGACCCATGGAGTGTAACCACCTGGGTTCAGTTTGTTTCTATGTAGAGCAGAGAAGTGTGTTGTGCTTTTTTTTTCAGGGGGTGGGGGGTGGGGGCTATTTTATTAGCCCAGAGGGCAGAAAGGAAGGCCATTTTGCTGGTTTGGCTGCAGGATTTTAAAATTCCTAAGGAATAGTTTTCCTTATCTGTTATAACAATAAGGTATTGGCAGGCCCAACAATCCAATTATTTGTTGTTGTTTTTAATACCAAAAGCAAGGGGGACAGTAGTACATAAAGACTGTGGAGGCTCACCCCCCTGTGCCCTCCCCCCCCCTTTTGCACTGACTGCGCAAGGGAAACTATAGATCAAAGGCTTTCACAGCCTACTCAACTGGTTGTGGTGGGTTTTCCGGGCTGTGTGGCCGTGGCCTGGTGGATCTTGTTCCTAACGTTTCGCCTGCATCTGTGGCTGACATCCTCAGAGGCGTATCACAGAGGGAAGTGTGTTTCACACTGTGTCCAGTGAGAAGGGAAGGGAATGTCTGTGATACACCTCTGAAGATGCCAGCCACAGATGCAAGTGAAATGTGAGGAACAAGATCCACCAGACCACGGCCACACAGCCTGGAAAGCCCACCAGAACCAGTATGGATCAGAACTTCAGCCTAGCCTAAGAGGCTATGTGCGTTTATCACAGGCTAGCTGGCCTAGAGCAAAAGTCCCACAGGGGTTTAGGATGGTCAAAAATGCCCCTACAGGGGAGTGTCTTTGCGAGGCTATTTTTTTCTGACTTAAGGCAACCTCCCCCGCCCCCCATAGGTCTTGAAGGCAAGAGATGCTCAGAGGTGGTTTTCTGTTGCCTGCCTCCGCGTAGCAGCCCCTGGAAATCCTGGGGGGGGGGGTCTCCCATCCATTTGAACCTGGGCTAGGACTGACTGGCCAACTGCTGGGTCGTGGTGGTGTTGGTGGAGGAAAGGGCTGTCATTGCTGCTGAGGCCACTGCCTGCCTCTGCAGAGCAACCCTTGGCAGTTTCCCACCCCAGTGCAAACGAGGGCTAGCCCGGTTTAGCTTCTGGGATCTGACCAGATCGGGCAAGCCTGGGCCATCCAGGTCAGGAAGTTTCATTTATCGCTCATGGCTAGTAAGGTATTGGCAGGCCCACCCTCTTTGTCCCTTTCCTCATTCAAAAGTGGCACCCCATCCAGTAGCATGGAGTGCCACAGGCTAACAGTTTTGTTAAAAGAAGCCCTTTGGTCTGTTCTGAACCTGCTGCCCATAAAGTTCCACTCTTACTTTATTTATTTATTTTATTTTTCAATTTATAGCCCTCCCTCCGCAGGGCTCAGGGCAGCGAACAACAACAATATAAAACAACATAAAACATTAGCAATCATAAAACCAAATAACAACATCCCACCCCTTCTCTGCATCCACGGGAGGCCACTAGCGATGAAATTAATTCAGTTCAAACCCAGCTGGCCAGATGTAAAAGTCTGGTGGAATGGCTCTGTCTTACAGGCCCTGCGGAAACAATTTAAGTCCCGCAGGGCCCTGATCTCACCGCCGGCCGTAAAGCCAGCCAGATGTCCTTTGGGCCAGGGACCGCCAGCAGGTGATTCCCTCCCTACACGCCAGGTATTCACCTCCTTCCCCTTTAGTCACTTTTTGTGTGTGAGAGAAAAAGCCCTGGGCAGAGCTGCGGCCTCGGTGCCCTGCTTGCAGGCTCCCCAGAAGCACCTGAGCTGGTAATTGCTGAAACAGGATGCTGGATTGAATAGTACTTTGGTGTGATCCTACATTACGTATGTAAGCACTGGGGTGTTGTGGGGTTTCTGGGCTGTAAAAATGTTCCAGCAGCATTTTCTGCTGACGTTTCGCCTGCATCTGTGGCTGGCCTCTTCAGGTCTTGCAGACGAAATGTCAGGAGAAAATGCTACTGGAACACGGCCATACAGCCCGGAAACCCCACCACGCCCCAGTGATTCCGGCCGTGAAAGCCTTCAGGAATACATGTAAGTACTGTCAAAAGTAACTGGGGCTAACCTGCCTTCGCTTCCAAGGTTGCCTGCCTCTATACAGCAACTATGACTTCCTTGGTGGTCTCCCATCCAAATATTAACCAGGACCAATCCTGCCTAGCTTTCAAAATGTGACAAGATTGGGTTAGCCCTCCAAGTCAAGGGTCATTATCCTCCCTCCAAGTCAAGGGTCATTATTGGGGCTTATCCCTTCACCTTGGAGCCTTTAACCCTTTATTGGGAACTTGGTTGTCAAATTGCTGGGAGCCCACACCATCCCTGACCCTCCGTGGAGGGCTGTTCCCCATTGGCTCTCTGCCATGTAGCCCCACATTTCTCTTTCCCACAGTGGCCAACTCTAGAAAACCTGCCAGTGGGCCAGAGGGTGCAGCTAGAATTCAGAGGAATGCTTTTTCTGCACGTGGAAGTTATCTTTTAGATGTTTGAGGGAAGGTGAGCACAGGACAAGAGAAAAGAAGCAGCTGTTTGGGGAGGCCGTCACTTCCTTCCTGCACCTTTCTTGCATGTCGGGTTTTGGAGGAACGGGTTTCAGCTGCGCTTCTGGATTTGCCTGATGCCCAGTTTGGATTGTAAAAACATCTCTGACATGTTCTCTGTTCTGTTCTCCCTCCCTGCTCCTCCCGTGCGCCCCTTTGTCCCTTTCGCCCCAGGCTCCTGCTTCATGCCAGTTTCCTGGCCCCTGTGATCATTGTGCTCCTGTGGGTCAAGCCAATTTCCCGGGATCTCCTCTTGCACGCCCCGCTGGGCAAGGAAACAGTCCAAATGTAAGGATGTTAAATGTATATCCATACTGTGTTTCCCTGAAAATAAGACAGGGTCTTATACTATTAATTTTTGCTCCAAAAGATGCGTTAGGGCTTATTTTCAGGGGATGTCTTATTTTTTTCCATAATTTTGCACCCCCCACGTGACCAGATCAGCTGCACCGGGAAATCTGTAGCTAGGGCTTATTTTTGTAGGGCTTATTTTTCAAGTATCCTCCAGAAATCCCCAAAAATCATGCTAGGGCTTATTTTTGGAGTGGGTCTCTATCTATCTATCTATCTATCTATCTATCTATCTATCTATCTATCTATCTATCTATCTATCTATCTATCTATCTATCTATCTATCTATCTATCTATCTATCTATCTATCTATCTATCTATCTATCTATCTATCTATCTATCTATCTATCTATCTATCTATCTATCTATCTATCTATCTATCTATCTATCTATCTATCTATCTATCTATCTATTTATTTATTTATTTATTTATTTATTTATTTATTTTTGCTATACCGCCCCATCCCCAGAGGGAAAACAGGGTATATTAACATTTCTTTTTGTTTTGGTTTGGTGCAAACTTACTTTTTTTTCCTCGTTGTCTTTAGCCTCAAGTTTCTGAAATTCCCACTTGAGGGAGTTTGTTTTTGTTTTTCCTGAATTACAAATGGAAGTTTGCATTGCAAAATGCTCTCGCTCTGTTGCCGTGGCTTGTTGTTCTGTAAATGCCCAGTGGATGAGGGTGCCGTCGTTCCCTGGACCAAGAGCTGTTGCTTCCTTCCTTCCCCTTAGCATGTCGGATGCTGCCTTCAACTCGTTCCGCCTGTGGGCCATCGTGGTGCTCTGCCTCCTCCGCCTGGCCATGATCCACCACCATCTTCAGGCGTACTTGAATCTCGCCCCACGTTGGGTGGAGCAGATGAAGCGGGAAGCAGGACGGATCGGTGTGGTGGAGATCCAGCAACGGGTACGGCTGGGCCAAAGTCTGGCCATGCTGGGGAAGGCAACTTTGGAGCTCCTGCACCATTTAAGCCAATTTACAGAGCCATTTATGTCATTTTCCTCTGTTGTGTTATCCTTGCAACAGTCCTGTGAGGTGGGCTGGGCTGAGAATCAGAAACTGTTCCAAGGTCACGCAGCGACCTTCCGCTTCCGATTATCCTCCCCTTCCCCCACGGCAGCCACCAGGGGGCAGAGGGGACCCACATCCCAGCTCATTTTTTCACCCTGATCCATTGGGGAGACTGACCTCCTCAGGCAACTGGGCAGTTGCGCAGGGACATACAAGTCAGGGGGTATAGTGGCTAAGAGCAGGTGGACTCTAATCTGGAGAACGGGTCGATTCATGAGTGGTAGACTCTAATCTGTTGAACTGGGTTTGTTTCCCTGCTCCTCCACATTAACTCTGCTAAACAACCACAGGCAAGTCACAGTTCTTTTCGAACCCTTTCAGCCCCACCTGCTTCACAAGGTGCTTGTTGTGGGGAGAGGAAGGGAAGGAGTTTGTTAGCAACTTTGAGATTACTTACAATTGAGAAAAGCAGGGTATAAAGCCAAGCTTCTCTTCCTCCTCCTGTCTTTGTTGCCTGTTATGAACTGCCTTGGGTGGGAAAGTCTGGAGAGAGCTTCTGTCCAAAATAAAACGGTCAGATTAACAGGTAGCTGGGTCCATCAGGGAAGCACTATTGCTGGGAAGGGGTGGGCAAGAGGTGTCTCTGAGTGCTACCCTGGCCGGAGGAGGAGTGTGGGTGCTTGTGCACATTTGCCCGTGGCACATAAATGTTCATTCCTGTATCTCACGCCCCTCAGCCCCCACTAATAGTTGCTGTCCAGGACTCATCTGCCTTGCAAACTCTAGGCTGGGACCGCACAGTTCTCTCAAGTGAACTCTAAAAACCAACTTTTAGAGTTCAAAAATTCAAATGCTGTATTTTTTGGTGGAGGCTGCTGTGTTTCCCCCACCCCATTTGCGCATCAGTTCCATTTCAAGACCCCATCTGTAGTGGACTTGGTAGGAAGGCAAGCAAGACAGTCCTCCTTCACACAGTGTAAAGTTAACCCCAGGAACTCCCTGCTACAGAATGCAGTGAGGGCCCCTTGAATTCAGCACAGCTGGGTTTTGAGCAACAGGGCCTCAGGATCGGGTTGCCAGCTTCCAACGGGGTCACCCTCAGCAGGAGTCTTGTGTTGTGTCAGACGAAAGATTTATACGATCTGTTCTGTCTCCCGATTTCTTCGCAGATCACCAGAATCTACTGCTATGTAACTGTGGTCAGTCTGCAATACCTGGGCCCCGTGATTCTCACGCTGCACTGTGTGCTGCTCCTCAAAACTCTTGGTAAGGGAGAAAGCCAGGCCCCACTGCTTCCATCCCCACCTCACTCCTCAGGACGAGGGTTCCCCAGTGGGGGAGGTTTTCAGAAAGTATGCGGGGCCGTTGTAAGGCAGGGCTTGTTGTTTGTACCCTCATCCAGATGAAAGGGTTTCCTCCGGAGGATGTGGAGGCATCTGGGCTTTCCTTACTCAGTGTGTAGTTCTGTTACTCTATCAGGATCTCTTTCCTCCTGGGAAGAGCGAGGACGGGGGCATTTCATTTGGCTCTGCCTCCTGAGGCAGCCATTTTGGGGTTGGTTCTGCCTCCTGTGAAAGCTATTTAAGGGTGGTGCTTACTACACCCTCTCAAAAACCCCACAGGCTTAAAAAAGCTGGGGAACCCTGTCTTAGGAACACACAGAAGATGGTCCAGGACCAGAGGGTAAAGGAAGTGCTTATTTATACAATCTATTGTAATCAGTCGCTTGGATAGACTGGGGAGACTCATGGAGGAGGAAACGATTTACCCATGGTTATCAGCCATCATGGCTAAGTGGAACCTCCCTGTTGAGGAACAGTGTACCTCTGAATACCATAAATGTCCTGCATGGGGGCATCTACTCATAGAAACCAAATGCTGCTGCCAGTGAACCTTTGATCTGATTCTTCCTTTTGTGTGGTGTAGCGGTTAAGAGCAGGTGGACTCTACTCTGGAGAACTGGGTTTGATTCCCCACTCCTCCACCTGAGTGGTAGAAGCTTATCTGGTGAACCAGATGTGTTTCCACGCCCCTACATTCCTGTTGGGTGACCTTGGGCTGGTCACAATTCATTCAAGACTCTCTCAGCCCCACCTACCTCACAACAAGGTGTCTGATGTGGAAAGAGGAAGGGAAAGGAGCTTGTAAGCCACCTTGCATCTCCTTACAGGAGAGAAAGGTGGGGTACAAATCCAAACTCCTACTCCTCCTCCTCCTCTCTGGCTGTACCGCCTCGCCCAGAGTTCAGGTATTCCAGGAAAGGGCAGATTCCCCACAAAACCTGCCCAGGACTGGCACAGAGAGAACAAACGATTCAGAATTAACAGTAGAGTCTTTGGGGGGCGTCACGGGGGCCGTGGCTTTGCGCGGGGATGTCGGATTCCCGCTCCTTCTCCCAGTCAGCCTGGGTGATCCAGTTCCCCATTCCCAAGCCTAGAACTTTGGAATTAATCTCCTTAATGGAGCATAGGTGGGACTCTTACATACCACAGACCAGGCCAATAAAAGCTTTACACTTTAAGTGTAATATAAAAGCTACAAACCTAATATAAGCAATTAGATGCGGTGAAAATAATGCGTTCTAACTCCTCATAGATCAGGGGTAGGGAACCTGCGGCTCTCCAGATGTTCAGGAACTACAATTCCCATCAGCCTCTGTCAGCATGGCCAGGGTTTTCCCCTGCTATTCTCATAGAAGACTGGCTCGCTTCTTTCCATTTGTTTAGCCCAGGCTAAGATCTTTTGATGTGCACTAACAGGCTTTTGATGCAGAAATTCTGTGACCATTTATTGTTGGCGGCTTTCATGGCTGGAGTCAGGTGGCTGTTGTGGGTTTACTTGCTGCGGTCTGGTGGGTTTTGCTCCCAATGTTTTACCAGCATCTATAGCTGTTCTGTGACCTGCCTCTGAAGATGCCAGCATTGATGCCGGTAAAACATTGGGAGCAAAACCCACCAGACCACAGCTGCACAACCCAGTAAACCCACAACAGCCAGCTCTGTGACACTCTCTCCCCCAGCTGGATGTTGTCTCATTTTCTGATTTGACCAAGTGTTGGATGTGACTGCTCCCGCCGTCCAATGGCCACAATGCTGTCCCTCTCTTGACACACGGACACACGCTTTCGTTCACTCTCTCCCTTAGGCAACTATTCCTGGGGACTTTATCCTGAGCCCGCTTTGATGTCACCTGCTGTGGACGCTGCCCCCGTTATCCAGTTACCCTCGACGGACGCCAGCGGGGAGGACGTCCAGGCTGCTGTGGAGCAGATCACAGGGGCCCTGGGTGCTCTGGGCACGGTCTTCACTCCGCTGTTCTACCGCGGGCTCCTTTCGTTTCTCACCTGGTGGGTAGCTGCCTGCCAGATTGTCTCTAGCCTCTTCGGCCTCTATTTCCATCAGTACCTGGCTGCATCGTAACTAGGCAGGCCCGGAGCTGGACTTCCTCAGGCCTCCCACCCTGTGCTGCTATAGCCTTTGTGCCAGGACTCTGATCTCGCCTGGCTGGCAGGTTGTATCACATCCCCTCTGCTGTGTGTGAGTGGGCAATTCATCAGTGTGGAGACGGGGCCAGCCGCCTTACCCCAGCAAAGGAGGAATGCTCTTCACCCGCAGCCCTTCTCCTTTGCGCTGCCTGCTGCAACCTGGGAGTGGCAGAGGATGGACAGGAACTGGTTCCAGGATAGCTCTGCTCACCTGTGTATCTTCCGACCTGAAAGACTCCAAGGGCGAAGCAGGTGCACGTTCCTCTCGGGTGCCCGTGGGGCTGCAGCACAGCAACAACAACAACATCTCCACTCTTTTGAAAGAAGATTCTAGTTCTCAGGAGCATGAAAATATCTGACTGTGTGGGCGCTGGGGAAGGGGAGGGCTGCTGTTGTCCCTTAGAGTAGCCAGGAAACAGCTGTATGCCCTCTGCACCTGCTCAAAACTTGAACTCAGGGCTACCCGACCTTTTTGAGCCTGCGGGCACCTGCGGAGTTCTGACACAAGGTGGTGGGCGCTGCCACAAAAAATCTCAGGGAGTGACGTCCTGCATAACTGTAATAGTAACTCTCCAGCATTTCAGGCAGAAGTTCTGTCTAACGGGACAACCTGTACAAATGAACATATTGCTTAAAAATATTTTTCTTGCAGTCACCAGGGAAGATCTTTTTGTTGTGGCGGCTGCTGCTACTGACACGATTTTAGAAAAATCAGCACAGCCACTGAGATCTCCAGCGGGCCACGAGGAGAAGCCTCGACTGCCCGCTCTGTGGAAGCACGTGGCAGGCACCGGGAGAGGTGTCAGCAGGCATCTGTGGGCACGGTGTTGGGGATCCTCAAGTTAAATCAGGGAGAATACAGTCAATTGGCTGCAGTGGGTGTTCTGGGCAGCATAGCCGGGGTCTGGTAGTTTTTGCTCCTAACATTTCACCCACATCCGTGGCTGGCGTCTTCAGAGACGTGTCCTGGTAAAGGCGTGTTTCTCTCCGTGGCACAAAGCCCTCAACAGTACAATAAAAGAAATCTTTATGCGCTCCATGGATCAAAAGTGGTAATTTTTTTCCTCTACAGCATTCATGCACTTGTAAAGTGTATCATCTCTATTTGTTTTGCTTTTTTTCTGTAGAAGGAGCTCAACATGAACTCTGCCCCTCCTCATCCCCCTCACACCAACCCAGGCAGGTTGGCTAGGCTGAAGGCTAGCAAGACTCATGGAGGGAGTGAGGATCTGAACCCAAGGCTGCTGAGTCAGAGGCAGAGCGTTAGGAGAGTCAGGGCTAACACATTCCTGCTGGCATTGGCGAGGCTAAAGCCAAGAGCAAATTCACCCAAATTCTACAACAGTTAACAGAGGCAGCGAGAAGGAGACTTGCCTATGCATTGTAGAGCCCAACAGAGAAGTTCCAACGGGCTGGGAAATCTGGAAGAGCTCACTCAGCCCTGGGCGCATGGAAAGACCAGGAGGGGGGATTTTAATGCTTGTTCAGTGATAGGTCTGAGATATAGGCAGTGCAGAATATGGAGGAAAGAGGAGAAGAAGAGTTGGATTTATATCTCCCCTTTTTCCTTACAGGAAAGAAAGAGGCTGACAAACTCCTCCCCCCCCCCCCCCGACAGACATCCTGTGGGGTAGGTGGGGCAGAGAGAGCCCCGAAGAACCGTGACTAGCCCAAGGTCACCCAGCTGGCATGTGTTGGAGTACACAAAACTAATCTGGTTCACCAGATAAGCCTCCACAGCTCAAGTGGCAGAGCGGGGAATCAAACCCGGTTCCTCCAAATTAGAGAGCACCTGCTCTTAACCACTCCACCACAGCTGTCTGACAATAAAAGACTCCTGCAGGACTCCTTGTTTGCCTTTTCAGTGCGCTGGAGGATGCCCTCGTGGAAGCAAGAGAATTAGGCTCCAAGTGCAAAGCCCTGGCACCTTTCAAGGGTTTGGGGCAGCAGGAGCCCACCAGAAAACGAGTTCAAACTCTCACGGGGCACTTTGAATGGGTGCCTCTGGAAGGAACACGCAGGACGACTCTGCACAGAGAGCGAGAGCTCATGCAAGCTGCCAGGGAAACGGCTTCGAGCTTGCCTCCCGTTCTGTTGTGTGTTCAGTGCCTGGAGTGACCCCACGAATTCATGACCTCCCCAACAACCTATGGTAGACAGCCTTGCTCAGAACTTGTGGATGGAGGCCCTGCGCATTCCCTTGCAGAGTCAACCCCTCGTTGGGTCTTCCTTTTTTCGAGCATTGCTGTCTTTTCCAGTGGCTCTTCTCACAAGGTAACCAAAGTACAACAGCTGGACTTGAGTCATTTGAGCTCCTAGGGCCGTGGTGGCGAACCTTTGGCACTCCAGATGTTATGGACTACAATTCCCATCAACCCCTGCCAGCATGGCCAATTGGCCATGCTGGCAGGGGCTGATGGGAATTGTAGTCCATAACATCTGGAGTGCCAAAGGTTCGCCACCACTGTCCTAGGGAGACTTCAGGCTTGACTTGAGCTAGGATCCACTTCTTTGATTTTTTGGGTGGTTGGCGGCATCCTTAAAACTCTTCTCCAGCACCACAGCTGTGAGAGATTTGGAACCGGGAGCACCTCCAGCACAGCTCCAAGAGGCTGGCTGTGGCCAAGCGCTTGTGGGGGGTGGGTTGATGGGCTCTGTAGTCATGGGGGATGCCAGCTCAGTAAAGTGTTTCAAGGACATCCTCCAACGGATAACCCAGTTGGGGATTGGAGTTTATCTTTGGAGAGCTTGTAAAAGCCACAGACTTGCAAGCCAATTCAGATAGTGGGAACAGCTCCAAGGCTGAGCAGAGTTGTGCAAACAGCTCCTGACTCCACAATCGCAGTGTTCCGATAAGCAGCAGAAAGCTGCCACGGAGGGCAACTTAACACTTCCGAGTCAGTGATGAGAGCTGTTACAGTGTAGTGGCTAAAGTGTCGGACTAGGATCTGGAAAACCCAGGCTCGAATCTCTATCCTGCCGTGGAAGTTTGCTGTGAGGCCGTGGGTCAGTGGCATAGTTTCAGCCTAACCCACCTCACAGGGTTGTACAGAGGAGAGAACAATATAATCTGCTTTGGGTTTCCATTAGTGAGAAAGGTGGGATGTAAATAAATAAATGAGTTGTTGGGGTAGGAAGAGCATCACCCCTTCCCCCAACAATTCACTGCTTGCTCTGCCAGCAAGGTCCCCTCCACGCTGACACCCAAGCAGGAACGGAGACTTCAAGGCTTCTGTTGCAAGTGGAGGAGCGAAAAACAGATGGACTGGACAGCTCCACCAATTGCAACACCCGCAGAAGGAGGCTTCGGGGGGACAACTCCAGGAGTCTGGGAAGCTGCTGGCCGCTCTCTCACTTTGCCTGGTATGAAAGGCAAGAGAAACCCACTGATGGCCAAGGAAATCTTTCCCAGAATTTAAAAAAAGTCTCAGACCAGGGAAGAAGAAGAAGAGTCCAATGTGGCCTGATGGGGTGCGGAAGAGTGGCTATGAGTGGGGGAGTCTGTTCTGGAGAACCAGGTTTGATTCCCTGCTCTTCGGGACTCTTATCTGGTGAACTGGATTTGTTTCCCTTCTCCTACACACGAGGCCTGCTGGGCTAGTCACAGTTCTCTCCAGACTCTCTCAGCCCCACCAACCTCACAAGGAATCTGTTGTGGGGAGAGGAAGGGAAAGCAGCTTGTCAGCCACCTGAAAGGTAGAGGAGGCCAACTCCTATTCTTCTCAGCCACGCGTGTGCCCGGGGGCTCCAGCCAAGATCTCTCTGACCAAGCTTGCCTGAAGGAGCAAAAATCTGTTTTTCAAGAAGGGGGCCCTTGTGCACGCTGGGCTTTCACCCCTGCGCCCAGCAGGGCCATTTAACGTTTCCCTTCGTTGTATGCAGAGGCAGAAAGCAGTCGGGGACAGAATTCAGAGGACCCTCGAAATACATCTCCCGGGCATGGCAGAGCTGCAACCGGACTGCTGTTTTTGCAATACCCCTCCCCTCCCCCGGAAAAGATCTGTGTTCCTACCTGTAGGTATTCAACAAAGGAAGCTTTGAATCTTGAAAGGTTATACCTTGAAAATCTTAATGTCTCTAAGGTGCCACTGAACTCAAATCCAGCTCTAAGTGGGGCAAGACTCTTCCAGAGGTGCGGAGGGAAGAATTTTTCACCCCAACCCCCAATTTAACCTGAATTCAAAACTCTTATTCCATCAGTTAAAAAAAGGGGTAGAATTGTTTGCTTCATCCAAGTTATGGTTTCTTAAAATTGATGGAAACTTTAGAGGTATTATCTGTCCAGAAACTTTGTATTGCAACCTGGAATGCCCCTTAAAGTAATCTGGCTTCCAAATAACCTCAGACTTATCCAAACATACCAGGGAAAAGAGGCCCTCTATCTTCATGTTTTTAAGGCCAGCCAATGGGGTAGTGAATCTGCCCCCCCAAATACTCCTGCCCACTTTAAACTCCTCAACCTTCTGGACTCAACCATTTGGGAACAACCTGGTGGATGCCCCCCAATCTTGAACATACTGGCAGGAACCACAAGTCTTGGAAGCCAGCTTTGGACCAGAAGAGACAGAGTTAAACCGCAAATGCCAGACGGCATTCATTTTTTATTATTATGAATAAATAGACTCCACTCTTGGCACGGATCTCAAAAAGATCATTGCTATAAACATTTGTAGATATAAAGGGCCCACGGCTGTAACAAAAACGTCAGACCAGAGAGCCGGGGTTTTTGGGGATGATGCACCTGTCCGCAGGCCAATCCAGGTACAGCCGCAGCATGTTGTGTGCATGGCGACTGGGCCTATCTGGACCCGGGGGGAGGACCTTGGCAGTTTTCAGCTTTCCTTCATGAGAAGATGTAAAATGGGGAAATGGGGTTGGGGACTCTCCAGCTCTAGAACTTGCCCCGCTCTTCTAAAACACTAAATCCAGACAGGCCCCGCTGGTAGCAGACATGGTCTAGAGCAGCAAGAAGGGTGGGTTTGCCAGGCCTACAGCTGTGATCCTCTGCTGAGGAGTAGCTTGGCCATGCAACCTACACCCCCCTCCAAATCCATGTACCTCCATTGCCCCATAAGAACTGTGCAGAGATTTCCAAGACCACCTTGCAGTAGGCCGTGGGAACACTCGTCTGCGGAGGGAGCCCCAGGCTGCTTCAGGGGAGAAGGAAAACTACCCGCTTCCTTCGCAGAACATAATCTTTGATATTCTAGATCTGAGGGGAAAATCTTCCCTCCCCATTCCTGAAGAGATTCTCTGCCTGGGGGGGGGGGGGGGGAGATTGTCTCAAGTTATAGGAAATGCCCCCACCCAAAATCACATCTTACCGCTGACTCTCAGCTATTAGGAAATACATTCTATTAACAAGTCAAGTTTTACAAAGCCGGCTTTCCCAAAATGTGAACCGGTCTGGTTTTTACCTGTTTGGGAGGGGAGGGGGGCTAAAGAAGTGCAGTACAGCCCCTGCCACTAAAAACTGGGAAGGAGGCAGGTGGACCTAAATGAATTGACCAAAATTCCTTCCCTGTCCGTCCGTCCGTCCGTCTTTCTCGCACAGACAGATGAGGTCCTTTTTGCTAGCAGGGAGATTTTTCTCACCAGGTTGTGATGCTGCTGGGGGGGGGGGGGACCTTACACATCCTCACACACGCAACGTCTATTTCACCACTTTTAAATGCTACCACTTCCCTCTGTCACAGGCTAAAGAGGGGGCCTGCTGATGACAGCGGGAGAACAGGGGAGCCAATGACTGGGAGAGGGAACGGTTTGATATTTTTATTTATGTATAAGGCATTTGATTCTGCAGGACGGCCCAACCCCAGGCTGAGGGGGCACCTGACCCAACCCCATACACCACATACAGGCCAAGTGTCTAGTGGAGATCATAAGACCCCCCCCCCAAAAAAAATGTATCCCCCCCAAAGGGATTAGCAATATCATGCCCACAATGTGAGCCTCTTGTGCTCCTGGTTTGTGACGTTTCAGTGTGCAATTGTTGCACAAAATCTGTGTTGTGCATTTTAAAAGAAGAGCCCGTTTGAGACTTGGGGGTGGGGTGGGGGTGGTACTGAAGACCTCTGCATCTGCAGAACAGCGCTTGCGCTCCCCACTCCATCCCTCCCCCAAATAAACAGCCAATCAGCTATGACATCCCAATTCAGGACCCTTGCAAATGGCACAGAGAATCCCCAGAACAGAGGTGTCCAACTCTGGTGCCCCAGATGTTCATGGACTGTGATTCCCATCAGTCCCTGCCAGCATGTAGTCATGAACATCTGGGATGCCAGAGTTGGACACCCCTGCCCTAGGAGTTTGAAGAGGGCAGATCAGGACGGGGGGGAGAGGGGGGGATAAGCAGCTCAGAACTGCATGCCACAAAAGAGAAGAGGGACAAGACAGGTGGGGTAAGCCGACACCAGCACCAACACCAGGAGCGGTCACCAGTTCAGGTTTTCCAACTGTGCGTGCGCACAGAACACACAACCCTGGGCAACCACCGCCGTGCTCCTAGTGTGCAACTTGGCAGAGAGGTCACAGGTGCTTTCAGGCTCACATCTGTGCGGCGGCTTCCAAAAGGGGATTCCTGGGCCAACATTTTAACGCAGCCGAGTGGAAAAGACAGGCCGAAAGAACTGACCCTGCACAGCAAGCTGAGAGCAGGCCAGACACAGACCTTGAGGCCTGACCACGCCGGCAGAGTGCAGGGCTGCTCTTGGAAATGGCAGCCCAGGAAGAGACACGTTCTCCTGCCTCACGACGGCACCTGCCAGCTTCCCCCAGCACGGGGACACTCGGCACCAGAGGAGGTGACAGCTGGACATGTCAGATTACTGGGCACTGAAAAGAACAAGGATTTTTTTGGGGGGGAGGTGGGGGGATCAAAAAGTTGCGTCTCACTCCGAAAGCTGAGCAAGACCCTCCTTGATGCTTCCAGATCAATCTGGAAATGACACTCATTTGCATGCAGACACTTGGGGTCCTGGACGCTGCATTTCCCTCCTCATGAGCTTAAACATAGCGTGGATAATACTGATGTAGGGAGAAAAGCCCAAATGGACGGGCTCCCATTCCAAGCAGACAGGAGTTCTCCTTAATATCACAGGCCAAGAAAATTCACTTGACAGCACCCTCGGCTTTAAACACTGTTCCAAAAAATAAAATCTGCTCTGGAAAACATAAACACAGCTGATTCCAATCCAGTTTCAAAACCAGAAACCCTGGAACACGAGAACAGGAAGTCAAGGTTTGGCATCCCTCTTCTCTCTGGCCAATGGAATCGTTCCGTCTTTGGCGTCCCTCCAGGGAGGCAAAGGGTGGTTGTGTGCAACACAGAAGTGTTTACAGGCTTCCATCCGGTCAAACCATCCTGCTTTGGAAACAGAACTGACGACTTTAAGAGAAAAAGGAAAGAAACCAAAAGGTACACGAGGTGAACCCACACATCTCTCGAATTCTGGAGAAGTCCAAACCACCAAACAGACAGACGTGAAACTGAGGGCGGGCGGCCGCATTTGGCGAGGTGCGGTTGAAAACACTGTGGCATTATTGAGAGGGGGCTGGAAAGTCCAGCTACTGCCTTTGGGTTTGGAGAAGCCCTAGAAAAGTTAGCTTTCATGACCAGAAGGGGGATCGAATCTCTGCTCCTTCCTGACAAAGAGCCATGAAAATGTTCCTTTGCTAACCTATTGCACAGAGATGGAGAGCAGCCAGCCACGCGTAGATGTGCAGGTCTCACCAGGCTCAGTCTTCCAGCTCATCCAGAACTCTGCCTGTGCATGTGGGGGGGCTGGGGTGGGGGGTGGGAATATAAACGGAAGCTGCTCTTTGCTGGCTGTTCTCACTCTCCCATCCGCAGGTAACGCTAGCAAGGCTGGTCACTACCTCTCCACGTCTGCACTGCTTCCCTGCCATCTGCGGAGGAGGATCTGCATGAGGTCAAAGGTCGTGAAGCTGATCCCCACGGCAATGGGTCCCTTGACCCAGTTCATGCTGAGGCCCTTGTACAAGCCTCGGACCAGTCCCTCCTCCCGGATGATCTCCGCCATGGTGCGGAGGATGGATGTGTACGAGTGCCCCGTCACGCCCGCTGTCTGCATCCGGCGACGCACCACGTCCAGAGGGTAGGAGGCCGACTGCCCAATCAGGCCAGCGCACGCCCCAAAGATGAGCCGCTCCACAGGATACGGCTGTGATCTCCCGCTGTGATCTGGAGGGGAAAAGAGACAGTCAACACATGTGAAGAAGTACGAGCCACAGACTTATGTTCAGTGTATGTTAGCGGGAACTCCTGCTGCTGAGATAGAACCATGGAGTTGGAAGAGACCCCCAGGGCCATCCAGTCCAGCCCCCGGCCAGGCAGGAAGACACAATCAGAGGACTCCTGACAGGTGGCCATGCAGCCTCTCTTTCAAACAAAGGAGGAGACGCCACCACTCTCCGAGGCAGTGAATAGCCCAGACCATCAGGAAGTTCTTTCAGTGGAACCTCTTTTCCTGCCGCCCCTTGAACCCAGGACTCCTGGTCCTGGTCTCTGGAGCAGCAGAAAACAGCCCTGCTGCCTCACCAACCTGACATCCCTTCAGATATCTAAACATGGCTATCCTGTCACCCCTTAGCCTTCTCTCCTCCAGACTAAATCCAGCTCACTCCCTGAGCCACTTCTCGTAAGGCAGGGGAGCCAGATGGTGCTGCCGTGTGCAAGAAAGGAGACCTGAGAAACCATGTGGGGCTGCCTCGCCTCAGAATAGACCGCCGGGCCCCTTTCGTGGCCACTGCGAGGGCTCAGGCAAAGCGGGTTCTCCCAGCCCTCCAACCCAAGTGCCTCCACGTGGACAAGAGGCCCACAGAATGCCCGGAAGGTAAACAATGCATCAGCAAGGTGGAAGCTAAGCGAGTTCTGTCTGGGATAAGTCATCTTGGGTTCAGAAACAGAAGGCAGGATAGCAGCACAAAGCAGCAGCCTCGGAGACTGACGGGCGGCCACCCTTCTCTCAGACTGGCCACGTATTGCTGATTTGTTCACTGAGGGGCCCCAGGATCACCTGGTCAGAAAACGGCTACTCTGGACTCTGCAGGACTTGGGACACTTACCTGCGTGCAGCTTCTTCAGCGTCTCGTATGTGAAGAAACTCAGCCCGGCATATGGGATGACCCCCAAGATTGTGGGCGCAAAGCCCCTGTACAGCGTCTTCAGGCCTTCCTCTCGGGATATCCGAATGAAGACGTGGATGATGTTGCTGTACCTGTCGGGAAACATGGAAAAACCGGGACGGCTCATCTCTGTGCACGAAGCAGCGCTGTTTGAGGGGTCTCCCTTCTCAGTAAAGGAATTGGGCAGTCCTGTGCCCCTTTAAGCATTCCTATGTGCTTCACTGACTCCCTCCCACAGGAAACAGGAGCCTAGATCAGAGGTTCCTGGGAGCAGCTACCATTTCCTGAAGGGATCCTATAAGCATGCCTTCTAGATCGGTGCCTCCGGGGAGATCGGTGCCTCCGGTAGCTGCCTGGCATTGCCATACCTTAACAGCAGCTCAGTTGTTGAAATTTGTGGGGCAGAGTTAGAAACCCGGGTGGATCCTGGGAAAGTCAACATTGACTGCAAACACTGAACAAAAAGCCAAAGCTATACATTTCTTGCAGCTACCCTCTGGAGACTTTCCAGACTGCCGTTCTGATTTGTAAGTTCTTTGGGACTTTTTTCCTCCTCGCAGCTACTCAAGAGGAATCACATCACTCTCTTTTGATATGTCCCCTGGAGGTTGCTGAAGTTGGAGAGTGGAAATCTACTGGAGGTCCCTGATCCTAAAGCGATCTGGCTAGCCCAGGGGTAGGGAACCTGCGGCTCTCCAGATGTTCAGGAACTACAATTCCCATCAGCCTCTGTCAGCATGGCCAATTGGCCATGCTGGTAGGGGCTGATGGGAATTGTAGTTCCTGAACATCTGGAGAGCCGCAGGTTCCCTACCCCTGGGCTAGCCTCAACCAGAGCCAGGGCCTTTTCAGTTCTGGCTCCAACCTGGTGGAACAGTTTGTCTAATCAGATCCGGGTCCTGCAGGATCTAGTACAGTTTTGCAGGTTCCACTGGGCATATGGTTGAGGCAGCTGCGGTTGAACAGACAGGCCTCCCCCTTGGTTCCCCCTTCCCTTCTCCCTCAGTTAGGGTTTAAGGAGTTTGGTGCTATCTTGAAATGGAAAGGTTGGATGAGGTTTTACTCTGCTCTGGGTTTTGATAGTTGTAAGTCAAATTTGTAGTTAGAATGACATTTTAACGGTTTATGTGGATTTGGTTGAAATGAACTTGCCTTGAGCCTGCATGGGGAGGAGCAGAGCATAAACTTAACAAACAAACAAACAAACAAACAAACCCTTGGGAGGGGACAGAGTACTTGTGTTCCCTTCTTAGGTCATGAACAAGGACCCGGACTTTTCAGTACCCCAGTCTTGTGTGGGAGATGGGGCAGGAGACACCCCCAGCAGCCTCGGCCAAGGATCCAATATCAATTTTCCTTCACCAGGAACTATTTCTGGCCTCACCGCTCTGCTCTGCAGCAGGAGGGCTGTGGGCTGTGGGCTATTTTTAACCCCTGCTGTGGGGTTTGTGCTTTGGGGGAAGGGTGGCCACGCTCCGTGTCACTCAAGGAAGCCCGGCCAATCCTGCAGTCCAGGCTCAACCCTTCTGTACATTCCAGAGGATTCTGGGGGAGGTGCTCTGTGTCAGACTCCCAAACGTGGAAATGACAGAGACCGTAGGAAAGTCCAAAAGCAGTTTAGAGCTCAGATCCAGGACTTATATCTTTTAATCCCCCCCCCCACCCCGCCATTTCACCCCACACCAAATGTCCATTACAGTTTCTACTACAAAGCTACAAAGGACCTGGGAACCTTTCACACCTCTTTGAGGATGGGCTGGCGCCAGGAGATTGCTAACAGACGATTGCTAGGAAGGGAAGAGGGAAACAGGAAAAACAATTGCAAACCACACACAGCAAGACATCAAGATACTGACAGGCATGGTCCTGACACTCTGATGGTACCCTGCCCCACATGTACCCCACAACACAACCCACGTTCTCAGCAGCAGCAGAAGAGTTGGTTTTATATCTTGCTTTTCTCTACTTGTAAGGAATCTCAAAGTGAGTTCCCCCCCCCCCCCCCCGCCCCAACAGACACCTTGGAAGGCAGGTGGGACTGAGAGAGTTCTGAAGAACTGTGTCTGGACCAAGAAGGCTTCTTATAGAGGAGCAGGGAAACAAACCCGGTTCTCCAGATTAGAGTCCACTGCTTTTAACCACAACACCACGCTGGCTGTCTGGAAACTGGTCAGCATGCAGAAGGTCCCTTGGAACCTCTCGCTGCTGTATTCTCCTCTAGCAAGGACAGGCTGCCTACAAGGAGGCAGCAATACCAGGCTGGACGGACTCTGCGCAAGGCGGCTTTGGATTTCACTCACATTTCCTTGGGTGTCACGGCCATCCGCGCACGGACCAAATCCAGAGGGTATGTCAACATGGCCGCTGTTATGCCTGCGAGAGAGCCAGCCAGGAACCGGGGTAATGGCATCAAGGCCCTGAACCAAAAGAGAATAAAAATGAGAGGGGAGTCCCTTCCTGCTCCTCAATCTTCTCCTGCAGGGAAGGTCGGGACGGTTGATGGGTGGAAGTAAGGACCGGATTCCCGCAGGCTTCAAAGCTACCAGGGAGCCCTCTGGCCAAAGCCAACAGACGGGGCCAGGGCTGAGCAGCTCCTCCCACCACCTTCTTTAAAGCACAGGAAACGGATTAGGCTATTAAAAGGTCAATTAGCAAAAGCGCAGTTAGCCAGGAAAAGAGCACCCCAGAGATAACCAGGGTCAACCTGACTGGCTGGGATGTGACGCTATAGCTGGCAGCCACAGATAGGGTGCGCTGTCTGCTATAAAAGCAGGAAGGAGCCTGTCAGAAAGGGGGAGATGGGGAATGGAGAGTCTGGGAAGCAGGCTGAGAGTCGGTGTGACTCAAAGAGATCCCTGTGGTGTCCTCACAGTCAGTCGAAGGAGATAGTGTCTTTGCCCTTGCAGGGGTCTGCAACCTGTGGCTCTCCAGATGTTCATGGACTACAATTCCCATCAGCCCCTGACAGCATGGCAGGGGCTGATGAGATTTGTAGTCCATGAACATCTGGAGAGCCACAGGTTGCAGACCCCTGCAAGGGCAAAGACAGCCAGAGACAAAGGGGAATAAGGCCAAGGGAGTGGGGGGGGGGGGGGCGTCTGTATTCTCAGAGGTCTCAGACTGAGCGGAGACAGCCTTGTTTCCACAAGAGGCGAGAGGTCTGGTGGGTGGGAAACAAGAGGACTTGAAACTAGAACAGCCAATCTTACTGGAACTGCTTGTGCTGTAACATCTAAGAAGAAGCTGCCTAAACTTAAAGTAGTGCTCATGTGCCTCTCTGCTCCCAGCTGGCAGTCCCTTCTGCCCTCCCCTCCGGGAAGAAGAGACTACCGTCCCTCGGCCTTGGAGAGCTGCTTTTATAAGCACTGGGGCTGGGGGCGGAGCATGGGGAGATGTAGCCACGCCCATGGGGTGGGTGGGGGTGTGGCCACGCCCCCAAACCCACCCCATAAAAAAAATCTATAGCCACATCACTGCCCAGACAATGAGGCTTAGCCAGAAAGCCAAGACACGTTTCAGGACATCTAGAGGACTGACGAACTAGGACAGGATCTCTCGAGCTTGATATGAACATATAGTTTATAATGTTTTAAGCCATATATTTAATTTATTTATTAATTTATATCCTGTATTGTATTTGCTTTTTAATCTGTTTTTATTATTGTTGTACTGCTATCTATGCCAATAAAGGCTTGCTTCGCTTCACATATATTTAATCATATAAAGTATATTAGAGGTAATTTATAAAAGATCAGTAAGATGCTGTTAGTTAAGCAAAGAACTGTAATTTTATTAGTAGGGAGGCTTTGCTTGAAAGAAGGGGGGGAGATTTCTGCACTTTTCAGTAAAGTCTGATACCTATGCTGTGGAATTTGGGCACGGCGTCTCACCAGAAAGATAAAGGAGACAAAGCGTACAGAAAAACACAGATAAGGGCGAAGTACTATAGCAACCAAAGTCTCTGAACAGGGCAAGATGACATAGAGAATACACGCCCAATTGTGGAAAGCAGGGTGGGCTTTGAAGAGGAGTGGAGATTTAAATGGCAAGGTGTACGTATTCCAGATCTAGCCAATGGTCAGAAGACAAGGAGGGATGTTTGTTGCTAACAGAGGAGAGTTCCCTCTTCTGCGCAGAATTGAAAACAATAAATCTCTGAACACTGAAGAAGCTTTTGGATGGTTATTTTTGTAACCAGTCAGAGCCTTTGCTCTGTGGACAGGGCCTTGCCCTGTGCCTATCAAGTTCTGCTGGACCGAGGCGTCCTTTGCAAACCTTCCTTGCCTGGGGCTGCCTTGGGCGCTTGGCCACAAAATCTCCGGGCAGGACAGGATGACAGGTTGACAGAGCCATTTCCCCCGCCCCTGTGGCCCCAAAGACAGCCCCCCCCTCCTGCTCAGCTGTCCACATTCAGAGGGACAGGAGGCCTCTGCACGCACCACAGCTTGGGAAACCAGGTGGCCAAAAAACTGCCTGTCCAGTAGAAGATGCCAGAGGGATCCAAGATGGCTCCCGAATTCAGGCTCTCCACGGCCCTTTCCCAAGCCCCGCTGCTCCTCTCCTGCCTGTCGAGCATTCTGAAGCCCCACCCCCGGTGGCCTTACTTTCCCTGGAAGCCGTAGTAGCGGCCCAGGAGCTGCTTGTACTCCTCGTGTGCGCAGAACTGGATGGCGGCGTAGGGGATCACCCGGACCATGGTGGCGGAGTTCCCGCGCCAGAGGCTGAAGAAGCCCTCGTTGACGTAGGTGCGGTAGATCAGCCGGTAAGCTTCCTGGGAAGAGAGACGCGCAGCCTTGAGGAGCAGAATGTTGTGCAGGGAGAGCGCGGGAGGAAACCGCAGCCCCCCGTCCTGCCCTCTTCTTTCCAGCCGTCAATCCTTTCAGGTTTGGCAGTCACCCCACCCTTCGACTTCCGCTGAGGTAGGGCTCCCAGGAACCTGCGCGGTGCAGGAATCTCCGGGGCTTCCCAAATATGCCCGCCGACCCATGTAGCAACAGCTCAGTTGAATCTCTGGCCCACCAATTACTACACTGTCTCAGATTCAAGGAAATCAGATCCAAGTATGTGAATCTTACTCCTTTACACTTACCCCATCTCCCCAATTTAATCAGATTACACTACTTGTTGGACAACCCCGATCCTTCTCTCTGTATGATAGTGGCAGACTTTCTCCTGGAAATTACTAAACGCCAGTAGATTTCCTTCGACCTGTATTGTATATGCTTTTTAAATCCGTTTTTATTATTGTTGTACTGTTGTCAATGCCAATAAAGGCTTGCTTCTCAAACCTGCCCGCCGACGCTCAGCTGTTCAGCGTGTGGAAGCAGGCCAGCAAAAGAGGGGGCACAATCCACTCCCCTGTGGGACACTGGCACTGCTCTGTCACTCTCCTCAAAACTGTAAGGAAACCACAGGGGTGGAGGGCAAGAGCATCCCTCTGGGGCAGCATCGTGCTGGAAATGAGGCCGCCTCCTGCACCTGCCTCCCAGAAGGTCCCGCCAGTGGCCAGAAGGGGCCTGAGATCTCCCATCCCTTCAAACGAGGTATGGCAGGCTCTGCAAGGCTTCTTGGCCTCTGAGGGGACACCTGGGCCTATAGGGCCCATGTCCCCGGGCACACGCCTTTTGGTCATGTGGGGGCGCCAAAAGGTGTGCACCCCATGACCAAAAGGTGTGCACTCCAGCTGCCTGCCACTGAGCCCCCCCTGGGCCACCGCCAAGCCCCCTCCCCCGGCCTCCGTGCAGGTGGGCTTTTTCCCTCCCCAGGCCCTGCTGGCTTGCACGGGGGGCAGGGGGCAGGGTTTGGCACCCCCGAGTGTGGGGTGGGGGTCGCAGGGTGCACCCGGAGAAGGGGTTGTCTCCAGGCGCCATTTCCCCCCAATATGCCTCTGCACCTGGGCCTGCCGAAAGAGAACGGCTTCCCCCTCCCAGGGACAAGATGCAGCATTTCCCAGCATGTCCAGACTTCACAGGAAGCCGCCAAGTTTCCTCATTAAGGTGTGGGGTTTCTGGCACCTGGAGCGGGGCCAGCCCTTCCCACCAGGGTCCTTGTCGAGGAGAGGAGAGGAAGCCCCAGATGTTCTTCAAAGCTAAGACCTGTGCAAGCTGAATCCTCAGAGTGGTCTGAGCCACAAGAGGAAGGAAACACACAAGGGAGTTTCCAGTGTGGGTCATCTTAAAGGACCGCTGCCCTCTCGCCAACCACTTTGAAGAGAGTGCCTGCCCCTGTGTGTATCTGCCTGAGCACTGAGGTCACAGAGGCTCTCCTGGCGGTCTCTCCCCACTGAGGAGCGGGGGTGGGTGGGGGCACACAGGAGGGCTTTCTCCAAGAACGTCCCCCAGGCTTTGGAACACTCTCCCCGTGGCGATCTGCCCCACACCTTCCTCTTCACCCAGGCATTTGGTTAGCCTACCTGGAAACCCTCTCTACAGCTGCAGGTCTGGGCGAGTGGCGTTATGTTTGTGTTATTTTTATTGTTGTTTTAATCATTACATTTTATTTATGCTGTTTTATTGTGGGTTTTTTTCATTGTTTGTAGCCTGTTTAAGCCACCTAGAGATGTGAGGATAAGGTGGGGTATAATTCTTTATAAATAAAGCTCTTGCCCCAGCGCGTGCCAGGGTGGCCAATCTCCCAGTGGGGGCGAGAGGCCTCCTGGGATGCCGGCTTGTCTCCAGACCACAGGGATCAGTTTCCCCCTGGAGAAAACGGGAGCTTCCAGTTCTGAGGGATGCCACAAATTCTAGGTGAAACCCTCCCTGAATCCCCTTCTTCACTGGCCTCAAATCTCCAAGAATTTCCCCAGGCCAGAAGTGGCAAATCCATCCTGCCCAAAGGGGGGCTTCGCACCCACTTGACTGCGTGAATGTACCAAGCAAGGAGAACGGCCTTTCCTCTTACCTTGGCAGAAAACCTTGTCGAGGACACTGAAAGAGAAAAGAGGAAGCCACAACGGTGAGCCACAGGGCATGGAAGTGCAGGGGCAAAACTAAGCAGGGACAGGGCCTTCTTGGTGATTGCACCTCTTCAACGGAATGCCTTTCCTAATACTACACTTCTGGCACCTCCTCTGCTGAATTTTAGGTGCCAGAGAAAAACCTTTCTATTCTCCCAGGATTTTCATAAAATCATAAAACTGTAGAGTTGGAAGAGACCCCAAGAAGGGCCCTCAAGTCCAACCCCCTGCCATGCAGGAACACACAATCAAAGCACTCTCGACAGATGTTCACCCAGCCTCTCTTTAAAAACCTCCAAAAAAGGAGACTCCACCACTCTCCGAGGTAGTGAATTCCACTGTTGAACAGCCCTGATGGTCAGGAAGTTCTTCCCAATGTTTAGGTGGAATCTCTTTTCCTGCACTTTGAACCCAGGACTCCTGGTCCTGGTCTCTGGAGCAGCAGAAAACAAGCTTGCTCCTTCTTCAACATAGCATCCCTTCAAATATTTAAACGTGGCTATCATGTCACCTCTTAACCTTCTGTCACCAGCATAAGGCCGCCCAGCAAATTTTCACAGAAGAATGGTCATTCGAACCTGCAGTCCAGCACTGTAACCAGTATACCACGCTGACACTCATATTTTATATTGATTATATAATAAACTCATCTTATCAATCATCTATTGGGTTTTTATACAGAGAGAGAGAAGCAGCACATTTATATATAAAATTAACAGCTTTTCTGCAGTTAAGAGAGTTTTCCGTTGCAACTGTAAAATAGTTTTGATTTTCTATCAAATTAAACTGATGTTTATCTCATTTAAAAAGAGAAACCTCTGCCAATTACTATTCTGAGAAATTGCCACTGGCTTTACGGCTTCCGTTTTGGCTTCTTAAGATGCCAATGAAGTTATGTTCAGTTGCCCAATTTTTCAGCTCTGTGCCTCAGGAACCTCAGGACCACAAAGGCTGTAAAACCGTCCAGAATAAAAGGACTGAATGCGAACAACTGTGCAAGGGAGTTTAAAAGTTTCCATTTCCAACCTTGGATCCCCCCACCTCAAAAAAACCTGGTTTTGTTATATCTGCAGCTCTTTTTACTTCCGTTCTTAAACTGCACACCCATTTTGACACACACACACCCCGACATTTCTCACAGTTCAAATATTTCTGGCCTGTTTTTCCAAACAACCAAAAATAAGTGCAAAAGAGAAAGCAAAGGTCAACCTACATAAGAAGGACTAGTTTCTGATCAGGTCCCTGAATGTCCCCCCCACCCCACCCCCAGTATGTGATGGGAACGATTCTCTCCCCTCAACCCACCTTGCTAAATGCAACAGCTCCCCCCCCCCCCATTTAGATGCCAAGGAAGGCACCTTAAAGAGAGCTCCCAGAACGCCTTTAGACCTTGTTCCCTCCCACAAAAAAACCCCTTTCTGTTCTGGCCTTTGTACTTTTTTATGCTTGCATTTGTCCATTTTTGTTTAAGAAGAGAAAAGAAGAGTTTGGATTTCTACCTTGCTTTTTCTCCATCTTTCAGGAGTCTCAGAGCAGCTTATAAACTCCTTCCCTTCCTCTCTCCACAACAGACACCTTGTGAGGCAGTTGGGACTGGGAGAGTTCAGAGAGAACTGTGATTGGCCCATGGTCACCTAGCAGGCTTCATTCATGTGGAGGAGTGGGAAATCGAACCTGGCTCTCCAGATTAGAGTCCACCACTCTTAACCGCTAAACCACACTGGCTGCATTAAGCGCTACGCTCACCCTGTGGATCCATCAAAAAGCAGGAGGAAAATATTTTGAATATAAGGAGTAGCCTAGACACCGTGGGGTGACCAAATCTCATTCCTAGCAAATTTAAAAGGAAACCCATTCTGAGCTACCACCACCACCACCACCACCACCACCCGCCAAACCCCAAGTCTTGTCTCCTGGATGTTCCTCATCCCCCGCGGCCTCTCTCTCCCTATCCCAGCTCGTTCTGCCCATCCCAGCCTTGGCAGCTCACAGATAAGCAGATCAAAGAAACACCCTGTTGCTTCTGAACAGAGAGTTCTCTTTGCATCAATCCCCAAGGTGACCTTTCATGGGGCCATAAACGAGGCGGGAAGATTTGGGGCTTGCCTGCCCCAAAAGGGGAGAGTATTACAGGGAACCCTAACCCTTTACATAAGACTTTGTTGGTCTTACTAAACGCAAACTTTTTTACACTGCTTCAGACCAACATGGCTGCCCAATTGAATCCACCCTCCCCACATATTTCTGAAGTCTTCGGGCTGGGTCCAATTTCAACACAGCAGTTTGGCAGTTGGGTGGTGTAATCTGAGAGCTGTTTTTGGTTGTTGTTTTTTTGAGATATTTCTACAGTGCGTGCTCCAAGAGAATTTGGCTGGAGGCAGCTTCATCACTACAGAGTGCAAGCCAGAACACAACAGATTCACAGGATAATCCAAGTAGCAGCATGAGCCCGGAGAAGAGCCTCCCGAGCCGCTCCAGCCGAGAAACAGAATAGCTGGATCAAGTTTTACAAAAGCCCTATCACAGGCATAAGTTCCAAGACATACTAGCAGCTAAACAGCTATGTCATCAATCTACAGGAAGAATTAAAGTGTGAAATGCAAACCACGATTTAAAAATACAAGGGTTGATGGCATGGCGCTGAAAGGTCACCAGGCTTTTCACCACGCAGGGAAAACAGGAGGGCGGACGACAGACAGTAATCATTGGCCGATTACTCATTGGCACTCTGGCGCAGTGGGACTGGAAGCATGTTGAGACCAAAAAATCTTGTCCCAATGCCTCTTTGCAGCACAAAAAGAGAGGAGGTGTTTCAGGGCAAGATTTCTTGTCCCAACGCATTTCCTCTTGCCCCAGCATGCTTTTCGCTCTCCACCGGGAAAGTGAGAGATCTTCGGGCATCACTTTTTGCACCAGAGCAAGGCGAGGGAGGAAAATCAGCCCTCAGTGGGTAATTAACCTTTGGTCGGCAACCTTCAGAAAGCTGTGGCTGCAACGAAGAGCTTAAGGAAAGTCCACAGAGGACGCAAAGGCCCATCTTCCCTGATCCCAGACCAAATATGTCCTGAAAGTCAAAACAACCACCTGGAATTGCATTTACCACACAAAGGTATTGGGTGTTCCTTGCAACTTTGCTTCGCTTGGTGCAGCAGCCATTTCGGGCACTGAATTAGGTACCAGCTAATGGGATCCAGGATTCCAGGCCCTCTGGGACCCAAACTCCTGGCCCTGAGAGTCTCCAGAGGTCAGCCATTCAGCCCCTGACAAGGCTCTTGGCCGTCCTCCAAAACTAGCACAAAGCTGCTGGTGCGAAATGTTTTTCCTTGGTGTGTAGAGCACGTGAGGGGGGCTGGAGCACATAGGTCAAGTGTCCCAATCTCTGTGAACCCGCGGGCACATTTGACATTCCGACATGGCATGTTGAGGGCACCAACAAAATGGCTGCCTCAGGAGGCAGAGCCAGCCTGATTGCCACAGTTTAAGAAGAAGAAGAAGAAGAGTTTGGATTTATATCCCCCCTTTCTCTCCTGCAGGAGACTCAAAGGGGCTGACAATCGCCTTGCCCTTCCCCCCTCACCACAAACACCCTGTGAGGTGGGTGGGGCTGAGAGAGCTCAGAAGAGCTGTGACTAGCCCAAGGTCACCCAGCTGGTGTGTGTGGGAGTGCACAGGCTAATCTGAATTCCCCAGATAAGCCTCCACAGGTCAGGCGGCAGAGCTGGGAATCAAACCCGGTTCCTCCAGATTAGCTACATGAGCTCTTAACCTCCTACGCCACTGCTGCTCCTTAACTTCAATGACACAGTGTAGATCCAGGTGCACTGGTGGCAGCTGCCCCCAAAGCAACATTTTAAAACATCTCCTCAGCCAACCAAATCTCCTAGTCAGAAACTTTGCTGGCAAAAGTCCTACCAGCCCCCGACCATTCCATAAAAACACTTGGCAGGCACCAGGAAAGGTACTGGTGGGTGTTTCAGTGCCCACGGGTGCCACATTGGGGACCTTTGAGTTAGATCATCAACATATTTGCCACTGGGGCAGAGACAAACAAGGGTTCCCCCCCCCCACCCCGAATTACCTTGGAACATGATTTTCGTCCTGTCTAATGGAGCCACAGCCGTTTTGGCCACAGCGCCAGCAAGCGCCCCCGACAGCAGAGAGTTGAGCATATTCCTCTTGTCCTGGAAGGAGAGACTGTCTTATGTTAGACAAGAAAAACCAAGGGCCACGAAGCATCTGGCACTCTCTTCCCCCTGTTCGCTTGTGGCAAACAACAAACCAGGTCCAGGCGATCAGGCCAGGAGAAGTTTGTCAACCAGAGAAGGACAAACGTTGTCTAGGCCTTGATACACCTCATCAGCAAGCAACAATGCCCCAGACTGGACTTTTTAAAAAGGGGGGGGGGGCGGAGTGCATGTCAAGGGAAAGAGTTTTCTTCAAGCAAAATTCCACCTGGTTGTTGCAGGTTTTCCGAGCTGTGTGCCTGTGGTCTGGTTTCCATGTGAAAATTAGCTGTGACAGGGCGGAGGGGGCTTCCTGTTGCTACCCCATCTATCTGTTCATGGAAGTCGCTGTCCCGCTGGATGTAACTGGTTGTCAGGCAATGTTGAAACATGGCTTTGACACCATGTGGGAAGACCCGGTTGAAGAGTGAGAGGGTTTCCTTCACTGGGACCTTGGTGAACAGGAGACCACATCAAAGCTGCTGGGTGACAGGAATCGAGTCAGATGCTGTTTGTCGGATGCTGTTTGTCCAGGGTGGGTTTGCAAGCAGGCAGCCAAGAATTTTGTTAAATTCATATGGAGGAAACCCAGTGGCACTTACAAAGGGTCTTAGTGGGATGGGGTCCTTGAGGATTTTTGGGCCGTCCATATAGTCAGGGGAGAAGGTTTTGGCCTGGCAGAGATGTTGGGATGGAGTGAGGAAGACTTGATCAATTTGTCAAGTGATTATGCTGGGTGGGTTCCATTTTAGTTTTTTATACGTCCTAGTGCCCAGGAGTTCTGTGATTTTTGCCTTTGTTGTGTTCCAGACCACGGCCTCACAGCCCAGGAAACCCAGAACAACCAGTTGATTCCAGCCACGAAAGCCTTCAAAATTTCATCTTTGAGATTCCACCCCCCACCCCCCCTTCTGTTCTCAGCTCAGCACATGCCAGGGGTCAATGCCGGTGGGAGCAGCCCTCCCTATACTGACCATCAGGAATGCAAGCACACGACACAGGTATCTGACAGCCTTCCTAATCCTTTCACTGTTCACAGCTGCAATGGTTAGGAGGAGGAAGTTTTCCTCATCCTGAAAGCTCTCTCGGGACAGGGTTCTGATTGGTTGTAAGAGGTCAGCAGATCACCAGCCTACGTTTCCTACAAATGTAGAAGAAGAAGAGTTTGGATCTAGGTGTCCCCTTTCTCTCCTGTAAGGAGACTCAAAGGGGCTGACAATCACCTTTCCCTTCCCCCCACTCCCCACCCCCACAACAAACACCCTGTGAGGTGGGTGGGGCTGAGAGAGCTCAGAAGAACTGTGACTAGCCCAAGGTCACCCAGCTGACGTGTGTGGGAGTGCACAGGCTAATCTAGTTCCCTAGATAAGCCTCCACAGCTCAAGTGGCAGAGCGGGCAATCAAACCCAGTTCTCCTGATTAGAGTGCACCTGCTCTTAATCACTACGCCACTGCTGTAGGCTATTCTTATACGTCTCACTCACTTCATTACTTATCTTTTTGGTCTCCTCTGTGTTACCTTTCCGTTGCATCTGCTCGAGATTATGCGGCTTGAATCTGAATTGTATCTGCCATATGCAGCAGGAACTGAACATCTATGCTGTAAGAATCTTCAGAAAGAGAATCTAGGACAATAGCTTTGTGATCTTTCTGCACTTTGGAACCCTCTCTGGAATTATACTGCTATGTTATCAAAGGAGCATCTTGTTCCACGGTCTTGGGCAGGAGACAGGGGAACAAGTCACTCAGGGGTATTACCAGCTAGTAACTTGTATAGGCTTACTTATAAGGCTGCTGTGTGTGGGCATCTGAAGCCACATTGTTTAACAGGATGTGGGTGTAGGTGTTGGGAGGAAGAGGAGGAGTTTGATCACAAGAGGGCCACATTAACAATTAGCAGCCAATGCTCTCTCTAATGTCATTAACTCTTCTTTATCTAAAATGTCTTCATGGGTGCTCTAATGGTACCAACAACATTCTGGCCTTCATCAGGACTAGCAGCTGCACCGCAGAGAAGGCTAACCCTAAACCAGGGTCCCTCCTTGTGCATTCTTCCGCCTGTCCCATCGCCTGTGGCTAAGGCAGGCATGCATGCAAAATGCAAACACTGCAACAAAGAAATGCAAGACCTGCAGGCCCAAATGAAACTGGAGGTAGTTCACTTCACAATAGAAGAAAAGTTTGAATTTATATCCCCCCCTCCCCTTTCTCTCCTGTAGGAGACTGAAAGGGGCTTACCCTTATCCTTGCCCTTCCTCCCTCACAACCCCCTCACAACCCCTTGAGGTAGGTGGGGCTGAGAAAACTCTGAAGTACTGTGATTAGCCCAAGGTCACCCAGCTGGCATATGTTGGGAGTACACAAGCTAATCTGGTTCACCAGATAAGCCTCCACTGCTCAAGTGGCAGAGTGGGGAATCAAATCCGGTTCTCCAGATTAGAGTGCACCTGCTCTTAACCACTACACCATGCTGGCTCTCATAATTATTTCATAATTATTTCTAATAGTATAACCAAATCAATTTTTCATCTAACTGTAAAACTAATTCATAAAGTTATTTCTCTGGAAATGAAACCGACATCTGGTTGTAAATATTGAGATCACACCAGCAAGAATGAGTCTTCATGTAGAAAACCAATGTTTTAAATCAAGTCTTGCTGACCAGTGATTTAAATTGCAATTTAAATGATTATTTAAATCGATTTTGATTGACCTGCCGACTGGCTGGTTGTTTTTAGAGGCACTGGCGGTCAGGCCCGGGACCTTGAGCGTGCCAGCCAGATGTTCTGCCTCCGACCCGTGGTCCTTCCCCCTCAGACCATCGTGGACAAGAGCCACTGGCTCTGAATCGGCATAAGATTCGCTGCACTCACCTCTGGCAAAGCGTGTCCGTGGAGGCCGGGCTCAGCCTCTGCCCGCGTCAAACCCACTTCCGCCACCCGTCCATCACCCATTCCAAGATCAGTGGCTGCCAGGAAGATTCAGGCCTCCTGTGGAAGGGAGAACAAGAGAGACGCTGGTTTCCTCCTCTGTTGTCTCCAGGCAAGAGGGGCACCAGCTGCAACAGCTGCGAAGAAATGACTGACTAGAAGAGTTGATAGGTTTTGTTTATTTAACGCTGTTTTTAAATGGTGGGGTTTATTCAGAAGATACTTCCCCTGATTTGCTCCAATATATCGATGGACACCAGAGAAAACAAGTTACCTGGCCAGGGTGGGGGCAGATTAAAGAACTGGAACAACAAGGCAAACCCATCTGAAGAAAACAACTAAACGGCAGCCGGGTCAGCAGAAATCACGGTCGCTGACAGCACAGCCTCTTCCGGCGACCCAGAAGACCCGAGTCCCAGGATGGAAAGCAACCCAGGCGACCAAAGTTAGTTTGGAAAATTTCTGTTCACTGCCTTTACTTTTTCAGTCTCAAGAGAACTATGCATGTAGGAGACCCACATGGCTAAGAAGGCCAAGAGTATAGGCCAGCGGTGGCGAACCTTTGGCACTGCAGATGTTATGGACTACAATTCCCATCAGTCCCTGCCAGCATGACCAATTGGCTATGCTGGCAGGGGCTGATGGGAATTGTAGTCCATAACATCTGCAGTGCCAAAGGTTCGCCACCACGGGTATAGGCCATAGCAGGGGAAGGGGGGGGGATCTTTTTTAAAAAATGTTTCATTTAAGCACATGTGCCCCACTCACAGACCGACCACTTGGAAACCAGAAGTCAAAACCCCCAAGCCAACGGCAGAGAGGCGTGTGCTGCTCCCCACAAGTCTGCGCTTGGTGCCTGGGAATGTCCCGCTGCAGAAATCTTGTCCGTCTCTTAAGGGACAGCTGGACTGGAATCTGGCTCTTCTACTTCGGACCTACGTGGCTACTCTCTGGAACCCACCTGAATTGTTTATTGTATTATCCTGTTTTTATTGCACCGGTTTTAAATTTTGCAATCCATCTTGAGTGTCTGTCAAACAGACTATAAACAAAGCAAATAAATGTAATCAATAAGTGCACACATACAATGAAGGAGAAAGGCAAATATTGATTCATGCATTCTCTTGCGAGGGCTAGTTTTCTACTTTGCTTTATTCAGTAGCACCTTAAAGATGTTTGGGGTAGAATCTCCCGAGGGTCAAAGCTTTTTCGCCTCTCAAAAATGTATATCCCGAACGTCCCGTTGGTCTCTTAAGGTGAGGATGGAGCGGAATCCAGCTGTTCTACAAACCCTCTGAAACTATCTCGCTTTAGGTGGTTTGCACCCTTCTCTTCCACTCCTGCCTTTTCCCAGCAACAAGGGATTTGGAAAAAGGTGCTCCTCAATAAACGGCAAACGATCTTGTGCATTTCACTGTCCAGGCTGTTCAAGAGCCAAGGGAGAGAGATTTGGCAGCCCAACCCAAAAGGGAACGAATCCGACTTCAATGGCAATGGGAAAACTGCTCAAGGCTGATAAATGCAAGCAATTTGACATTGATCCCCTCCCTAAACTGGTTAGTAATAAAATCTGCATTGTAACCAGTGGCGGAAGGAACAGTAAGACTACCAGCACTGGAGTAGGATGGGATCAAGAACCCAAAACAGCTGGGATCCTGGCCGCTCAAGAATGGCTCCCAACTCCCAAAGGCTGCCCTGCTGCCCTTTCATCTGACACGTTCTGAGCCAGCGGGCCAAACAGGCTCTTCTCCTTTCCAGCTCTGTGCCGGGGTTTGCAGGGAAGCACATCACAAGGTCACCCACCAGATCATTAACAGGGGTCAAGCCATCCTGCAGCGCCTGCAGCAGCCAAACTCATCCCCAGGGCAGGAGGGCCAAGACAGCACGCATCAGGTTTCAAAAGCACGCGCTCGGCCTGCCCGGAGCACCGGCAGCAGAGACCACCACAGGACCCACTGGAGTGAACCCTGCAGATCTGACTCAGAAGTCTCAGCAATGGAGGGGCCGTGCAAAATATTTGTGTAAATCCTGGAGTGTGGATCTCTCTGGAACAGTACTTAGGACCCTGGGAGGAATGAACACAGTTGACGAAGGGGGTTAGTCCAACTCCACACACACACACACACCCCGAACCTTTCTTACTTTCAACAAAAAAAATTCCCGTGATGCGGGTGAAAGTGGATTCCGCCGAAGAGCCGGAGGGTTCGCCGGCCACCAGATAAGCCCACCACCCAGCACAGTTCAGCTCTTCTGTTTGGCTGCATGTGCGCACACGCACACACACACACTCCGCCCCAATCTCAAGTGAAAGCAGGGACCTCCAAGTTTTCTGTTTTTTAAAAACAATTGGTACTTTTACAACTTGGCTGCCTGCCACAGCCCTTTGCACTAAATTGCCAAAAGATTCAGCCATAGTAAACACGAACAAAAAGGGAAACAAAATTCAAAACAGAAGAGAGAAATGCTCGTGGTTGGCCGAGTCCCACCTCCAGGAGGCGATTCCAATCAAAAGCCTGGCCGGGGGGGGGCGTTCCCCTCCACCCCTGCCCCCAGGACGGCCAGCTTCCGATGCCACGGGCTGTCTTGGCAGCGTTTGGGCACCCTTAAGCCGCTGTGAAGCCGGACCCTTTGACAAAGCTGTCCCTGTTCGTCTAGTTTGCACAGCTATACAAAGAATTTCCCAGGCTGCGTTTCTAAGTCCCCGGGAGATTCAACGAACACACACGGCCCTTTTTCTTTTTAGGAGAGAGAGAAAATACGTGAATGAGCACTTAGGGAAATCTTAGGGAAATCAAAAATGTCAGCTTCATCAGTTATTCGCAGCAGGGGCCATATTTTACTTATTAACTTGGTTGATACCCTGCTCTCATCCCCCGATAGGGACCCCAAACAGCTTAGGACATAGTTCTCTTCCCTGCCGAATCCACCCAACAACCTGTGACGTCTCTCTGAAGATGGCAGCAGCCACAGATGCGGGTGGAACGCAAGAAGCAGAAACGACCAAGCCTCGGCCACACAGCCAGGAAAACCTAAAGCAGCCAGTTGATTTCCAGCCACAAAGGGCTTCGTCAATACAATTCCAGTTATTTCCATTCAATTCACTGGATTTCATAGGCTGCTCCTCCCCTTCCAGGCCCGGGGCAACAAACATCATAACAATAAAAGATATATACATAGCAAATATGACAAATCTAAAAACACCCCAACAAACTAATCAACCCAGTCAATCCAAGAGTCAGTGGTACGATCCTACAGGGTGTTATCACTAATATCACACAAAAGGAGAGAAAAAGTTTCTACATTTGCCTTTGATGGAACATAGCAAATATGGTTTTATTGAGTCACTGTGAATTAATTTCCACGCTGCCCCTGCATGCATGTCCATAGAGACGTGAAGTGTTCCAAACAGTCCCTGTAAATCCTCTATAAGCATTAGGGAAAGATTCAGTGGACATGTGGATGTTGACACTATTCAGATTCAGTAGGTCTTTGAGGAACATATCTGCTTTAGAAGGTTTACGGTCTCCCATTTGGAAATCACTTTGTATACGTCTGTGTGTTTTTGGGTTCTATTTTTGTACGTGCATCAAATTGCATTTCGTTTTGTTGAGATTGCTAATTGTATTATCAGTATCAAATCATCTGGGTTTGCTTTCTGCTTCCTTCCTACCAGAACAGCAACTCATACAGAGCAACCCATGATCCCTCAGGGAAGAACATGTCTTTTAGGGTTCTCTGTGACTCTGATCCAGGCACAGGCAATTGCATCCAGCAAGCGATATTTGCTTAACAATACAGTTGCCAAACTTCTCCTGTCACGGTCTCATCTCTCCCACGGACTGTGGTGGAACTCAGCCATTTTATCCCAAGTAAAGAAGGGCAAAGGGCATCTGAACCCCTGCTTACGGAGTCTGAGCGACAGGAGATTTGGCGGATCTCTTTTCTCCCACAGCACATCGGCCACAGGCGGAGCTTCCAGGGGGACATCTGGGGGCAAATGCCCTGGGTGGCTGCCGTTCAGTCACGGGGGGGGGGCGGCAGCTGGGTACTTGCGCCGAGCCTCTCCTGCAGAGCGGTGCCCACCGGGACCAAAGCCGGCAAGTGCGGCGCTGGCACAGGCGCCACGCTGCAGGAGAGGCCGGGCGCAAGGACCTGGCCGGTGCCCAGCTCCCTCCCTGCCGGGGCACTGCAGCCAGGGCAGGCAGCTCAGCTGGTGAGCGGTCCCTCGGCGAGCAGCTCAGGCACGAGCCACAAAAGCTCGGCGGCCCCAGCCTCCCTGTGTGGGCCTCCAAGGGTGGCAGGCCTCTGGCCAGCTGAGTTAAGGGGGGCGGCGGCACTTGGGCAGGCCTTGTCCCGGGTGCAATTTCCCCTCCGTACGCCTCTGGCCTCAGCTGCCCATTCCTACGCACATGCCAAGACCTGGAGGAACAGCTCTGCCAAAGCCTCTGTTATTGTTCATACTGGGAGGGAAAGAATTCAAAAGGCCTCCGCTGTGCAGTGGCTTGCATGTTGCAAGCAGAGAAGAGGCAAAGGGCACTCGGATCAGCCCCCTTACGCAGAACAGAGAGGCTTACACAGAGCCCTCTCCGCCTCCTGCATCTCGGCCGCTCCCTCTTGTCCACAGGCCAAAAGCTTGGAGGAGTGGCCCTGAGCAAAGGGCTCTGCCAAAGGCTCTTCTGCTGCTCACCCCAGGTGAAAACATATACATCATTCTGCAACTCACTATTAAAATAAGACTTTAAAAAACCCAATGGGCCAGCTCTTTGCAGCAGACTTCCAGGATTCTTTTACAAAACCACCATAGCCCGCTTCCCTTCTGTCAACTTACACAGCCACTTAGGGGAGAGGGAAGAGTCCCTTCTCTATATCCAACGGCCAGTTTGAACCCTGGATGTGCAAAGTCCATCCAAACAGCTCTGCCCTTCAACCCCTGACCTTTCCAGGTCGCGTCTTGGGAGCATTAAAGTTAAAGGCAGTCACACTTTCAGACTCAGCAACCCAGGCAGGAAAGAGGACGCCTCCACCTGGGATGGAAAAAGAGGCCCTCAAGGGAGCAGCCCCCCCCCCCCCCCAGAGGTGGGATCCAGCCGGTTCTCACCAGTTCCCGAGAGTGGGTTACTAATTATTTGTGTGTGCCGAGAGGGGGTTACTAATTGGGTCCGCTTTTCCGTTAGAAATTCCATTAGGTCCAAACATCATAAAGTCCTGTTGTTTCCTATGTGGCTGGTTAGCGAAGGTAGAAAACGGGATAATTCTCTCTGTTGGGCTGTTTTAAGAACATGTTTTAGAAATATGGTGAAGTTCCTTGTTTAAGGAAAGTATCCTTCTTTTGAATTCTAGAAACAAAATTAAGTATTTGAAAGTATTAAGTATTTGACAGGCCGTCAATGAGAGGAGAAGTAGATGTTTCTGTTGGCAGCAGACGATAGGACGTGCTATAATGAGTTTAAATTATGGACAGAAAGATACCAGCTGGAAATTAAGAACTTTTTTTTTACAGTAAGAGTTTTTTACAGTAACAGAGAAATTATGAATGCCACGCCCCTGGAATGCCTGGCCACGCCCCATCGTGCCCAGCCCAGCCCCATTGGCACTACGCCACTGTTTGAATCCCACCACCATGGGAACCTATTACTAAAATTTTTGGATCCCACCACTGCCCCCCACCACCACCCCCATCTTGGATGGCCCAGGCTAGCTAGTCTCACCAGGCATCAGCAGCTAACAGTGCAATCTATGGGGGGGGGGGTCAATTTTGCAGCCGCTGGGGTGATGGTGTTGCCTTCAAAGGGGTTTCGGGCACCACGGCAAGCAGAGAAAACAAGACAGCCCCCCTCCCCAAACTCAATGCAACTGAATGGGGTTCCAACCCATTTCCACGTAGTTAGTCGGCTGCTGGCGCTGGGGGTGTCCCTGCTCTAAAAGTCCTTTGGAACTAAGGTTGGCCCCACCCTCAGCAACCCCCTCAATAGCCAGCCTGCTGTGACAGAACAGCACTGGCCCTGGGGGCCTCTTCCATGGTTGGGCGCTGCGAAGCAGCACAGCACCCCGCCTCTACCACAAATGAAACACACACACACACACACCCTGCATTCTTGCTCTTTGCACCAACACATGGGACATCCACGCTGGAGCACTCTTGCCCGGCCTCCACAACCGTCCTCCCACCCCCACCCCAACCTTTAGGACTGATCAACAAGTAAAGTCGGCCCTGGTGACCAGCAAGGAAGTCCAGGGGACAACCACGTCTGTCGTCTCTTGCCTTGACAAACCGCCCCATCCCCCTCCTCCCTCACACCGAACTGGCGGCGGAGGCACCTAAAGACAGAGCCGGCTTGCTGCCAGACCCCCGTCCGAGCTTCCGCCTCCCCAGGCCCTCGGAGGCAGGGCTTGGGGGCGCTGCCGGCCAGCCGGCCTGCTGCCGCTGCGGTGCCCATCTGAGCGGCCCCCGCCCCAAGCCCCGCAGGTGTTGTCTCCAGGCATCATTTGCCCCGATAGACCTCTGTGGCTGAGACCTGAGAGCGCTTCCCAACCCCAAGAGAGCCCCCCGCCCACGGAGAAGGCCAGTCCGAGGCCTTAGGTCACAACGTGCCAAAAGACAACACCTTCACAGCAACGCTGAGGACTACGGAGGAGTTGAAAAAAATGGTCTGGATCCTCAGAAAACACACAACCCCCCTCCCCCCACCCAGTTTGCTTGGAGAGAGACTATTCCAATCTTCCTGCAAGGAATGGCACTGCAAGGGGAAAGTGACAGGTGAAATCCCACTGTCCCTGCAAAGCCTCCGTCGAGCTCCCACAGGTGTGTCCGGCTAGCCAGGGGACTTTTCTTCAACAGGAAGACCCTTCCAAGAGCACCACAGAGCCTCCACAGTTAGTCAGGGAAAGGGTTCTCAGGCCAGAGGAAAGCAGGACGGATCAGGAGGTCCTTGATGCCAACAGCAACTGCCCTGAACTCACTAGCTAATCTCAGACCAGCCCTATCTTGCAAGGTTGGTGTAAGAGGTTACAAAACACTGATTGGGATCCAGCCGGCTTTTTTACTCCGTCTCTCCCAATTCTCCTCCTTACTACAGCCTCCATCTCCAGCGGCTTTTGTCTGAGCAGGGCAGCCTGTTGGAGTTGGGGAAAGGAGACCACTCCTCTTTTTGAAAGGCTGCCGAAAAGCTAGTTCAACCCCAACCAATGCCTGGGGGACGCCGGGTGGGGCAAGGTCAGTCTAACTCATTCAGACGGAATCCCTGTAGTCCGGCCACATTTTAAATCTGCAAAACAAATTTAAATTGCTGCATGCAAAGCAAGAGCTCTGCCACTATGCTGGAGCCCCACCTGTCTGGTGCCTTACCTGAAATATGATGGGGCGAGTCTGTCTGGCCTACCTTGCAAAATTCTCGTCAGCATCTTAAAAGAACACATGCTCGGTACTCTAGGAGCAGCAGTGGCGTAGTAGTTAAGATGCACTCTAGTTATGGTGCACTCTAATCTGGAGAACCGGGTTTGATTCCCCACTCTGCCACTTGAGCTGTGGAGGTTTATCTGGTGAACCAGATTAGCTTGTGCACTCCCACACGTGCGAGCTGGGTGACCTTGGGCTAGTCACAGTTCTTTGGAGCTCTCTCAGCCCCATCCACCTCACAGGGTGTTTGTTGTGGGGGGGCGGGGGAAGGGAAAGAAGTTTGTAAGCCCCTTTGAGTCTCCTTACAGCAGAGAAAGGGGGGGGGGTAAATCCAAACTCTCTCTCTAAACTGTTTTATAAATCTCCTCCCTTTTGCCAGCCCAGAGAACACAAAACCAGTGTGGCATAAAGGCTGGTATCAGGACAGGCTCCGGAGATCCCAGTTTAAACCCTCCCTCCACCACAAGGGGTGCACCTCGGCCTCGCCTACCTCCAAGTGTCCTGAGGGTTGAATTGTGACAGTGGGGAACTGGGTAAGCTACTCTAAATCTCGAGAAGAAGGGCCAGATACGAATGGGTTTTGGTGGAGTACCTGGTCAGAGCTTTCTGGCTCGACATTCCTACGGACGCATCTAGATGTTGTTCTGCCTCCTGTGAGTCTGTTTTTCCACTTTGCCTCCCAAGGTGGGAGCGCCCTTTGGCTCAGCAACATCTGCAAAGAAAGCGGCTCACACCTTCCCGGTCAGTAGATGCACTTCAAAAATCACAAACCCACACGTTCAACTGATAAATCGCAACAGGAGGACAATTGGGGCAGGGGAAGGAGTTAACTACCAAGCGCACTTAAAGAGCAAATTGGAGACGGGTCAGAGGAAACACGATCCCGGCGGATTGCAAACCAGAATGGGGGAAGGGGGCAAAATTGCCACAGGACAGCCAAAAGGGCATTTAAAGAAAACAAGGTCGGTCGGGAGCCAGAAAAAAGCTGAACTCTGAACTGCTGTTGCGTGGTTCAGTGAAACAGTTCCCAAAGCATCGTCAAAGGCTTTCACGGCCGGAATCACTGGGGTGTTGTGGGGTTTCTGGGCTGTTTGGCCATTTTCCAGTAACATTTTCTCAGGACGTTTCGCCTGCATCTGTGGCTGGCATCTTCTAAAGTTCCCAAAGCCATTTTCTGCATTGCAAGGGCAGAGGTTTGCAACCTGCGGCTCTCCAGATGTTCATGGACTACAAATCCCATCAGCCCCTGCCAGCAATGACAGATGCTATGATAAGCCAGGCAGTCCCCATTTCTTTTGGGCTTGCAGGTGCCTTTGAAATTCTGAGGCAGCGTGGTGGGTGCTGCGCAGCTGCAAAATGGCTGCCACAGGAGGCGGGGCCAGCCTGGAACGAATTGCCACTGCTTAGCTTCAGTTAACACAGTTTAGATTTTTTGTTGTTGTGGGTACAGAGGCTGCCAAAGTAACCCTGAAAAAAATATCTGCACAGCTAATCAAATCTCCAATGGCCAATCAGAAGACTTGTGGGGGACTCTGCCTACTTACTAAAAACAATGGCTGGGCACCAGAAAAACGGTATGGGCAGGTCCCATGGCACCCACAGACACCTCGCTTGGGGGCCTGTGATAAGCAAGGGCTTTTTCACGCCACGGCTGATTGTGACATCTGAATCAAGGCACAGCTAAGCCACGGATGGCTTATTATAGGAGCATTTGAGAATTACCTGACTTCAGAGAAGCCCGTTCTGCTATTACAGCCACACTTCCTGGATGGAAGGAGCCAAAGTTAGAACACTGACTCATGCAGAGATGCAACAGGAAGAACTTTTATTCTGTCACAGGGGCACCAGTGTGGGGGAAATACACTGGGCTTCAGGGAGATTTGACTTTCGGGGAAAAACCAATCTATTTCTTGACTTTGGAATTATTACACTGATTCAAGCACCAGTACAATAGAAAATGGGGACGGGCATCTTCAGCATTCTCATGAGGGCCATGTGTTCCAATTCTGACACCTGGCAAGTGTTCCAATTCTGACACCTGGCAAGTCCAGTCCCAAGAAGTTATGAATCTGCTTGCCTATAAGTACCGAAGCCAATGTAACGTGGAAAAGATTCTGGTTCATTACAAATGGACAGTTCTGGCTGTAAATGAGACAAAGTTAAGGGATGCAAAGGAAAATGCCAAAGAGAATCTAGAAAGCGAAGCCTGATACTGGCTATAGCAGAACAGTTTCAGAGGGTAGCCAAGTTGCTCTGTGGCAGAAGAGCACCTAAAAGGCCAACAAGATTTTCACGGTCCGAGTTGTCCTTTGTCAGATATAAGAGGAAACAAGAGGCATTTGGCCCTGGAGTATTGTGAACAGTGCTGAGGCCTCACTCCAAAAAGGCTGTGGACAGAACAGAGGCGTAGCGGGGGAAATGGCACCCCTGAGCTCCGCGGAAGCTACACACACCCCCCTTACCTGAGCCAGCAGCGGTCTCGGGCAGCCTGACAGGGCTGAGGGGCACTCGGCTGCAGCCTCCATGGGGCCGAGGAGTGCCCCTTGGCCCGGCCCCACTAGGCCTCTCCTTCAGCCTCCACTGGCTAAAGGAGCGGCCTGGCGGGGGGGGGGGGGAATTCAGTGGGGGAGAAAATTCAGAGACCACCAGTCTCAGTTAACAACCCACGAGCCAGATCAACACAGCAATGTTGCATGCAAACTCATAGACTCACCCACTGCCCAGAAGGAACAGCCTGGAAACCCTCTCAGCCATGAACCCAACCTTGAGAAGAGATTCCCAACAGAGATCAAAAGAGGAGTTTGGATTTTTACTCCCTTTTCTCTCCTGTAAGGAGACTCAAGGTGGCCTACAAACTCCTTTCCCTTCCTCTCTTCACAACAGACACCTTGTGGGGTAGGTGGGGCTGAGAGAGTCCTGAGAGAACTGTGACTAGCCCAAGGTCACCCAGCAGGAATGTGGGAGTGCGAAAACGCATCTGGTTCACTAGATAGGCCTCTGCCACTCAGATGGAGGAGTGGGGGAATCAAACCCGGTTCTCCAGATTAGAATCCACCTGCTCTTAACCACTACACCACGCGCTGTCTTTAGGAGGGGCACTGGAGGCCAAATTGGCGGGGATGTGTGTTGCATTTCATTGTTAAATCATCTGATCCATTATTACTATGTATTATTGCTGATCTGTGCCTGGTCTGAGCCCACCCACCCCTCATTCCGTCCACACTGGGGGGAAAAGGCAGATTATAGATGCCCCAACAAATATAACCTCCTCCAAATAAAGCCCCCCAAATTTCATCACACTACAAAGGTATACAAAAACCAGTCTTGTGATGCTTCAAAGACTACCGCTTTTGCAGGGTTCCCTCCCTTGGGCTTATGAAGTGGATTCTCAGCAAGCAGACTCACATCTGCTCCCAAAGAGAACTATTGGCCAAAAGTTCAGAATTCCTTTCCCCTTTTGCGCACACACAAGAAATGTGAAGGCATGTCAAATTACACGCGCAACCTGTTGATCCACTCGGTGCTTTTGTTTTATTTACATCACCTGCAGCCTGCTTTTCCCTCTCACGACAGGAGCGGGGGTGTGGCCCATGGAGCCTAAGCAGGGGTGTCAAACAGCCTGGGGACTGAATCTGGCCCTGGGTAGGGCTTATCAGGCCCGCAAGTCAGCTGAGGTACCCCCCACCCAATCTAGCCTGGGGAGCCACCCCCCCCCCGGTGCCAATCTGGGCTGGTGAGTCCTGTGCCAACCACCTCCCCCAGTGCCGTTCTGCCTGCTGAGGGCTCCACAGCCAAGGCAGTTGTCCCACCCCCCTCCCAAGGACTCAGCCTGACTCACACTTATGTCAAATCCGGCCCTTGTAACGAGTGACACTCCGCCCTTAGAGACCAAGGAAATTGGGGGGAAATAAGCTTTTTGGAATGGAGCTTTGACTCTCAAAAGCTTATATCCCCCCCCCCCCCGATGGAGTTTTGACTCTTAAAGCATATTCCCCACAAATCTTGTTGGTCTGTAAGATGCTACCTAGCTCAGCTCCAACTGGTCCATCGCAGACGAACGTGGCCACGACTCTCGGAAACTGTCCTCACAGATCAATCCTGGCAACATTCAGAAGGGGAAAAGGGGCTTTTGCTCCAACAAACTCACATGGCTGTGCTGCCCCCGCAAGCCATCACGGGGGAGGCCGAAGGGCCGCTTTGGAGGGTGGGCTGTCTGGGGTCACAGCCCTGGTGAGAGCCCCCTTCCCTTCCTCAGGGCGCCTGTCCGTTTCTCTTTCAAAGTTCAAGAGGCAGCAGCAGATGGTTTGTTATTAAAGACTGCATTTGGCCAAGTTTACAAGCATCCTAGAATTGTGATTTCAGATTTTGGTTTCTATGTTTTTAATGTCTTTTAACCGCATCAGAGGCGTAAGGGAGGAGCGGGAATGGCACCGGGGCAAAACCTGAAGGAGCAGCGGGGGGGGGGGGGGCTGAGGGGTGCCTAGCGGCAGCCCAGCCAAGCTGCTCCTTGAGGTGGGGCAGGACTGAGGGGAGGGGTGTGGGGGCAGGGTCACATGTGACCCTGCATGTCCCCATGAGCGCTCTGCCTCTGAACCGCATTGGGTGATGTTTACAAGCAGGCCTGCCTGGACCTGGAGAGCCCAACCTCGTCAGATCTCAGCAGCTAAACAAGATCAACCCAAGTTATTATTTGGAAGGGAGATCACCAAGAAACACCACGGTCTCAGTGTGGAGGCAGGCAATGGCAAAATCTCTCGCCTTGAAAACCCCACGGGGTTGCCAGAAGTCAGCTGTGGCGTGACTGCAACAAGAAAGAGGAACAAGAAAGCAGCCCTGAACTGGGGTTTTAAATGTTGGTTTTTATGTTTTTAATGTATTTGTCTAGGCTGAAAGACACCTTGAATCCTGCAAGGAAGAATGGCAGCTAATGGTTTTTTAAAATTTAGAAATAAAATAAATTAAAACCCCCAAACATATAAGCCTTGGTCCATGAAGGTCAATATTATCTACTCTGGCTGGCAGGGCCTCTCCATCCAGGGCGTCAGGTAGAACTTTTCACCCCACCTGCTATTTGGTCCTATCAACTGGAGATGCCAGGAATTGAAACCAGGACCTTCCAATTGCTTTGCCACTAAGACATGGTGTGTGTCCCCCCCCCCCCCCGCCCCCCGCCCCCATCCTAGATCTCCAGGAATTTCCCAACCCAAATATGGACGTCGCAGTGCAATTTTATAATTCTGTATTCCGTTGGGAACCCCTTTAATATGTCAAATAAAGATTTCTGCAGTTAAATTTCCCAACCCAGCCTGTGTTTCCTAGCCCGGACTGCCCTGAAAAAGAAAACCAGGAAATATCAGAGGTTTTATTTATTTATTTGATTTACTATGTTACCCCTCCCCTTCCAGTTGTTAACTGCACTGCAAAGAACGAGTATGTTAAAAAGTAATATTTTGTAGGGCATGCTTCCATCAGGGTGCTGAGGGATTTCTTGCTTCTCCCCCCCATCCTAATAACCTGTCCCTCAAGGATCACCTGTTCTTCCCTCCCTGTAAAGGAGCTGATCATTTGCTGCACACCCCTCGAGCAACCGCTGGCCAATTCTTCCCACCCCCCACCCCCAATTTTTCACCAATGCTAGAAGCAGGGGGGAATAAGTGACCCTCACCTACCCTGAGGTCCCCTTAACATAGGCCTGCTAGTTGAGAAGAGGGAGCTATTAATATTTTGCCCCACTCACCCCCCAATTTAAAGGAAAAGGGTATCTTTAGCAGTGCCCCCTCTGATGACATGTAGCCAGCAAACCTTGCCCTCTTCCAAGCCACACACAAGGAGGGGGAGGAACCACCTTATTCCCCCTCCTTCCAGATTAGAAGGGGAATTAACCCTTAGCCTCCCCACCGGGTGGGGGGGGGGAGGAGGACAGAATGAACCATCATCTGCCAGCATAGATAAACACAGCAATTCCCACCTGGGAGTTTGGTTACCCTCTAAGGGCGCCTCTTTATGTGGGAGGGGCTTGAAGGGTAAACCTTTCACTGCCCCCCCCCCCGCCGGTATGAGAGGTGGGCAGTGGGCCTCTTGCCTGGCCTCTTCCTATGTGTGAAGGGGGGGGGGCAGAAGTTATCTGGCGCCTTCCTTATGTGTGGGGGGGGGAGAGAAAAGTTACCTGCCCTCTTCCTATGTGTGTGCAGAGAGGAGAAGTTACCTGCCCTCTTCCTACGTGTGTATGGGTGGGGGAGATAAGTTACCTGACTAAGTTACCTGACTATGCGTGTATGGGGGGTGTGGGGAGGAAGTTACCCTTTTAAAGGCACCTTCAAGGCAAAGAGGGGACCAGGGTGAACGGGGAGCAACGCACTTTAAGCCCCCTGCCTCAATAACTAGCAAACAGGAGGATTCCCCTTACGAGCCCCCACTTGCTTCAAGAGACGAGACCCCCCCCCTTTTAAAGAGGGGACTTAACCTTCAACCTCCCCCTTTAGCCCCCTCCTTAATCGGGAAGGTGGATTTTAAAAAATACTTCCTCTCCCCCCTCCCTCATTTTTCCTTTGAGGGGGAGGAACTCGCAGCCTCCAGCTCCCCTTGACCGAGAGGGGGCCCGGGGACACACTGAGCATGCGCGCCTCGCCCCCTACTCACCTCCAACAGCTGCTCCCGCCGCCGCTTCCTCGCCTTGGCCTCCTTTGGGCTCGTCCTCACAGACCGCGCCCCTCGGTCCCCCGTCTTAGCCAATGAGAGCGGCCGACTGGGAAGGGAGGCGGAGACGAAGGCGGAGAGGGTGGGGAACGACGCGACGGGCTCTTGCACGTGACTGGCAGTCACGAGAACCAATAGGGAAACAGCTGGCGGCAAAAAGAGGCCCTGCCCATGAGCATGAATTCTTTGGGAAAGGGTGGGGCGCGTTGTTTGTAGCTGCGGAGGGTTATTTATAAAACTGCCTCATAACGTTGATATGTGTTATTAATAGTGCCTTGGAAGGAGAATTCTTAAAACTTTTATTAATGGCAATGATGTCGCTTTTATTATTAGTCCCAATACTTATGGCTCCACCCATATTACTTTAATGCAGGGGTGTCAAACTCTGCCCTCCAGATGTTCGTGGACTACGAACATCTGGAGAGGCAGAATTACAAACCCCTGATGTAATGCATTCTTGTTTTATCATGACTGACACATTATTAATAATAATTATAATGCGTGAGTTATTGTTAACTGATATATTGATATATTGTATTGATATTTTTGTTATATTGATATACTGTTAATGTATTGTTGTTAATGTATTGATATAGTATGGATTTAGTATTACTGTGTATTGATGTAGTGTTGCTGTTATTGTTATTGGTTAATTGCTAGGTCTGTTGTATTTTAAGTCACCATCTGTATTTTGTTTCCTATTTTATAGTTCTTATGTATTTTATTGGTATTTATTCTGTTTCAATGTATATTGTTTTGCTATGCTATTTGTTGACCTGAGCGCTATGAGCATGTATAAATCTAAATACAAATACAAAAATGCAAACTGGTGCTGTAACTCATGAAATATTGCATTGCTAAGATTAACCCCAATTGGTCATGCTGGTTGGGGCTGATGGGAATCGCAGCCCACAAACATCTGGAAGGCCAGATCTCCCCTGATCTAATGCATTCTTATTTTACAATGACTGGCACATTATTAATAATCACTACAATGCATGAGTTATTGTTAACTGATGTTGTAATTCATGAAATATTACATTGCTAAGATTTCAGCTGGTGGATATTTGCAGGAGGTGGGTCTTTGGGAGGGTGGTTAGACCTCAGCAGGGGATAGAGTGATCTATCAAGTCAATTAAATAACAACAACAATAAAATGCCATACAGCTCACCCTCCAAAGCAGCCATTTTCTCCAAGGGAACTGGAGATCAGCTGTTATAGTGGGAGATCTGCAGGTCCTACCTTGAGATTGGTAACCCTGTTGCCAACTCTGGGTTCAGAAATGTGTGGATATTTGGGGGGCTGGAATATGGAGAGCACAGAGTAGAACCCCCGCTGGGTATGACGCCACTGGGCATAATGTCTTAGAGATGAATGAATGAGAAACAGGGGGGGGGGGGGAGACACTGAAACCATAAATGCAGAAGCACACCAGAGTGTGTGTGTTCGTGTGATGTGCTGTCAAGTCACTTCTGAGGCATGGTGGCCCTATGAAACAACGTCATTCAAACCGCCCTATCGCTAACACCCTTTGTCTGGCCTTGCAAACCTCCTGGTGTGGCTTCTTTTATAGAGTCCAAGATAGAATGCTGGAGATAGCCAGACATATATTATGGGACTGAGGCTCGGAGAACGGGGACAGTCTGGAATGGCCCTTTAACAAATATGATCGAAGGACAGCCAGAAACTCAGCTGGTGAAGTTTCCCTATTGCTGCATTGACTTGTCTGACTTGAATTTCAGAACCATCACTCAGCTGTCAGTAGAGATCATGCAGAAGGAGACATGCAGGCCACCTTATAACCCTTTCCTCAGTTCCTGAAATCGGCATCTTAGGGATTCCTGCATTTTAAACAGGCAAGAGAGGTAGAAGAAGTCCAATCAGTGACGTATCTTCAGATTTCAGAGGAGCACCCAAAAATGATACAACCGTGGATGCAACTTCCTTTAGGATTGTAACTGTTAGCACTGGAACTTGTTTAGGATATTTTGGAGTAATAGAAGAAAGCGGCAGAGGGGGGAACCCGGTTTTTCAGTAGAGGTGGGCGGGCACACGAAGTGCGTGGGGTCTTCACGCTCTCCCTCCCGCATTTCTCGTGTTCCTGCCTTCCTTTCTTCCTGCCTCCCTGACTCCTGCGCCCCCCCCCCTTCGTTTTCTCCCTGCCGCCCTGGCTCCCCCTCGCCCCTCTCGCCCCTCTCGCGACCTCTGCTCTCCCGCCGCTCCTTCTCCTTCCTCTCCGGCCGCCCTGCCCAGCGGAGGCGGGGACACGCCGGGCTCTGGGCGGCCGCCTCGTGACGCTGCGGAGGGTGGACCAGCCGCGCCGAGGAGGAGGATAAAAGGGCCATGGCAGCAGGTAGCAGCCCCCAGCCGCCCCCCACCCCCCCACCCCGGCCAGCCCGGGCGGGTGGGTGGGATGGATGCGCCCCCCCCCCCAAGGCCACCTGCCGCGTTCTCTTGCCACCCTCCACCGACCCACTGGCCCTGGCTGGCCCAGAGCCCTGCCCGGGTGGACGACTTGGCATGGACAAGAGCGCCTCCGAACACGTGCAGATCGATGGCTCAAGGGGCGAGGAAGGGCTGGGATGTTGGTGGTCGGTAGGCAGGCAGGGTGGGTGGGACCCCTCTCCGCCCCCCCGCCCCGCCCCCCGCCCAACTCCCTTGAGAAAGGAAACGCGGTCCAAGGTAGGAACGAGAACGCCCTGAAGCATGTGCAAAGGGTTCTGGCTCTGCCGGCCATAAAGTCCCCCGTTTGTCTAAAGCGGGGTAAGAATTCATAAAATAAATGATAAAGGTTGACCCCCCCCTTAAGATCAGCCCCCAGCGGACACAGATTCCTTAAAATGCAGGCAGACCAAGAGTTCTCCTGAACTGGTGCAGAGTACTGCTTAATAGAAGCATGGTAGAACAGTGCCGCGGACTGTGGGGGCAATGTCGGTCAGTAGTTTCCAGGATAAAGGGTGTAAAGCGTGCACCCCCTTGCATTCCTGAAGGAGAGGGTTCAAGAAGAAAAGAAAGTTCCTGAGCATGTGCAGAATGCTTAATTAGATTTTTACAATGTTGAAATTTGGGGGTGTGGTGGCGGTCTTAGTGATTGGTGGGCCCCAGGCAAAAGTCAAAGATGGGACCCCAGAATTGCCTCATCCAGTGGGAGGGATGACAGCACCCCCCCCCCCCACCACCAACTACCCAATTGCAGATCATTTCTGGTGCATCCCTTTCATGGCCCCACAGATTATGGCAGTGAGGGATGAAAGGGCTCTGTGGTGGTGGTGGTGGGGGGGGGCAGCCTGAGCCCCAGCCACAGGGCCCAGATTTCCCCATGGCTGTTCCCTTATATTTGGGAGCGAGCCCAATTTACCTGCTCAACTCATTCCATTGGTCGCCTTTTAGTTCTGGATGCAGAGTCCTTTGGGGGTGACGAATGTCTGGAAGAGGATGAGGAGGAGCTGGAGGCCGGCCTGGAAGACCCTGAGAGCGGACCGGCAGGGAAGTTCATTCCGGGTGGGCGCGCTTGCTGCATCCTGACCCGCCGCGGAATCACCTTGCGGGTGCTGCTGAAAGATGGCCTGATCGAGCCAGGAGAAGGGGTGCTCTCTATTTACTACCTGGTGAGATAACAGGGCTTCCCACGCCCCCATGGATAGCTTGGCAAGGTCAGCCCCACCCCCCAAGGGTTCATGGCTGCCCGGACCTCAGGCGCTTGATAATATACAACAAGAAAAATGGCTGGTGTGGCAGAAAGCAACAATAAATTGTTTTATTTTACTTATTTTGTTGGATTTATATCCCACCCTAGAATGGAAACCTGCCACACCAATGACTACCAAAATTTAAAAACGCATAATAATATTGTATTACAGCAGGCTGGCCTTACCTGAGTCGTCTCTCCCTTTTCATCTTCATCTCTTCTGTGTGCTTAGGACACAACTTTTCCTTCTATTTGCACTTAGTTTTTGTTGCAGTCTTGTAAACTGTGTTTTATATGTGTATGCATTGGTGACTTTTGTGGCTGTGCTTTCCATAATTGTTGTCTTCTGATCTTTTCACATTTACCGTGTTTCCCCAAAAATAAGATAGTGTCTTATATTAATTTTTGCTCCCAAAGATGCGCTATGTCTTATTTTCAGGGGGTGTCTTATTTTTCTGTGTTCTGTTCGTCGGGCATGCTTCCAAACAAAAACTTTGCTACGTCTTACTTTCGGGGGATGCCTTATATTTCGCACTTCAGCAAAACCTCTACTACGTCTTATTTTCAGGGGATGTCTTATATTCGGGGAAACAGGGTAATACAATATTCGTACGATCCCCATGTATTTGAAACACATCTCCCTCGAATAGTGCAAAATTAATAATCCAGAGGCTTAAAAAAACAGACAAGTTAGTAGTCCTTGTTGTTGTAGAACTCAGAAATGCAGGGACGTCTGGGCATCTAGTTGTGATATAATGACAGAGTGAATGAGCCGAAACCTTGCCTGGGGCACCTACTCACTAAATAACCTTGTGCAAGTCATTCTGTCATGGCCACACCCCACAAAAGGGGGAGAGGAAAAAATATCAGTTATCCTTACAGGGTTGTTGTAAACGAGCGGTTCCTTAGTTTCAGCCTTTGGGCACCTGTGAGATTCTGATGCAGAGGGATGGGCCAGCAACAAAATGGCTTCCACAGGAGGCGGAGCCAAGCACAAAATGTCACTGACCGAGGTTATGCGTAACTGTAATAATAACTCTTTGGTATTTAAGGCTGAAGGTCTGTTTGGTGGGATTCCTTTTAAATTGCGCAGCCAAACAGAAGCCCTGCCGGGCACGAGGCCCCCCTGGCTCTGTCTGCTGCTGGGCAGGCATCGGGGAAGGCGTGGTGGGTGCCCCCAGTCACCACATTGGCAGTGGTGGGATCCAGCCGGTTCGCACCACTTCGGCAGAACCGGTTGTTAAATTGATGCTTGTAAACAACCAGTTGTTAAATTATTTGAATCCCACCACTGCACGTTGGGAACTCCTGTTGTAAACAAATTAAGTAAGGGAAGCAACAAAAACTATGCTGTGAATTGTCACAATATAATATCTGTGAATGATGTGCACTTTTTGTCAAGGGGATTACAGACTTGGCTTGTAGAATTTGAGGAAACCGTGCAGAAATTCTAAATATTTATTATGCTATCTGCGAAGGAGCCAAATTCCCTGTCCTTGCTCTTGTCTCAAGGGAAAGAAGTTCTTGGGTGACCTGCTGACAGACGGGAAGATCGTTTGGCAGGAGACAGGCCAAGTCTTCAATTCGCCAAGCGCCTGGGCGACCTATTGCAAGAAGCTGGTCAATCCGGCAAAGAAATCTGGGTGTGGCTGGGCGTCTGTCAAGTACAAGGGACAGAAGTTGGACCAATACAAAGCCGTCTGGTTAAAGAAGTACCAGCCCAACGCCCCCCCTGCAGAGGAGGTGACCATCTCTCTTCCTGACTTCTTTGTTCATAGAGAAAATTACATTCCAGGGAATGTGTGAAACCCCCTGCCACAGGATGTACTGATGGCCAACAGATGACTTTAAAAGGGGATTAGATAAATGTGTGGAACAAGAGAAGTCTATTGAAGCCAGTTATGCATCATGGAGCCTCCATGTTGAGAGGCAATCTACCATTGCATACTGGTTGGAACAGTAGGTGGAGAGTTGGGCTTCCATGCCTTGTTTGTAAGCCTTTTTGGGTCATCTGTTTGGACAGGATGGGAAACAAGATGCAGGACTGGAGAGATCATTGACTCAATCCCTCTGGGCTTCTCATGAGGTGCTGGGAGTGTCTGCGTTACAATCTTAAACTGACCGTTTCCAGGAAACACTAGATTAATTTTTCTGTGTGAAACTGGGGCGGGGCGGGGGGGGGGGGGAGGCTGACCCCACAGGACATAGCATACCTTTGTCGAGCTAATTCAGAAGTCTTTCAGATGGATAATGCAGCACTCTAATGTCATCAGCCAGGAATCAGTTTGATTTACCAATTGACATTGGCATTAAGGGATGAGAGCAGTGAATATATTTTGAAGGAAAATCCTTTTAAAGCAAGTGCTGAGTCTCTAGTCCTCAGTCTCTCCTTTTCTGAGTGGTGAGGTAGGAGGTCAGATTGCAGCAGGACCTTTTCGGTTGTGGTGCCGCAGCTCAAGGAGTTTAGGCAGCATCTTCAAAGAGGCAATCCTGCTCTGGTACAAGAAACCGTGCCTCTTCTGGGGGGATCATATGAAAAAGAAATCTGCTCTTTCCTCCACCCACCACCACAATCATCACACCTTTACGACTGTGCGCATCTGTGCTGTTTTCATCCGTTAACTATACAAGCAGGAGTATAAAACTTCCTTCCTTGTTAAAAACAAAACACGTACAGGCGTGGACAACTCCAATACTTCTTACATGTAGGCTGCAATCCCATGCATACTTACACAGGGGTAAATATTTATGTAAGCATAGCATTAAAGAAGTGGATTCTTGGTTGCGTATAAAGTTCCCATCAGGTTGCAGCCACCTTAGGTTGACTCCATAAGGTTCTCAAGCCCAGAGACAATCCGAGGTGGTTTGCCATTGCCTGTCTCTGCTTAATGACCCCGGGCTTCCTTGGTGACCTCCCATCCAAGTGCTAACCAGGACCAACCCTGCTTAGCTTCTAATATCTGCGCCATTTGGGTTAGGAGTCTTCGTAAGCCCTGCAACTGACAAAGACCAACAGCAGCATCTCCAGCTCCAGCCCCCCAGTCTGGAAGAACCAAAATGTTTTAAAAACAGTGTCAGATGCACCAATAATGAAGATCTGGGAAATCTCCTTTGGGAGATTTTTCCCCTACGAGGAGAGGCTTAGGAAGCTGGGGATGTTTAGTCTGGAGAAGAGAAGGTTAAGGGGAGTCATGTTAGCCATGTTTAGATATTTGAAGGGAGGTCATGTTGGTGAGGGAGCAAGCGTGTGGTAGCATGCAAGGGAGGGGTGGTATGCAAGGGAGGGGAGGGGAGGGAGGGCCCTCGACATCTGGACATGGCTCAGGGAGGGGAGGGGAGGGAGAGGTGGCATGCAAGGGAGGGGGAGGGGCTCCAGGAACTAGGATCAGGAGTAATGAATTCAAGATGAAGGAAAAGAGATTCCACCTAAACATTAGGAAGAACTTCCTGACCATCAAGGCTGTTCAACAGTGGAATGCTCTACCTTGGAGTGTGGTGGAGTCTCCTTCTTTAGAGGTTTTTCAACAGAGGCTGGATGACTATCTGTCAGGGGTGCTTTGACAGTCTCTTCCCGCATGACTGGGGGTTGGATGATGGCCCTTGTGGCCTCTTCCAACTCTATGATTCTGTAAGGAACTCCAGAAATCAGGGGCTGTCACTCTGAAATCCTGATGTCGCCAGAAATGGTGGTTTTGGAAAGGCACACGGGACATAATCAATGATAACAGTTCATACATTCTAGGATTCGGCCCAGGTCTCTGGAGGAGGTCCTGAGAGCCCCAGGACAGTTTGGGGAAGGGGAAAGAATCATCGTGGAGATAATGGACTCTGCCTCTGTCTGTGGTGTGCTTTGTCTAGGGCTTGGTGAGTGAAGGAGAGGAGGAAGAACTTGCTGACGATGAAGAAGAAGAAACTAAAGGAATGAAATCCTCCCTCTCGGAATCGATGCTGGACAGGAAGCTGGAGGAGAAAAACCGGAAGCATCCCAGCAAAAGTCTGGCAGAATCGCTTGGTATGGGAATTTGAAAAAGGGAGGATTCAGACCCAAAATTTGCACCATTTAAAGCGTTTCCAAATGCTTTTTGTAACATTTACAATCATTGTAACATCTGCAGCATTCTGGTGCTGGAAAACGAGAAATAACTTTCAATATTGCCCCCTTATGTGGCCCTGCCATGGTTTGTCATCTCTGGCAGTGCCCACGCTGGTTTCATCTTGGGGCACTGCCAGCCCCGCCCAGCCCTAAGACCAGCCTTAAGACCGGGTGCCACCAACATGGGTTAGACTGTTATTATCGGGCTTGATGCTGCATACTGAGATTTAAATGTTTTTAGATGTTTTTTAAGTAATTTATTGGTCTTTATTGTATTGTGAACCACCTAGAGCCCTTTGGGGATGAGGCGGTCTACGAAATCTAAATCTTAATAATAATAATAATAATAATAATAATAATAATAATAATAATAATAATAATAATAATAATAATAATAATAATAATAATTCCTCCCAGCCAACGTATGGCAACCCCACAGGGTTTTCCAAGCAAGAGACACACAGAGATGGTTTTCCATTGTCTACCTGGACTTCCTTGATGGTCTTCCATCCAAATACTGACCAGGGCTGATTCTAGTAAGCTTCTGAAATCTATTGAAATTGGGCTAGCCTGGACAATTGTTTTGGAAGTTTGTAGAATTAGCAAATGGCAAGAAGAGAAGATAATGTCTTTTTTGCCATGTGCTTTGTGATAGCCAATGCCTGAGGAAAGAGTTGACATCTTAGCAGGATGAGTTCCACCATGTCAGGGAACACCGCCAAAAAGGCTCTGCTTCTGGTGAATGCTAGTTTGGCATCCTCTTAGGATAGGATCCTGAGCAGTCAGTAGATCAGGTAGATTAGTGCTGGCAACCTTTTAAAATAGCAGAGGTTTCTGTGCAGGGATTCTTCCCCAAGGGGGGGTGGCAGCAGACTCATCTAGAGTTTTTCATTTGCCTGGACAGCAAGAAAAACACTCATTTTTATTCTTGCCATGCAGTCCAAAGATAATTTCTACCTGAATGGGAAAAGCCCCACCTTTTTTATATGTTAGGCATTTTCTTCAGGAAAATATTTTGGAGAAGGTTCCCCTGTTTCCAAAAGTGAAGACCTGGGGCAGCGGGCAGATTTGCCCACCGGGTGATGTGACTGCTGAAAAGGAGGAATTCGAACTCAGGTTTCCCAGATTGTCTCACCAGCTCCCACTAGTCTTTTCAGTACTGAATATCTGTGAAAGCCCCCAGTTTGTATTTCTGCGAGGTGGGGGCCTCAGTTCGACAGTGACGCTGTCCCCATGAGTGAGACACGGGGGAATGCGATTTCCTTGTCTTCGGCTGTCTAGGAAGCCGGCCAGGAAAAAAATGTTATTGTTATTGTTTATTCCTTTTTTAAAAGTGTTTTATTTTTGCAAGCCCATTATCTGGCGTGTGGGTTGTTTCTTCCAGATAGCGGCAAAAGACTGGAGAGCAAGATTTGTGTGCCTGTACGCTACTGCAGTCTGGGGAGTCGGGATTCGGCCAGGTACTCATGCTGAGTTGCACCTCTTTGCCTATACACCCACCCAGCTGAATACGGTCAGTTGGTCACATGTTGTGCACTGCGACACAAAAGAGCTCAGCTGGATCAGGTCAAAGTGGGGCACCCCCCCCCTTTTTTTACTACGTGAAGCCGGTATTTAAAGGAAGAGTGCCTGTGGATCTGGAGGCTTCATTTAGCAATGCTGACTCTCAGCTACTTCTAGACCAGGAGTCCACAGCCTTTTTGAGCAAATGCATGCCGTTGCAATTCTGACACAGCGTGGTGGACACAGCCACAAAATGGCTGCTGCATCTTACCTTCAGTCAGACGGTGAAGATCTCAGGGTTCTGGTGGCAGCTGCTGTCAAAGCAACATAGTTAAAGATCTGCCAGCTAGAATCCTTGCTTGGCAAAAAGCCTGCCTGGCCCCACCCACTTTATACAAACACTTGGCCGGCACCAGGGAAGGTCTTGGCTGGAGCCCAAGGCACCATGTTTGGGGCCCTGCTCTAGACCATGAATCTGTGTAACCCTGTCTTAGAAGCTGCTCTGAGCTTGTATAGAGAAGGGCAACCTGTAAGTTGAATAAATAAAAATAAATCATTGATGGTCATCACCTCGCCTAGGGGCAGTGAGTTCCACAGGTGAACTGTGCAAACCAGAGCTCTCGTGAGTTTTCTGCCCATCCATTTCATTGGCCTCCTCCCTGCCTGAAGACCAATATTATGTCAGGAGAACTAGTTTCCTCTCCGTTTCTCCACACAGTGTCTTGCTTTTAAACCTTATTTTATTTTTTAATCATTTATATCCTGTTTTTCTTTTTAATTGGAACTCATCAAGGGATTCGGACCCGGTTTCTCCAGGCCCCAATCCAGTAGTCGAACCTCTAGGCCAGTGGTGGTGAACCTTTGGCACTCCAGATGTTATGGACTACAATTCCTATCAGCCCCTTCCATCATGGCCAATTGGCCATGCTGGAAGGGGCTGATGGGAATTGCAGTCCATAACATCTGGAGTGCCAAAGGTTCGCCACCATGGCTCTAGGCCAAGGCAGCTCTCAAACCCAAATACTTTCATCTTTTCCCTCAGGGAAGGTGCTCAAGCCCGTTTTATCAGTTTGGATGGGCCTCACCCCTTCAAGAGACACAAATTCTAATGCAGGAGGATTAAACGGAGTAGCGAAGGTGTGCATGTTCCCCATCCTCCTGCTTCAATTTTTCTCTGATCCCAGACAGGCGGGAGAACCAAATGGTGGGGGTTGGGGGGACGTCCTCTGCAGAATATACATATAGCTTAGCATCACAAGGTATGTACTGTCATGCCCTCCTCAAAACACACACTGTTTCTTACTGGCGATAACTCAATCTCTGATGTCCTGTCCCCAATATCTATTTCTTTAATCTCACGATATCCTCCTGCCCTTTCCTGACCCAGTGCAGCTAACAGTATTCAAAACAAACATACAATATATGTAAGAAAAGATCAGTGGGACAATATCTGTCTTATCCATTTTATTCCTCCCCCCACCCCAAAAACTCCTCTCTTAAGAGTTTCTGGTCCTTATGAGTCCGGGTGTTGTATGACTGCAGGAATCCCCACACCCTGGTAGAAGTGACGTCCTTTGCAGCCCTGAACAAATTCCAGCCGTTCAACGTTGCCCTTTCCAGCAACGTCCTCTTACTCTTGGTATGTATTGTGCGTAATAACAGATTGGCAGAGCGCTTTTTCCTAAACGAACCCAAAGCAGTTTCCAAAACCGTTTGTGATAAATAACGTGCTTTGCGATTAAAAACAAACTGAGCTAAAATGAAATTACCCTTCAGTCCAAAATTTGTTTTGGTGTGATTTTTTTTTTAAGTATGGCCTGAATTTCAAACTTTTTGAAGTTTTTCTAGTGTGGACACTGTTACCTTAGAAAACTTAAATATTTATGGAGTGCTGTGGGGTTTCGGGGCTGTATGGACGTGTTTCAGTAGCATTTTCTCCTGACTAGAACACGGCCATACAGCCCAGAAACCCCACAACACCCCAGTGATTCTGGCCGTGAAAGCCTTCAACAATACATTGAACTTAAATACAGATGGTAAAGTAACACCGTGATGTTGAGCTTCCAGTTCCACATTCCTTGTAAATTATCCCGTGCAACTGGTTGTGGTGGGTTTTCTGGGCTGCGTGGCCGTGGTCTGGTGGATCTTGTTCCTAACGTTTCGCCTGCATCTGTGTCTGGCATCTTCAGATGTGTATCACAGAGGGAACTCTGTTACACACTGTTACACTCTGTGATACACCTCTGAAGATGCCAGCCACAGATGCAGGCGAAATGTTAGGAACAAGATCCACCAGACCACAGCCACACGGCCCGGAAAACCCACCACAACCAGTTGAATCCAGCCGTAAAAGCCTTCAACAACACATTATCCTGTGCAAGTTCCTAACTTGTAAGAATTACCAGGATTTCTCATGCCTTTGCAGACCTAACTATTTTAGATGTATTCAAGGGTCTTTGAGATAAAAGGGGCTGCATAAAAAATGGCTGTAGAGAGCATTGCTCCACTGTGTGTCAGCAGGACTTTTCTTGCTGGCTTATTTGCCACCTCCTCCTTTCTGGCTCTCTGCTAGGAGGACAAGTCTTACATCATTCTCCTTCCCAGTTTATCATCACAGCAACACTGTCAGGTAGAATCAGAGTTGGAAGAGACCCCAAGGCCCATTCAGTCCAACCCCCTACCATACAGGTTAGGATGACTGTAGGACTGGCCCAACAGAGGCATATTAAGAACATAAGAACATAAGAACAAGCCAGCTGGATCAGACCAAAGTCCATCTAGTCCAGCTCTCTGCTACTCGCAGTGGCCCACCAGGTGCCTTTGGGAGCTCACATGTAGGAGGTGAAAGCAATGGCCTTCTGCGGCTGTTGCTCCCGATCACCTGGTCTGTTAAGGCATTTGCAATCTGAGATCAAGGAGGATCAAGATTGGTAGCCATAGATCGACTTCTCCTCCATAAATCTGTCCAAGCCCCTTTTAAAGCTATCCAGGTTAGTGGCCATCACCACCTCCTGTGGCAGCATATTCCAAACACCAATCACACGTTGCGTGAAGAAGTGTTTCCTTTTATTAGTCCTAATTCTTCCCCCCAGCATTTTCAATGTATGCCCCCTGGTTCTAGTATTGTGAGAAAGAGAGAAAAATTTCTCTCTGTCAACATTTTCTACCCCATGCATAATTTTGTAGACTTCAATCATATCCCCCCTCAGACGTCTCCTCTCCAAACTAAAGAGTCCCAAACGCTGCAGCCTCTCCTCATAGGGAAGGTGCTCCAGTCCCTCAATCATCCTTGTTGCCCTTCTCTGCACTTTTTCTATCTCCTCAATATCCTTTTTGAGATGCGGCGCCCAGGGCAACCCCCCCCCCCGTGCACCCTTTGCACCCCACCCCCTCGTGCGCCCCTATCAGTGGGTGGGGGGGCCCAACAGCCAGCCCCAGGCTGGGAGCCTGCCGTGGGCCTGTTGGGGGGCACCTGGCGGGCCTGTGGCGGCTTCCAGCCCGACACTTCCGGGACGGCGCCAGCTGCTGCCGGTGTGGCAGGCACAGCCTCTAATGGAGGTGGGCTGGCAGGTGGCATCCGCTGGGGCCTGGCCGGGCACCCCTCATCAGCCTCCTGGCACCGGCTGCCCCACCCCATCTCCACCAGAGGCTGTGCCTGCCTCGCTTGAGGGGCTTGCTGCAACTCTGCCCCGGCTACTGCCGGCAGGGGCGTCCATACCTGCCAGAGGGACATGCAGGCTCCCAGCCCCTGACAGCATGATTTTGCACCCCCCACATGATGAAATGGGTGGCGCTCCTGGGCCCAAGGTTACCTAGCCAACGTCCATGGCAGAGTGGTGATTCGAACCTGGATCTCCCAGATCTTAGCCTGACCTCCCACCAGTACTTTGTACTTCTCCTCCTTTAAACGTGAGGCACTTTGCAGATATGATGTTGAAATCAACTTTACAACGACCCTGCAATACCTGTGTCATAACCTGGATGAGAGGGTGGAGAGAAGCACGCCTCCTTAGGATGTGTGAGGCAGAGTCTGGTTTTGAACCCATGACCCAAGCATTTCCCTCCCTCTTAGGATTTCCACAGTCACTTAACCAAGAGTGAGGTGGTTGGCTATCTGGGCGGCCGGTGGGATATCAACAGCCAGTGTAAGTACTATGGGGTATGGGTGTGTGTGACTGAGTTAAAATGGGGCGACTGAGTCCAAGCTTTGCCTGTTTCAATGTGGTTGTCGAAACGCGGTGTGCTTGGGAGAAGGGAGGGCAGAGAGCTGAGGAGAGGGTGGGGCATCCTGCCCCTTTTGTGGCAAGTTAGGGATCTGCTCTGGGCCCTTGCAGGGCTTCCGAGGAGATGCAGAGATTCCATGATTCTAGGATTCCATTATTCAGTCTTGTCCTGTTGTTGTTTTTTTTGCAGTACTGACGGTGCTGAGGGCATTCCCTTGCCGGTCGCGCCTCGGAGATGCAGAGATGGCAACCGCCGTGGAGGAGGAGGTAGAGAGGATCATGCAAATGGCGCTCACGGAGACAAAGGAGGGGTGTCTTCAGACTCTGCTCTGTGGGAGACTAGAGCAAATGTCCCAAACTATTTTGAATCAGAGAATTTCACACTGTGAGAGGCTTGCAGCAAAGGCTGTGTAATTTAAACAGATTTACAGGACAAGTCCCAGAAAAATCATACAGAAGCAATTGAGCCAGAAAATTGTTCCAGGGTTATTCTAATCAAATTATATATACAAACTACCAAAATTAAAGTGCACTCAAAGTGCTACACAGTTACATTCACTGATGAGATTCAGTTATGATTCCAGTATATTCAGTACGTTCCAAACCAATTTCGAATTGTTTCAACTGAATTTCAACAGGTCATGTAACAGTAGCTCTTTGAGTACACTTTAATTTTGGAGTTTGTATACAGAATTTGATTACAATAACCCCAGAACAATTTTCTGGGTCAATTGCTCCTGTATGATTTTTCTGGGGCTTGTCCTGTAAATCTGTTTAAACTACACGGCCTTTGCTGCGAGCCTCCCGCAATATAAAATTTTCCGATTCACTTTCTGTTACACTCTCTATTGAGGATGGTGAATTCACCAAACTGTTCTGAGCCTGAGGGCACATTTGGGATTCTGACCTGATGTGGTGAATGCAGGGGGGAAATGGCTGCCGTCGGAGACGGAGCGAGCCGCCAGATGTGTTCTGTGGCTTAGCTTCATTCACACCGTGCAGATCCTTGTGCTGTGGTGGCAGCTGCTGCCAAAGCAATATTTTAAAAAATCTGAATATGCAGTCAAATTCTCCAGCAGTCAAATCAGAGATCTTGCCAGGCAAAACCCCTGCCAGGTTCCACCCAATTCCTAAACACACTTGGCAGGCACCAGGAATAGACTAGGTGGAGTCCATTTACGGTTTGATTTTTGTGTTGCATTTGCAGTCTCATTTGCAGTTAGATTTGCAACTGCAATTGCATTAGCCTGTGTCTGGGTGAAGCTCACTCTGGTACTGGCATCCAGGTTTTTTTTTTAAAATTTTCAGATTGTCTTTCTTTTTATTGAAGTTGTCCAGATGCCAGCCGTAGGATCTCATTTGAAGACACAGAAATCCTTGAGAACTCTGACAGCTATTATGTCAGACTATACAAGGAAGCCATTATTATTATTATTATTATTATTATTATTATTATTATTATTATTATTATTATTATGAGCAGCAGTGGCGTAGGAGGTTAAGAGCTTGTGTATCTAATCTGGAGGAACCAGGTTTGATTCCCAGCTCTGCTGCCTGAGCTGTGGAGGCTGATCTGGGGAATTCAGATTAGCCTGTGCACTCCCACACACGCCAGCTGGGTGACCTTGGGCTAGTCACAGCTTCTCGGAGCTCTCTCAGCCCCACCTACCTCACAGGGTGTTTGTTGTGAGGGGGGAAGGGCAAGGAGATTGTAAGCCCCTTTGAGTCTCCTGCAAGAGAGAAAGGGGGGTTATAAATCCAAACTCCTCCTCCTCCTCCTCCTCCTCCTCTTCTTCTTCTTCTTCTTATTATTATTATTATTATTATTATTACTATTATACACATAACACAGCACAAGTGTCTGGAATTCATCTCTAAATATCGAGTCCTTCCCAAGGACCTAGGACATTAGAAGTATTTGCGTAGAATGTGCGCAGTTCCTAGAGGTGCTGCTTTCTGCAGCATGTGGATGATGATGATGACGATGATGGTAGATTTCACAGCTGCCAGATCTTTAGCTGGTTGTTGGCCTTCATTACAATTTGAGCCTCACCCAGAGGCCTAGGAAGTTGTAATGTATCAAAAACGTAAGAACATGAGAAAGAGCCTGCTGGATCAGACCAGAGTCCATCTAGTCCAGCACTCTGCTACTCGCAGTGGCCCACCGGGTGCCTTTGGGAGTATTGGTGTAGTATTCGTGCGGATCCCAGCATGGCTGCCTTCTGAATCTGACAGATGTTAATTTTGTCAATTCGAAGATGTTTCAAGTGCTGCCCTACTGTTTTCGGGATGGCGCCCAGGGTGCCGATTACCACTGGGCGGCCTCAGCTGGTTTGTGCCATAGACACTGAAGCTCGATTTTCAAATCGTGGTATCTAGTGACCTTCTCGTGTTCTTTTTCAATGACCCTGCTGTCACCGGGGACTGCTATGTCGATGATGGTCACTTTCTTGTCCTCGATCACGGTGATGTCTGGTGTATTGTGATTCAACACTTTGTCCGTTTGGATTTATTGTTGTTGTTGTTGTTGTTATTCAGCCACTCCCCTTCTGGGCTCAAAATCCACAAATACAGGGACAATTCACCAAAAAGGAAGAGAGTCTGAAAATGACCAAAACCTGGCTTCTAGTACTAAAAAATACCCAAACTAAAAGTCAGATATTGCAACTGCAACTGCAAATGAACTTCTTCACCCAGACATCTGCTAGTGCAATTGCAAATGCAGTTGCGAATGTGATTGCAAATGCAACAGAAAATGCAACTGCAAATGAACTTCACCTGGGCCCACGCAGACGGGCCTCAGTCCCTGGGAGGTGGGCAAAACCCCACCATGCAATCACTCCACAGTGTGTCATGGAGAGAAACACTCCTTGCCGTGGCCTGCCTCTGGAGATGCCAGCCATGGATGGGGACAAAACATTAAGAGCAAAAACTACCAGACCACGGCCACACAGCCCAGAAAACCCACAACACCCAGAAAATGTACTTTGTTTTCAATTGCTTGAGCAGCAGTGGCCACCACATTCTCAGTGTGTGACAGAAGGCAGTCTGTGCACATGGAAGTTATTTTTAAACAATATGTGAATTTTGAAAGGCATCCTGTTAATCAGAGCTTTTAAAATGCTAAAGGTTTACTGATACATTTCTATATGGCTTCACTGCTTGACATGTTGAGCTTAGCTCCGCCTCAAGGGGCAGCCATTTTGGGGGTGGGCTCACTGCCCTGTGTCAGGATTCTAAAGGTGCACACAGGTGCAAAATGGTTGGGGACTGTTACCCAAAATGGTGGGCCGCAACAACCCTCTTTGGTTGGGGAAGTTAGCTGTAGAGCAAAAGGTCACTTAGTGTGGCTTGACGAGCATTTCAGTAACTTTATTTTATATATATATATATAACTATATATAACTATAACTATAACTATAACTATAACTATAACTATAACTATAACTAAACTATATATATATATATATATATATATATATATATATATATATATATATATATATATATATATAGTTAGTTATAGTTATAGTTATAGTTATAGTTATAGTTATAGTTATATATAGTTATATATATATATAGTTATATATATATATAGTTATATATATATATATATAGTTATATAGTTATAGTTATATAGTTATATAGTTATAGTTATATATAGTTATAGTTATATATATATAGTTATATATATATATAGTTATATATATATATATATAGTTATATATATATATATATATATATATATATAGATATATATATAGATATAGATATAGATATAGATATAGTTATATAGTTATATAGTTATATATAGTTATATATATAGTTATTTATATATATATAGTTATATAGTTATATAGTTATATAACTATATATAACTATATATAACTATATATATATATAGAGTTATATAGTTATATAGTTATATAGTTATATATATAGTTATATATAGTTATATATAGTTATATATCAAGTTATATATACATATATCAAGTTATATATATAACTTGATATATGTATGTGTGTGTGTGTATATATATATATAACTTGATATATGTATATATAACTTGATATCTATATAACGATATATATATATATCAAGTAACTTGATATATATATATATACACACACACACACGCGCGCGCGCGCGCACACATGCATACACACTTATTGCCAGTATATACAGGTTTCAGCTCGCTATAAGAAAACAACAGAGAAAATAAATTTCTGGGGTTTTTTAACGTTTTTATTGAGAAAATAAGAAAATGGAATAAAATAAAATCCCACTCACAAATCATTTAGTTACTGGGGATAAAAACACACACATACAAGATTTCCTAGGATGTATCTTAGAAGTGGAATACAGGTTTTGTGTATATATAGAGAGAGAGAGAGAAAGAGAAGGGATGGAGCATCGAAGAGTATATTGACCAGACTTGTAGCAGACGGATGGAGACCTCATGGCCAGCACTAGGCTCTGAAATGGTCAGTGCTGATGGAACAATATTATCAAGCCTCAAGGTAGTGTGTGATAATATTGATAATATTGAACACCTAACTGGAGTCTGAGATGTGCCTTTATAGGGAAAAATGTGTCTTGGGGCAAAGGAAATCCTTTGAACAAAGGATTGTTCCTGCCATTCCAGGTGAGGCAGTGGTCTTGAGTGTCAGACTATTGACCTGATGGCCAACTCAGTGTTGGACAATAAACAGGGAACGACCCTTAATAGAACACGGCCATACAGCCCAGAAACCCCACAACATTCCAACCTGGAATAGGTTAAGAGATATAAACGAAAGATAACTAGTTTGTCCAGGTGTGCTGTTCAAATGCTGGTTCCTGAGTGCGTGCAAAGCACGAGGTTGAGGGAGGAGGTCCTTGAGCCGTTCTTGCCCAAGAGGTCAGACATAGTCCCAAGATGGAGTTCTGAATTCAACAGGCTGCTCCGTTCAGGGCACCGTTCTGCCAAGTCAGACAGGGCAGCGCTCCAGGAGAAAGACTATCCCCCCCCCCCATGCCACCACAGGTCAGGTTGGTTACGGGACCCCTGACTGAGACTGCCATCAGGAAGGCTAATTAAAGGGGGCTTTTTTGTTCAGTTAAAAGAAGTAAGATATTCTTCTCCCCTCTGCAGATCTGCCAAAACCTCTTCATGCGAGGGCTGTCCCTGGTGGGGTGGTACCACAGTCACCCCTTCAGCCACGCCCTGCCGTCCCTCCAGGACATAGACACACAAATGGATTACCAGCTCAAGTTACAAGGAACTAACAACAGTTTCCAGCCCTGCCTGGCCCTCATCTGTGGTAAGCAGGGGTTGCTGTAGAGTGTTGGGGATTTTTTCCCTTCATACCACAATGAGGGCTGGAAACCTTGGCTGTGGGGCTTCCGGCTTCCTCATGGTTTCTAAAGAAGCGCAGTGTGGTTGGGTGTGAGAAGCAATTGTGTGACCAGCTTAAGCTGCAGTGAACTGTGCTGCCTGGACCTCATGCCATGCCACGATAGCACCTGTGGGTGTCACGGTGCCTACTGACACCTTTTCTGGTACCACCAAGTGGTTTTAAAAGTGTGCGGGGCTAGACGGGTCTTTGGCCCAGCAAGAGCTCCGATTGGCCACTGCAGAAGAAGAAGAAAAAGAAGAGTTTGGATGTATACCCTCCCTTTCTCTCCTGTAAGGAGACTCAAAGGGGCCGACAATCTCCTTTCCTTCCTCCCTCCCCCCCCCAAACACCCTGTGAGGTGGGTGGGGCTGAGAGAGCTCTGAAGAACTGTGACTAGCCCAAGGTCCAGCTGGCGTGTGTTGGAGTACACAAGGTAATCTGGTTCACCAGATAAGTTTCCACAGTTCAAGTGGCAGAGCAGGGAAACAAGCCAGGTTCTCCAGATTAGAGTGCACCTGCTCTTAACCACTACACCACGCTGGCTTGCTGGATTTCATTGGATGTGCAGTTTTTGCAAAACGCTGCTTGGGTAGCAGGCGCTGCCACTGCAGCACAAAGATCTTTACTGTGTGGCTGAAGGTAAGCCGTTTTATGACTGTCTAGGCTGCAGGCAGGCAGGAGCTAGAGTATGGCCAGGCAAGACAGGGTCAAGGTGGGCAACAGGTGAGGCGTGGTCAACCAATTGGGAGTCAAGGCAGAAGACAGGCGTGGTCAAAGCAGTCTGAAGTCAAGGCACAGGCAGGAGACCAGGCAGGGGGACCTCACCAGGTTGCACCGAGGCAGAGCCAATCCCAGGGCAGCGTTTATACAGGGAGTTCTGGCTACTGAGGCTGGGATCCTGCAAGGGCTCAGTTTTCCTCAGCTGCAGATGCCTCCATCTTGCAGAGCCTCCTGGCCCACACCTGGCAGCAGTGCGAGCGCTTCTCCTCCTAGCCTGTAACTGTGGTCTTTGTCTCTGCCTTGTTTGAGCAGCTGCCTCTTTACTCCGCCCCTCCGAGATTCCTGATGGCTCTCCCAGCTGCACGGCATCAGGCTCTGCCTCGGTTTGCAGGGAAGGGCTTGGAGCTGGCTCTGCTGCCTGCACCTCCTCGTGAGGAGCCGGCTCCGGCTCCACCATGTCTTCAGGCCCTGCAGCAGAGTCCTCAGCGTCCAGGGACTGGCTCATGACACTCGGCCTCGCGAGGCAGCCATTTTGTGGATACACTCACTACACTTTGTCACAATTCTCAAAAAAGTTGGGGCCCCCGAGTTACGTGGTGTTATAGAGCAGCACATCGAGATCTATTTAGCAGGCTTCTCACAGCAACCTGAATGACCCAGCTTAGCCTGAGCACATCATAACTTGAATGCTAAGCACTTGGATAGGAGACCACCAAGGGAGTCAGAGGTTGTGTGCAGAGGAATGCGTTGGCAAACCACCTCTGCTCATCAGTTGATGCCCAAATGATGTTGCCATGAGCCAGTTGCAACTTGACGGCACATTCTTCTCTCTCTTTTTGCAACTTTGGGCAGATTTCTTACCAGCATTCTCAAATTTTCCCTTCTGAGGTCCTTACTACCCTGGCAACCAAGGCACGGAGTCGAAGATCGCGCCCTTCTGGGTGATGCCCCCTCCAGAGGTGGGTTTGCAACCTGCGCAACATACTTTTGTGGGGGTGGGGGGTGTGTGTGGCAGAAATAGTGAGAGACCGGGGCTTGTATTGGTGGCAGTAGGGGATATTTTCAAAATATACAGACATGAGCATTGTCTGGGTGGATCAGACCACATCCCATCCCCCCGGTCTGACAGTCAACGTGATAACTGAACGCAGTGTCCACTGATAGAGACATGGCATCTGTTCCCGATTGAGGACTGTCTCCAGCAGGCAGTTGGCTCCCCCTTGCTCTGCGTAGACAGCCGCAGCATTCTTTTCTGGTACGCAAAGGATAGCTGCAGGGCCTTGTTGGAAGTGATGCCGAATGTGTGGAGTATCCATCCATAAGACACTCGGCTGTGTTCTGGTAATGTCAAGCTCCAGTTCCCAGGCAAAGCCTGTCATAGTCTCTAGATGGCATTCGGTGTGTATCTCTGGCGTCAGTTTTTAGGACTGTTGTTAAATGAAGTTACAGTGATTACTGTTATTTTTTTCCCTCCTGGTTGATGTGTGTTTTTGTGTTTTAAATAGAAACATACAGTAAATGAATTATGTAACATTTTAAAATGTTAAAATACAACACACAACAAGTATTTGTTAAAAGCATCGACCTATATATATTTACATCTATAAACGTATATAAAATATACAATTATATATATAATTTTCATTCGTTTTGATATCTTACCACTTTTTAAATTTTGCTGCCCATTTGTTTGACCACGTGTTCTTTTAATGCTCTAATTTTCACCCAGAGCAATAACTGTTTTAATTTGAAAACAATTTGTTGTTGGGTCTGGCTGTACCCCTCCTCCTCAGTGTCTTCATCTTGAAGGTATACTGCCTCTGAGCCTGGAAGGTCCACTAATCAAAACCAGAGCAATGACATTTTCAATTAGCCACATTAGCCATGTCTGACATTTCAAGGTTGGCTCCCCTTCGAGGGGCAGCCGTTTTGAGGGTGGGCTGGGTGGATCTGAGCACCGCTTATTACTCAAACTGCCCTCTGGCCCTGTTTTCTCCTCTCCAGCAAAGACCTTATGATTATGGCATCCCCATGGAAGTGGAAGCCACTTACATCCAGGACGGCTTTTTGACCAACGACGTTCTTCAGGAGATGGTATTCTTTTGGTTTTTGTCTGGGCTGTAATTTGCATAAGTATTTTTCTGCATTGCTACTAACTTCTACGTTCAGTTCCTTTAACTAAATGGGATCGTCTGCCACATTTTTGTAGGGTTCTGTCATCCCATTCTTCAGTTGCTCAGTTTCCTCAACTGACTTTCAGGCAGAGCCGTGTTCCATTCGGTTAGCATCTCTGTTACAAATCAGGCCAAATTTTACAAGCTGACTGATTTGGACTTCACAACTTCCTTGTATGAAACAAATCCACAATTCTTCCCCTCTCCTGTTTCCTTGTGCTGATTTTTTTCTCCTGTGAAAACATGCACTGAATATATTGCTTCTTTAAAATATTAATCAGTTGTATTTGTACATCAGAGGTATAAAAGAATCAACAGCAGTAATGCAGGTGGCGATTTCTCTCTATGAGTACATTCACCGCAGAACCCGCAACATGGCTAATGAGTTCATCTTTTCCTGGGTGGGAACATCTGTTTGCTTCCTGGCTCTGGACAGCCTCTTCCTTTGCTTTCTGTAGATGCTGCTGGTGGAGTTTTACAAAGGAGCTCCTGATTGGGTGAAGTTTCAAGACAAGTGGGGTCCGGAACAGACGTATCTGGATAAGCTAAAGGTAAGATTAGCAAGAGATCCAGGATGGGGTAGTGGTTTAGGTGTCAAATAGGATCCAACCAGGTTCGAATCCCCACTCTGCCATGGAAACCTACTGGGTGGTCTTGGGCCAATCACACACTTTCAGCCTTTATCCTGACAAGTATTTGGATGGGGACTTCCAAGAAACACCAGGGCAGCAACACAAAGGTAGGCAACGCCAAACCACCTCTGAATTCCTCTTGCCTTATAAACTCTACGGGAACTCCATAAGTCTGCTGTTACTTAACAGCAAAAGAGGAGGAGGAGGAAGAGGGAGAAGAGGAAAAGGAAGAAGAGGAGGAGGAGGAGGAGGAGAGAAGCAAACACTGAATGGAAATGACTTCCAATCCTTGGCCACATTCAGTGTTGACTCCAGTATTCTCAAGAAGTCTTCTGCGCCAGTTCACACAACCAAAGCAGTGATGGAACTCTACCAGCAACATCTGCATGAACCACCCATCTTCTTCCACCCTTCTAAGGGTAGTGCTTACTACTCTCAGCCAATAAAATTGTGCTATACAAATGAGTTGTGTTGGAAAGGCTGCTGATTGGGCCCCTCTCCCCTGATGTCACAGCAGCCTTTCTAAATACAACTTGAAAAACGGGGATTTCTGCTGACAGACATCCAGTACTTGTTGAGGTGGTGGGGCTGTGATTGACATCTGTTTGTTGAGAAGGGAGGAGGTGTATGGAGAAGGCAAAATAACATTGGAATGGAGGTGCTGGCTTTAAAAGATTTGATAAATTCACAGTCATGCAGTGGCTGCTGGCTGAGATCATTTAAATAGAACCTCTATGTTCACAGGCAGTATACCCCTCAAGGCCAACTGCTAGGTACCAAAGAGCAAGGAAAGATCATTGGTGTGCGTTCTGGAAGCACCTGGGCAGAAACAGGACGCTGGACGAACCACATCCCTAGGCCCGTGGTGGCGAACCTTTGGCACTCCAGATGTTATGGACTTCAATTCCCATCAGCCCCTTCCAACACGGCCAATTGGCAGGGGCTGATGGGAATTGTAGTCCACAACATCTGGAGTGCCAAAGGTTCGCCACCACTGCCCTAGGCACATTCCACTTTTGGAGGAAAAAAACACAAGACTCTGCATACAAACTGATCCATTTTTGACAAGATGAAGAGCTTCTCTCACTGTTTTAAGTGTCTGCTGGCCAGGTTTTTAAGAAAACAAACATGCAGCTTCTTTTTAAAGTTTCCAACACATCCCAGAGAGTGACCAGATTCTCTATGAGGGACGGTCTGCCCCCTCCCTCCCTTATTTCAGTCAAGCCCCAATTTCCAGTCAGTTTTGAGAGTTCTTCAGCACTGATTTGAAATTGCTGAAACCGAAGGTAGTCCCAACCCAACAGAAAGAGCAAAAGCCAGGGAGAGCCCTCCCAGAGTCCCGCGGCACCCTCAAGATGCATCTGGTTCACTAGGGATTAGAACCCTGTCCAGGCTGTGAAATGCAAGGCAAACTGCCCAAAACATTTGTAGCCAAACAAACATATCAGTGATAAGCTCTGTAACTATTCGCATCAATGGCACTTAACAGCTGCAGCGGGAAAGAAAACTGTTACGCCAACTGAGACCAAGACATAACATTTCCACTGCCTAATAAACTCTTCTTCACAATTTCATGCCGGGGTCTCTATTTGTTTTTCCAGAACAGCAACTTTCACTGTAGCAACAGAGTCAGCTGGACAATGAAGATCTCTCAAGCGGTGTGGTCTAGTGGCTAGAGTCACAAACTAGGATCTTGGGCGACTGGGATTCAAATCCCTACTTCTGCCCTGGACGCTTGCCAGGTGACCTGGAGCCCACCACAAACTCTCAATCTGCCCTGCCTTACAGGGTTGTTGTGGTTGTGAGAAAAGGGAGGAATGATATTCTAAACGACATTGAGTCCAAGCTGAATGTGTATGGGGGGCAGGAGGAGGAGGATATAAATACATAAATGCTAACTTAAGAACCTTCTCCTACTGGTTTTTCAAAGAAGAGTTTAGATTTATACTCAGCTTTTCTCAACCATAAGGAGTCTCAAAGTGGCTTACAAACTCCACAACGGACACCTTGTGAGGCAGGTGGGGCTGTGAGTTCTGAGAGAACTGTGACTGGCCCAAGGTCATCCAACAGGTTTCAAGTGGAGGGATGGAGAAACAAACTTGGTTCACCAGATGACAGTCTGCTGTTTTACGTGGAGGGGGTAGGGGATCAGCTCTGGTTCTCCAGATTGGAGTCCACCTTTCCTAACCACTTTATCACGCTGGTTCTAGATGCTCATTTGCTAGATGTGTGGCCTTTCAGGCTGAGACTTGCTTGTCTTTCCAGACAGCAAAATGGCCCTGTTAATAATAGGGGGGAAGACTTTTGCGGGGTTGGGAAAATTCAGCAGCAAAATGTCAATTATTGGATCACCTGAAATGGGGGGGGGGCTGTTGCAGGGAACCCACCCAGTGAATAGGAGCAGTGCTGGATTTTCCCACAGGCTGGGCAAGCTGACGCCCGCGGCCCCAAAATCCAGGAGTCTCCAGCTGAGATACTATATTTCCTAAAAGTTATTTTCTAAATGTTTCTTAAAAATATTATGTATTTCCTAAAAATTCCTCCTTATTCCACAAAGTGTTTACAAAGTTTGATTGTGGCATAATTTTTTTACAGTGTTAATTTTAACATTTATGCATTTTTTCCCCAACTACTTCTATATTTAACAAGAACATTTTTTATCCCTTAGCGGAGATATTGTGAATTGTGGAACTGTGAACACCCATCATCAACTTCGGCTTTACTCAACTTTGTTTAAAACCCTCTTCCATCTTTCTCTAGTAGTGAGGGTGGGGGATTGGGAGGGGCCCCACAAGTGGAATAGCCCCTAGGGACTCTGTTCTAAATCCAGCAGTGGACATGAGAGGGTTAAAACAAAAACTGTATGGAGGAAGCTTTTCGGGGCACGTTCAGAAGTTAATGGGCAGTAGTAGATTCAGAGCTTTCTGAGTGTCTGGTGTATGGATAACTATTATGGAGGGATAGGTTTTTAGATCTTTGGAAACCATTTTAGAGACGTATTGTCGAAGGCTTTCACGGCTAGACTCAACTGGTTCTGGTGGGTTTTCTGGGCTCTGTGGCCGTGGTCTGGTGGATCTCATTCCTAACGTTTCGCCTGCATCTTCAGAGGTGTATCGCAGAGGGAAGTCTGTTACCCACGGTGTCCAGTGAGATGGGAATGTTTTAGTGGGGTATAAATTGTCATGCCTCCAGGCAGGGAACCAATCAGTGAGTGTTTGGGTGGAACTTGCTATGCAAAGGTGTGGTTCATAGTCTAGTATTGCAGGTGGAGTTTTTCAGTCCAGGGAGTGATTCACATTTATGCCCCACTAAAATTTCTACCCCGCTAAAACATTCCCTTCTCCCTGGACACAGCGCGTGGCACACTTCCCTCTGCGATACACCCCTGAAGGTGCCGGCTACAGATGCAGGCGAAACATGAGGAACAAGATCCACCAGGCCACGGCCACGCAGCCCGGAAAACCCACCACAACCATTTTAGAGATATTTATCTGTTGACTTATAAGGAGCCCCGTGGCACCGAGTGGTCAGCTGCAGTACTGCAGACAAAAGTTCTGCTCACGGCCTGAGTTCGATCCCAACAGAAGTCGATTTCAAGGAACCAGCTCAAGGTTCACTCAGCCGTCTGCCCTTCTCAGGTTGGTAAAATGAGCAGACAGCTCACTGAGAGTAAAGTGTAGATGACGGAAGAAAGTAATAGCAAACTGCCCCATAAACAAAGTCTGCCTAGTAAATGTTGTGATGTGACCTCAGTCCCAAGGGTCAGTAATGACCCGGCTGCTTGCACAGGATGAGGCAGGAGTGGCCATTCCAGCAGGGGCTGATGGGAATTGTAGTCTGTGAACATCTGAAGTGCCAGAGTTGGACACCCCTGGGATGAGGGTTATCAAAGGCTTATATGCAGACTTGCCATCATTGTTTAAAAGTTCTGTTTGAGGTTAACTAAAATAAAGAAAAACTCAACTTGGCTGGTCATCCAACTTCGAATGCTATGTCTCACTGCAGGCCTCCCTAGCTGCTCGCACACCCAAGGACCAAGGATTTGGGCACATTTTGGACCAGGTCTACAGCCTCCTCAAACACAACAGCTGAAGCAGCAGCAGCAGAAGAAATATGCTCAAGAACTCAATTGCACAGCTGGGGCCATGACCCGGGTGCCTGCCCAGGAACCACAGACGTGTTGTAGAGGTGGTTGCTAGCACTGTGGTCTTTTCTTTTTTTAAGAGGAAGATTTTCCTGACCTCGAACGTTCATCGAAGGTCCCTGGGCAGCTGGGCATCCCCCCACTGGCTGATCGGCAGGAGCACCATGAAGTTGCCTGTGTCTTGGACTCACGTTTGCATTGTGGCCACCTGCAGTGTGTAGCCACGTGGACACATTTCTCCATGGGGGAGAACGAGTGGGTTGATCCTTCTGATATTCAGGGGGCCCCGTTTGGGGTCTGAGTTCCATGGCAAATATTCTCAACCACCCCGGGGGCTCCTTGGTGATCATGATCGGCCCATTTCTGGTTTGATCCTGCCATGTCTCCGGGTCGACATGTGGGATCCTCCCCCCCCCTTCTCATTCTCCCCTCCCTCTTAATTACCGTGGTTGGCTGTACTTTCTCGCTTTTCATGCTTTCACTTCCCGGGCAATGCCTGATCAGCAGATTAGACGCCTGCTGTTGTAGTTCTTTCAGTGTTGTGGAATGTAGGTTGTTTTGCCCCTGGGGGAGGCTGCCTTGTTTCTGGACTGTGGGGTGCTGTCCCCCCCCCCCCATGGGAACTGGTAGTCAGGGACGTGGGGGCACGATGTGGGCTATAATGGCGGGTGCTTTGCTGCTTTTGCTTTAGTTCTGGCAATCGAGGTCTAAACGCTTATTCCTGATGCTGTTTTGTAATAGAGAAATCAACTGAATGCAGAGTCTTCTTATTGAACAGTCCGGGGGGTTGACAGTTTGCCAAAACTGCTCCGTGCCCGTCCTGTGGGAGTTCGTGGTCCAGGTGACAAAGAGGCGCCAGCGACCCCAATGCAAATGGGGGCACCGCTCCACTACCCACCAAAGAGTGGGATGAGCCAAGAGGCCCGGGATGAGGAGTGAAAACAGCCTTCCAATCCTGATGTAGGAATAGGGAGCAACAATGGTCCCTGCAGGCCCCCACAAGACCCCAGGAGGTGGATCTGAGCCGTCTCCCATAGCCTGGCTCTTTTGCAACACCATCCAAACCATGCTCTGTTGAGGCACCATCGCGAGGGCATGTCTTGGAATGAGGCAGCACTTGCGGAGTTCGGAGAGTCCCGGCGATCAGTTGTTATGGATTGGGACCTCTGCCGATTGGAGGCCAAATATGCTTTAGTTTTGGCAATAGAAATCTAAACACTTATTCCTGATGCTGTTTCATCATAAAGAAATCATCTGAAGACAGAGTCTCGTTACCAAAGAGTCCAGGGGAGCAACAGCTCTTTTGCCTTAACTCTACGGGCTTCGGCCTGCCCCAGATCACAAACCTAATAACTTCTAGCAAAGGGGGTTTTGAGTCTCAAAAGCTCATCACTCAAACATCCGATTGGTCTCTTGAGGTGCTGCTGGACTCAAATCTAGCTATTCTGCTGCAGACCAGCACGGCCGCCCTGACGAGCACAGCCATATTCCCACCTGGCAGAGGGGTAACTAAGGTCAGAAGGTTTGGCTGAGGCAGAGGCAGGATTTGAACTTTGCAAAGATTAAATCATTTATACTCTCAAAGGCTTTCACGGCGGGAATCACTAGGATGTTGTGGGTTTTCCGGGTGGTATGGCCGTGTCCCAGTATTATTTTCTCATGACATTTTGCCTGCATCACAGATGCAGGAGAAAATACTGCTGGAACATGGCCATACAACCCGGAAAACCTACAACATCCTATTAAATCATTTATTTGAGAAGTAAAAACCTCTCCTGTTCACAACCTGCAGATCTCAACAGCAACCTTATTGGGGTGGAGGGAACAGAATCGTTGGTGGGAAGGCTAACCGTTTTGTGCAGTGTTATTTCTGCATATATAGTTTGAGTAAAGAGGCATGTCAGCTGAAATAATACTGGCTTACTTACTCGGGTAGGGAATAACATACACAAGTGGCATCGGGGGCAGAGAGAATGAAGCTTGCATTTTGAAACAGTTGTATTGTACCTCAATCCTTCATACCACGGCTACAGCCTGCAACAGTAATTCTGGGCAAAACAAAATCCAAACATTCAGGGAGAGTGCCTGCTGCATCTCTGAATGACATGCTGCTATGCAGTGAATGATGCAAAGCCTTTGAAGTCAGAGAATAAGCTGCTCCTCCCAAAGAAGCAGAATGGTTAATTTCTGCATACACAATTTATGATTGCCTTCCATCCATGCAGAGATCCTGGCCCAGATCAGTGACTCAGGCAGAGTCCCTGCGTTCAGTTAACCCTTCCTCTTACGCAGTGACATTAAACCTTTTCAGGCCCTAAAGAGGAAGATGGTGTGCCTCTAGTCTGAAAACGAGGAACGTAGATGGTTGCAGAGAGTGTCTTCCCCAGGGGTTGGCATCCCTCCCCCAGTGTCAGAGGCGTAGCTAGGGGAAATTGAGCCTGGTGCAAAATCGAAGTTTTGCTTTCTCCCCCGTGTTTGTGTGTTTATTTTTTAGTGTTTTTCGGTTTTTGGCCTGCAGGGGGCGTAGTTTTCAGGCTAGCAACATCAAAATTTCAGGGTATCTTTAGGAGACTCCTTTGATGATACCTCCCAGGTTTGATGAAGTTTGGTTAAGGGGGTCCAAAGGTATGGACCCTCAAAAAGGTAGCCCCATCTACTATTAGCTCCTACTGGAAACAATGGGAGATGGGGGCACCCCCTTTGGGGGTCCATAACTTTGGACTCCCCAAGCCAAACTTCACCAAACCTGGCTGGTATCAACAGGAGACTATCCTGATGATACCACCTAAGTTTAGTGAATTTTGGTTCAGGGGGTCCAAAGTTATGGACCCTCAAAATGTAGCCCCATCTACTATTAGCTCCCATTTGAAACAATGGGGGATGGGGCGCCAAACTTGGCTGGTATCAGCAGGAGTGTCGCTGGACGATATTCTGAAATTTTAGTGCCGCTGTCCTAAAAACTGCGCCTCCTGCCGGCCGACAAAGTAAAAACACTAAAAATATCAAAAATACATTTTTGCTGCCCCCCCTCCCCCCGGTGCGCGCCTGGTGCGACGCGCCGCACTGCCCAGTGTACACCTGATATTTTGTTCCTGGCTTTGGCAGTTCTGCATAGGTCAAGAGATGGATGACTCCCCCCCCCCCATGTCTCCTTCTTCTTAACTGACAACAAAGGGGCAGCAAGAACAAATAACCTTGAGATTCATCATCATAAGTCCCAATTTCATTTAAGTTCGTGCACATTTATTTATTTATTAAATTTATAGGCCGCCTCATCCCCGAAGGGCTCGAATTCAAAACACTTTGTGTCCTTTTGTAATCCCTTACAAAAAAAGCTTGCAGGGATGACTCCACCTGCTGCTGAAGTTAAGACATATTGAGGTTGAAAGAGAATAGCTTGCAACAGAGGAGAGATTTGAACGAGGTGTGTCAGCCATAATGTCATGGCAGCTACTGTCAGGACTACAATTCCCAGCAATCACCAGCGCCTTTTTGCGTTAGACTGGGAAATCGAGTTGGGGAGCTACGGCAAAACAAAACTGTGTAGCTCCGTCAGAACCAATGAGAGGCCAGGAACTGGGGGGAGGGGAAAAGCTGATTGGTTGCTGTCTGTTTTTGTAAATAGAATAAATACTGGAACTGAGGGCAAGAATCCTCAGTTCCAGCACCCTATAGCAGTGGTGGCGAACCTTTGGCACTCCAGATGTTATGGACTACAATTCCCATCAGCCAATTGGCCATGCTGGCAGGGGCTGATGGGAATTGTAGTCCATAACATCTGGAGTACCAAAGGCTCGCCACCACTGAGCTAGGGCAATCCAAATCAATAACGTTCGAGATAAAATGTATTGAGATAAAATGGCGCCCGGGGGTGACACCTGCTCTCCCCCCCCCCCCCAGGAGCAGCTGGTCCGGGAGTCTGCCAGCAGCATGGAGTGTTCCATAGCAAAGACCCAGGAAGGAGGAAGCCTGTTGCTGCTCTGCATGAGTCATTGCTGCGCTTCCATCTGCCTCTGTCATTGTTGCAATTCTGAATTACCAGCTGAGCAGAGGCTGCTGCCTGGTCTGTCTCTGCATGAGTCGTCAGCAACTTTTAAGAAGGGACACTGGCGACAACAACTCATGCAGAAAGCAGGTTTCTCTGACAAGGAGAAATGCTGATTTCATAACAGACTCAGAACAATTTTCTGGATGCTTCTTTTTTCTTCAACAAACTCTGAGGTTTTGCAGCACGTTAAAGCGAAGACCGGCTTCTTCCCCAGTAGAATTATTGTAGAAGAGATTTCAAACACTTTCGAACATGTAATACTTTTTTTTATTTCAAGGATACAAGGTGTTTTTTTCCTTTTTATTCCAAAAGAAAAAAAAGGGGGGGGGGCATAAACAAAAGGGAGAAACACTTCAACACATGGCCCAGAATAAGAAAATATCTGTTTCACTCAAATGTACCAGATACCAACAGTTATATCCTGACGTGACATTGCTACTGGTTAGACAAAGAATATGCAAAGCTCCCCCAACAGTTTTTCCGCCCTGTAGTACTGGTAGGTGTGAAATTGGGGAGAGGGGGGTGCTCAAGAATTGCTGACAAATGCAAGAGTTGAATCCCAGCAGGACCAGGCCTGCTAACAAAGTGTTTTTAAGTGAATTGGGGGTGTGTGTGTGTGGGGGGGAGAGATATGGCTATTTCAGCCATACAACACCTAGGATCATGTGCAGAAATGGCTAGGGAAAGAAACAGAACACACAGACCACCAAGGTATTTCTACAAGAATGTGGCCACAGTGTGTGTGTGTTAAAGATAGAGATTTGAAAGCAAAGAAGAGTTTTCATTTTGTTTCAAAGCAGCATCTGTGAGACCTTACAAGGCAAAGAATGAATGGCTTCTCCTCCACCAGGGTTGGACAAGACAAATTACAATGAAATACTATTTTTAGATATATATATATATATATATTGTATATAAATATTGCGGGTATCTCAATACTGGGGTTACAGGTGGGGCGGGGAGGGATTCCATTAAGAAAGAAAAAGGAAATAGGGAAAAGATCTGGTGTGGATGGTCAAGAAAGAGAAAAAAGCCTTACAATTCTCTGTCCTCCCCACCCAACCCTTTTAGAAAAAATCAGGCCTCCACATTAAAAAGCCTGACAGAAAAACAGTGCCCCCCCAAAAAACCCCCCCACATACGACAGAAAAACATCTTTTGAGCTACAGAAAGACATGTAGGCAGAGCCACATCTTCACCAGATCAAGACCCCCCCCCACCCCCGTCCAGGAAAGGGGGGGGGGTACCAGAAGGAGGCCAGTGACAAAGACGGCCTCTTGGAATACCTCCCAATGGGTAGTTGTGTCCAATCCCACTGCCTGCAGTGAGAGAGTGTAAAAGAACTTGATTGGGGGACGGGAAGAAAATAAGTTTTTAAACCACTGGAAGGTCTAGTATAATCAGAGATTAGCAATCTTGCTAGTCCACTATAATTAAATTCTTCTGCAAATCTTTTTTCCCCAAACCCCAGCTCCAGGCTGAATCTGGAGGAAGGAGAATATCTGGAGGAGCCAAGAAGTACTTAAGTGCTTCGGACCTCACTGCCTTGGGATTCAGCTGATCCCCCCCCCCACCGGCTAAGAGTCCCGAGACGAAGGGGCTTGGCTGAGACTGAACAGGCGCTTGGTTCCGCAGGCAGATGGAGATCTTGCTAAGAAAAGGCTGAATCAGCTCTGTGGGCTAGCCCATGTTTTCAAGACACCAAGTCAAAGATGCATGGCGGCTTTGACAGCTGGGGTGACAGACGTTAATATGGCTGCCAGGGTACTACATTTTTTTCACTGGGGGTGGTTTAAAAAGATTTCCCTGCATGTAGAAAAGTTACACATCAGGGAAAAAGCACAAAGTAAAAACCTTTCACTGACCTTTTGGCAGGCAGGGAACACTATTATCAGGGAGGCATTAAAATATATATTCCAAAATGGCAGACACTGGAGGATCACAGCCGCCTCCTGTGTCACAAAAGTGTTGGTTTCAGCAGACAGGGATCTGCTGAAGTTGGTCCCAGGTTTGATTTTCACTTGACCGTTTGTTAAGGTGACAAATGGTCCTAAGTATCTTGGCTCAACTGTGCCATTTTGCACTGACAATACAGTGGGAGGCAGCTGCCACTGTCTCACTTCATAGGGAAGGGATGTCATGACACATCCCCTGAGGCACAGATCTGGGAATGTGACTTTCAGGCTCCTACTGGAATGTATCAGTTCCCTCAACATTTCCTTTGTTCGCACAGCTGCCTGCCTCTGTGACCGCTCAGGGGACGCAGGCACACAGCATGAGCCACCCACACAACCCCGGCTTAAGACCCTTCAATGGAGCAGTTTCGTAGCGGGGACGAGGGGTTCTTTGTGAGAAGCGGCACAAACCTGTTCCAACCCATTTGTACGGGTGAAAATTATCACTGTGGTAGTGGAGAACGGGACAAGATGGGACCAGTCTGAGGACCAGGAACAAGGGTGTGGACGGAACAATCCTTCGTGGACAAGGCCCCGGTTTTGAAGGAAGTCGAGAGACAAGGCACGTTAAACGGGGACGAGTGAGGGGGCTGAGGGCGGGCTGAGGAGAAGCCCTCAAGTTCTGCAACAGGGAAAAGTACTGGAACAGGAAGGCCGGGGAGTTTCAAAAGGTCGCAGCAGGTGGCCAAAGAAGGATGCTGATCATAAATTGGCGGTGGTCCTCCTCACTCAAGCCCCCCGAGTATGCTGCCCCTGGCCGTTCGGTATAGCTGCTGGGGCCCTGTTCTTCACACACACAAAACATGGCGGATGAGACCACAATACTGACAACGACCCAAAGATGAGGGAAGGGAGATGCCAATATGGGGAAGGGGCTGGGAGGGTCATGCGTGGCCAATTATTGTGGGGTACCTCAAAGCATTTCTCCTCATGCTCCTTCCAGGAGGACCCCAGCTTGGTCTCCAAACCCCTTGTCTTTGGGCCCATTTCTCAGTGAGCGGGGTCAGCCTGCTACTGCAGATTGAATGCTGGTTCATGTTTGAGTAAAAACCTCCCTGTATGGAGACCACCAGAATGTCAAGGATTCCAGCTCCACCTGTTGCCTGATAAGCTTGCCATGTGCAGGGATTCGTTTATAGAATAAAGCAGCATTCAGAGCTTTGAATCCCCACGTATGGTCTGAAATGGTCTTTGTGAGGAATAGAACCCAGATCTCGGTGAGAATAAAAATTCAGTCCCTTCCTCTGCATACAAAACACACATCTATTTCCCCAGAAGGATTCTTCTAGGTTGGAATATCATCTGAAAGAGGTGGAGGGAGGGAGGGGGAAATCATAACAGAAATCCAAAATGGTTGCCACTGGGCCAAATGGGAATGCTCCAATTCCCACAATAGTCAAAGACAGAGAAGGTCTCTGGTAGTGTTTAATGCACTCCACAGTAAGTTGCGACAGTCACCCTGCACTTTGGGACACCAGGCAGACCCCACAATGACAAGTTCTGTGCACACACACACACTAAGAAAGCCCACAAGTCAAATTGCACACCTCAAGTTTCCAACTCTGGCAGCGTGCTTCATGGGACGGGGCAGGGAGGGGAAGAGAACAGATTGCAAAGGGAAAGCAAGAGGCGCCCTGTTTGGCATCTTGACATTTCTATTCAAGAACCCCAAAATGGGACAGACTAAGGAGATGCGTGCAGTCAGGTTCAACCTTGCTGGTGTTTCACCCCCCCCTCCCCCCCATCTCATTCCCTTCCACCAAGCCTTGTGCCGATACAATCAACCCATCCGTTTCCACCGGCTGGACGGGAAAAAAATTAGTGTCAGGTTACCACTTGGAATGTACAGAAGGAAGTCCGACTCCAGCGCACCCCCCCCCCTGAGCACTCTCGGTGTTGCAGGAGGCGAGGGGGGAGAACGGGGGTCGAAAACCCACAGCGGAAAGCCGGGTGAGGCGGAGGCGGCCTCACTGAGGTAGCGGGACCAGCACTTCCACGTAGTTGAGCGGGAAGAAGCCCGACTGGCCGTTGATCATGCCTTCATACCAGTTCTCGTCGATCTGATTGGTCAATGTGATGATGTCGCCCTCTTTAAAGCCCAGCTCCCCATCGTTCTCAGGCTCAAAATCGTACAGAGCCTTGCAGCAGGGCTGGTCCAGGTGAGCTGCGAAGGAAGCCAAGGCACACCAGTGAAGCCACGCCGACCCTACAGGCAGGCTGGAGACTGGCACCCAATCTGCCTTTCCCACCCACCCACCCACCCACCAAGCCAGAAACCCCACCATCTATTCTGAATCCCCAAATCCAAGTCTCTGCTCCGCCTCAGAAGCTCAACGGGTGACCCGGGGCCAGCAAACAACCCTTCGCTTAACCAGCCTCACAGGGCTGTTGGGCAGGTAAAATGTTGGAGAACAATGGAAGCCACACTGGCCCTCCCCAACCACAAATGAACTAAATGATAACAATTATTGATTGCCCCTGTACCCCTTACACACATTGTTTTAAAATGCAAAGCATGATTCGACTGCCTTCACTTTCACAAACCGTTAGCCCATTTTATCCCCATTTTGCAGACCAGAACCTGAGGCTGAGAAGGCCCACGCTGACAATTTTCTAACTGCGCTTTACTTTTTATTCACCACATCCACAGCCAGATAGAGATACGAGATTTTAAAAGCCGCAGGCATCTCTCTCTCTCTCTCTCTCTCTCTCTCTCTCTCCCATAAATTTACAGTTATAGCAGCTAAATGATCCGAATTTCTGTCTGTTTGGTATGCTGGACTTAACCTTAGATTAAATCTGACGTTGTTAACCAGGGTTTTGTTTGCCAGTTTGTTGATGGAATCCTGGGCGATTTCACCATGGTTAATGTGGATGCCAAAGGGAATGCAATAACCAAGGTTAACAATGTTTTCCTTATCATCTGAGTGCATTTTCCAGCTTCAGACCCCTTCTCATGAGAGAATCCTGATTGGTTGAACCACAGTCCCAAAGGACCAGGGTTATGACTCACAGGAGAGAATGCGTACTTGAGTGGTGGGATGTAGCCCAATCTCCCCTTCCAACATCCTAAAAGAGCGCCAGCATTCCTTTTGCCCTGGCTGAAGCAATCCTCTAACAGAATGACTGAACTCGGATGCAAATCAAACTCGCAGCCACTTCGCCCTGCAGCTCTGGGGAAGAGGCGACGCCAGACCTGCTGCCCTCAGCAGTGATAGGAGGACTCACGCAGTTCCTCAGTGCAGGCTGGCAAGAGTGTTAAGACATCCACAGTTTTAGGACGATACTATCCATCCCAGATGACACAACCATTTGCAGTCAACAAAATTCACCCAGACAATGATGAGCACATTGGAGGGAGGGGGGAAGAGGGGTAGAATTCCCAAGTGAGACAAAATAATTACAGGGGGTCAATACTGGCTGCATGGTTGACTATCCCTTCCATTAAAAGGAAAAAAAGAAGTCTCTGCATGTAGAAAACTAGTAAACCAAGGAAATAGGGAGGTTACCACTCTTCTCCTTTCCATACTGGGTTTAGAGCATAAGAACATCAGAAAGAGCCTGCTGGATCAGACCAGAGTCCATCTAGTCCAGCCCTCTGCTACTCGCAGTGGCCCACCAGGTGCCTTGGGGAGCTCACGTGCAGGATGTGAAAGCAATGGCCTTCTGCCGCTGCTGCTGCTCCCAAGCACCTGGTATGCTAAGGCATTTGCAACCTCAGATCAAGGAGGATCAAGACTGGGTAGCAATAGATCGACTTATCCTCCATAAATCTGTCCAAGTTCCTTTTAAAGCTATCCTGGTGAGCGGCCATCACCACCTCCTGGGGCAGCATATTCCAAACACCAATCACACGTTACATGAAGAAATGTTTATTATTATTATTATTATTATTATTATTATTATTATTATTATTATTATTATTATTATTATTATTATTATTATTATTATTTATTCCACTTTTATACCGCCCTCCCCCAGAGGGCTCAGGGCGGTTCCTTTTATTAGTCCTAATTCTTCCCCTGCAGCATTTTCAATGGATGGCCCCTGGTTTCTCTGTGTTAGAAGTTCTGATGACAGAAAGAAAGCAAATACTGCACATCATTTTTTTCGCTTGGATAGCCCGAGCGATTCCAATCTCATCAGATCACAGAAGCCCAGCATGGTCAGTCCTGGCTAGTACTTGGAAGGGAGGCCACCAAGGAAGTCCTGGGATGCTATGCAGAGGCAGGCAATGGCAAAACCACCTCTGCTGGCCTCTTGCCTTGAAATTACCTCTGGGGTGACCATAAGTTGCCTGTGACGTGATAGCGCTTCCCATCACTACTTCGTACCATCTTGACTTCTAAGATAACATATCCTTCAATTTTTTTAAAAAAGAGAAAGATTCTGTGCCAAAATAGAACATTATTTTCAAAACTGACTCTGCTTCTTGGCAAAACTGCCACACCAAACACCAAAAGCCCCAGCATTTGGCCACAAGAGGTCACACTCAGGAGTCTGAGATAATCACTAGACAACCAATTTTCTTCACACCCATGAGGTCTAGGATCTTGCTTTAAAAGATTTTTTAAAAAAAGAACTGGATATGGAAATCACCAAATGCTCATGCATGAATGCACACAGGGTTATTGTGGACAGGGGGGAAAAAACCACACACACACACAAACCCCTGCTCCTGGACACAAATTGGCCTGGAACTTGAAAAGTTAATATAACAAAAGCGAATCCAGCAATATAAACTATCAGCTTAAGGAAAAAGATGGCTGGGGAACGCAAGAGGGAAAGTCCACACTGCATGCGGGGGGGGGGGGGGGGGGGGGGGAGGAACTCACAAAAATTCCGGCTGGGGGTCCGGGATGGTTTTTCGGATCGGAAAGAGGAAGAAGCTGCTTCCAAAAGAAAACAAAATAAAGACAGACATGCTTTTATTTTTCAAAAATGCAACAACATTTAAGTAAACTGCTCTCAACCAGACATCCTGGGGAAAGGCAGGGTCGGGTAGCAGTCAGTTAGTTAGGAGTCACGTGGAGTAGCAGTCGAGACCTCCAGGTTAGGTTTGGGACGGCAGAGGAAATGGGGCAACACAGAAAGCAGGGGAGACAGCTAACCTCTCTTCCCCTACCTCAGAACAGCCACGGAGGTCACAGCAGCACAGTTGCTTAAGATGCAGCTTTTGCGGGATCAGTGTCCAAAACCACAACAGGGGAAGGCACACCTTTGTGCCCTTTGTGTCCCCCATCCCTGCTGTGGTGATGTATTAAAAAAGTAACCACAGCACATGCTTTTAAAATGTCACTTTTCTTTTTTGTAATTTAAACCTTGATGCTATTCTTCAGCAGCTTATGTTGAGAGCTCCCCACACTGCCACCAAAAAAGGGAGTCTGAAATGAAATAACAATCCAGTATCGCCAGCCCTGCAAGAATCTCCTTTGCTTCTGGGCAGAACAGCAGCTAGAAATTAGCAGAAAAACACCAGCTTTGGAGAACTGGTCTCCCAGTTCATGGGACAGAGAAGGGGCATCTTTGAATAACTTCCTTGCCTTTTCCAAAGAGTGCAGCTTTCTGTGCTTGTAGGTTTGCAGGAGGGGGTTAGAAAGACAGTCAAGAGAACAAACACACTTATGCCCAACTACAAGGGTGCCCTGCGGCACCTGCCAACACCTTTCCTGGCACCTGCCAAGGGTTTTCAGAAAGTGGGTCAGCTGGGGGACTTGCCCAGCAAGGCTTCTGATGGGCTATGTGGAGAAATGATTCCCCCCCTTTTTTCCCTCCTCCCCCACTCCAATCAGGTATCATAGATTTGGAGGACTTAGAAATTCCAGATGAACATCAGGAAGAGCTACCTGACCTAGGGGGGAAAGATATCTTGACCCAGCCTGACCAGGCCAAAAGAGGGTGGGGTCTGGGATCTGACAAAACTCTGGGAAGAGAGGGGCGAAGTCTCTCCTCTTGCACTTTCTGCTGGGTCACTGAAGGGAACAGACCTCTTGCCGGGGCTGTGCAGACAGCAGCCATTTTTGAACCATGTGCTCATCCAGGGAGCTCACTCAGCCTGCCAGGTAATGAGAACTCTTTGAACATTGCAACCCTCTAAGCTTTAAGAGCCTACCCTATTTTCAACAACTGCTAGGGCAGTGGTGGCGAACCTTTGGCACTCCAGATGTTATGGACTACAATTCCCATCAGCCCCTGCCAGCATGGCCAATTGGGAATTGTAGTCCACAACATCTGGAGTGCCAAAGGTTCGCCACCACGGTGCTAGGGTATGTTTAGCAAGAGGGACAGGGGATCTGCGTTTACATCTCCTTTGTTTTGGAAACCCTTGCTCAATCTGGTGCAGCCCTAAAATATACTTGTGACAATTTTATTTTTAATAAACACTTTTAAACCTTAGATGTAGAGAACCGTTTTCTGTACCATGAATGCCCCACCGTCTTGGATGCGCTATCGAAACAGGAGGGGGGAGGAAGGTTGGCAGCTGGCGAGCAGCTTTTCCTCCGGGACCTCCAATCTGCCCTGTGAAACCCAAGAGAGGGGAACCGAGGGAAACTGAGGCAAGGCTGGAAAGGAAGTTGGGGAATCCTGGCCTTCCCCAGCGGGCAAGTTCCTCAAATTGGCCAGGTGGTGGCAGCGGTTTGCCCAGAGAGAAAGCAAGCCCTCCCCAGGAAAAGTTGGCAACCCCTGGGAGAGGCTTGGGAGTGGAATAGGGCCTGCCAGGCAAAGCAAGCCCGTTCCGCCACAGGCTACTATGGGTTTGATTGGATGTACAGATTTTTAAAAATGTTGCTTTGGAAGCCGCCATCACAGCATCAGGATCTTCTCTGTATGACTGAAGGTAAACTGTGGCAGCCATTTTGCGGCTGCCCTTGCCTCCTGCGGCAGCCATTTTGTGTGTCAATTTTGACATGGCATTGTGTCAGAATTTCAAAAGTGCCCACAGGCTAGAAAATCAGATTGTTGGATCACCCTCATTTCTCTGCTTTGTCTGCTGGCAGTGGATCCTCGGGGTCTCAACCAGGGACGTAGGTATAGATTTTTTTAGGGGGGGGGTTCGGGGGGGGCCACACCCCCACCTGCCCCTAGGGCATGGCCCCGCCCCTGGCCTAGCGCTTATAAAAGCAGCTCTCCGAGGCCGGGGACAGCAGACTCCCCTGCCCTGCCCTGCCCTGCCCACCCTCCAGCTGGGCTCCCAGCCAGCAGTTCCTTCTGCCCTCCCCTCTGGGCAGAGGCATAAAGGGAAAATGGAGCCCGGTGCAAAATCTGAGCCCCCCCCGGGCAGTCGCTGTGATGCTGGAATCCACCCCCAAACAGCATCATTTTCAAAGGTGTTTAAAGTAGAGAGCCCAAATTCTCCTTTTAAATCTACCTTAAAAGGAGAATCTGGGGTCCCTAGTTAAACAACATTGAAAGTGATGCTGTTTGGGGGTGGATTATCCCCCACCCTGAAACAGCATCACTTTCAATGTGGCGTAGCGGTTAAGAGCAGGTGCATTCTAATCTGGAGGAACCAGGTTTGATTCCCTGCTCTGCCACTTGAGCTGTGGAGGCTTATCTGGGGAATTCAGATTAGCCTGTGCACTCCCACACACGCCAGCTGGGTGACCTTGGGCTAGTCACAGCTTTTCGGAGCTCTCTCAGCCCCACCCACCTCACAGGGTGTTTGTTGTGAGGGAGGAAGGGCAAGGAGATTGTAAGCTCCTTTGAGTCTCCTACAGGAGAGAAAGGGGGGATATAAATCCAAACTCTTCTTCTTCTTCTAAACTGAGGACCTCAGATTCTCCCTTTAAATCCATGCCAAAGGGGGTGGATTTAAAAGGAGAATCTGGGGAAATTTGGGGGGTGCCTGCTGTCAGGGGTGCAATTGTTAAGTTAGAAACACCAAACTTGCAGAGTATCTTTAGGAGACGCTCCTGTTGATACCTCCCAGGTTTGGTGAAGTTTGGTTCAGGGTGTCCAAAGTTGTGGACCCTCAAAGGTGTAGCCCCCATCTTCTATTAGCTCCCACTGGAAACAATGGAGGATGGGGCACCCCCTTTGGGAATCCATAGCTTTGGACTCCCTGGACCAAACTTCACAAAACCTGTGTAGTATCATCAGGAGAGTCCCCCAAACAAGCCCTGAAAGTTTGGTGCTGCTAGCCCAAACTATGTGCCCCCTGCAGGCCAAAAACCGAAAAATCACTAAAAATGTTTAAAAAACGCACAAACGGAGGGGCGGAGCTTTGAACATGAATGGGGGGGTTGAACCCGAGAACCCCACCTTACCTACATCCTTGATCTCAACAGGAGAATTAATCTCAGTCCCTGCGACCCAAGATCCTTTAATTGGAGGTGATGGGCACTGAACTTTGGGGGGTCTGCTGCATGCACAGCAGGGGCTTGACCGCTGAGTCACCCTTGGCACCTGCCCACACACACGGCCCATGCATGGGAGGGGGGCAGGTTTACTTTACCAGGATTTGGAGAGTAGGGCTATAAGCCCAGTACCACAAATATGGTCTATTTATCTTTATGGAAATAAAAAATCCCCCACTTTATGGCAAGAGATGAGTCTGCCATTGGGGGGCTGCTACAGATGGTTGAGCCCTGCCCACATGCCACAGATTTCCCCCCCCCCCCAATGATGTGGGGTCAAACCCCCTATTTCCACCAACTCTTTCCCAAACTTAAAGCTGCCATCTACTGATTTACTTGCGGGGGCATCTTTTGTGTCCCTGTTCTTTAGGATATGGCATAGAGAATCTTTCTGTGGTTCAAACACTGGCTGACGGCCACTGCTTTGGGGGCACCCTTAAGAACCCCCCCCCCCTGCAAAGTATGGAATGAACCAGAGGTGGGATCCAGCTGGTTCTCACAGGTTCCTGAGAGTGGGTCACTAATTATTTATGTGTGCCGAGAGGGGGTTACTAATTGGGTCCGCTCAGAGGCAGTGGCATATCTGCCTAGGGACAAGGGGTACCCGATGTTCCCGGGAGCATCCATTGCAGTCACGTTGGGGGGCGCCGGCGCCAAAATGTCCCCCCACACAGACTGATTTTGCAAGCCCCAGCAAGCCGAATTAAGGAAGCCTGACATAGCCCCGCCCACTCTCTACGGTGGCCCTGAGTGTCCAGAGGACTGGGGAGCTCTGCCTTCCCGCCCTCTCACCCAGAGTGCAGTGCCTTATTCTCCATTAAGTCCTTGCCATTGCTCTCAGTCTCAAGCCTTCTCTCCAGCAGACAGGCGCCGGCCAGCACAGGAGAAGTCCATAGGTCGGCTAGGGAGGCAATCTCTGCCCTACCTGCAAGGTGTTTGTTGTGGGGAGAGGAAAGGGGGGCGCACGCGTTTGTTAGCTGTTTGGATACTCCTTAAAGGTAATGTGCAAATCCAAACTGCACTTCTATCCCTAAAATCTTGTTTGCAGTTGTGAATGGCCTTGATTGGGGGGGGGCGGGGCACATGAAGCACCTGGCTTCTTAACTTTTGCTGTGGGGCTGGGCTGTAATCTGGAGAGCTGAGTTTGATTCCCCACTTTCTCTGTCCCACCTGCTGCACCACGAGGTGTTTGTTGTGGGGAGAGGAGGGGGGGCGTTCGTTAGCTGTTTAGAGACTCCTTAAAGCGAACTGCACCTGAGGCGTGCACGCCCTGCGTCCTTGCCACAGCCCCACCCAGGAATGCCCCACCCCCGAAATGCCCGGCCACACCCCCATCGTGCCCCGCCCAGCCCCATTGGCCACTGTTTGAATCCCACCACCATGGGAACCTGTTACTAAAATTTTTGGATCCCACCACTGGAACCAACTACCTTTTGAGAGGGGTCTTTTTGAGCCATCCTCACCTGAGACTTTGGGGGCGGGATTACAGGAAAAGCCTCCGTTCGATTGGTCAGGCTCTGCAAATTCGTACGACTCTCGGGGCTTCGGTTTATACTCCCGTTTGGGGCGTGAGGAGGCTTCCATCACTCTGGAGACAGAAATTTGGCATTAATGAAAAGAATCAGCTTTGGAGGCAAAACAAAGACAATCTCGTGTTGAGAGTGGGCATGAATGAAAAATAAGAGTTATGCAGACTGGATGAAGAAGCTCTGGCATCCCGTTCTATGCAGTATTTTTAAAACTGTGGCAGATGCTCAGTTATGCACCCCACCTAAGCCCAGTCAAAGGCTACCATGTGCGACGAGGCAGAAAGGACACAACACGAAACTGAATCACACAACTGCTGGATTTGAAACCAAAAGCACCTTAGAGACCAACAAGAGTACGAGTTTTCAAGGGTCAAATCTCCCTTCATCAGATAGCTTTGCCTCTTGAAAGCTTCGTATACCCTGAAAATCTTGTTGGGTCTCTAAGGTGGCACCAGATTCTAATCTACTGGCTGTGCTGCAGCCCACCGCCTCTACCCTCTGAAACTATAACTCATGGAGCACAGTCCCCAAAGTTCATTTAACCTGAGAGTAAAACAAGGCTCCCAGAGGAGGGAAATTTGAGAAGCCGTTTGGATGTGAAAGATCATGGCTTATAAATTTCCGCCTGTCATTTTGACCCTAGAAGCAGCGGGGTTTTGACCACTAAGGGCTGAACTTCAAGAAAGTCTGGCACCCCGTGGCTTTCTCCTGGTCACTTCTGTTGGATGGAACTGGAACTGGATCCAGAGCCATGGTTGTGCACCTGATGCCACACGCTATGGAGTTCCAGTTGGATTTCTCCCCTGAGAATCCAGGTAGCCCCACACTTGCCTGCGCTTGAGTTTATCTGCGAGCTCATCCAGGATCTGCACCGCTTGCTTGTGGTAGTCGAGCTGGGCTTCCACCAGGGCGGACAGCTGACTCACCTGTTCGATCTGCAAGAAAGGTAGAAGCCAACAAGCGGAGTTTAACACCCAGCTGGTGTGGTACGGGGTTGCGGAGCAGAGTGTAGCAGTTAAGAGTGCTGGGTTTGCAAAACCCAGGTTTGAGCCCCCGCTCTGCCACGGAAGCTTTGCCGGGCAACCTGGGGCCCCACACTCTCAGCCTAACCTACCTGGCAGGGCTGCCATGAGGATAAAATGCAGGAGAGGAAAATGAGACAGGCTGCTTTGGGTCTCCACTGGGGAGGAAGGTGAGGCGCAGATGAAGCAAAGGAATAAAAATAAATAACCCTGGTCCAAGGAAAAAAGGGGGGGGGCAAGGGATGGTTGGGAGATTCCTGCTCAACGACAAATCTCACCCATCTCTGTTCTAACTCAGACGAGGGTATTTGTTTATGATCTGGATAAGTGGAAAATGGGTTCATTCTGTTTTTGACCATCATATTCTCTGAAAAACAAGTCCAAGACCAACTGTTCTGTATGAACACAATGAGCTCGCGCTCTTGCGGAACAGCGGTCATGTCATATTTCTCAGAGAAGTCCCTCAGAAATTTTCACTGCTTTCTTTCAGGAGTCGAGGAAAGATTAAACTTATATTCTTAGGCACTGACTAGCCACGTACGCTTTTACTGCCATTATATTTCTTCTTTCCTGTGGTTGTTATTAGCAGCTGTTTGTTTTGCATTTTTCAAATTTTACTCTAAGTCCCTTGAACGCCTTGGCAGAAAAAAAAATATGGTGCCAAAGTGAACATCATGAATATATCAAGAACAATTATTGTACACAGATCTTCTGCAAATGTTGCAATAATCATTCTTAGCATATTCACAGTATTGGCTGCAACCCCATATTTTTTTCAGTTTGAGCACATTTGTGGCATTACAATGTTTAGAAGAAACAATATGCAAGCAATCAGTTGGCTTAGATTTAAACATCAAGTCAAGTACAGACCTGAGAAAACCTTTTGGATGTGCAAACCACGAAACAGAAATCTTTCCTTGTTCTGGACCAAAGCATGCGGGGAAAACGAGTGAAATGAAACAAGAATATGTATCGCCGAAGACTTTCATGGCCAGAATCTCTAGGGCAGTGGTGGCAAACCTATGGTACTCTAGATGTTCAAGGACTACAATCCCCTATGGCCAATTGGCCATACTGGCAGGGGCTGATGGGAATTGTAGTCCATGAACATCTGGAGTGCCATAGGTTCGCCACCACTGCTCTAGGGTGTTGTGGGTTTTCCAGGTTATATGGCTGTGTTCCAGTAGCTTTTTCTCCAGACATTTTGCCTGCATCTGTGGCTGGCATCTTCAGAGGATCCTCTGAAAATGCCAGCCACAGATGAAGGTGAAACATCAGGAGAAAATGCTGCTGGAACACAGTCATACAACTTGGAAAACCCACAACAACCCAGTGAAACAAGACTGTCAAGAGGTCAAAAAACATGCAGCCCTCTTGAATCCGCTGCTCATTCAAGTTTCTTCCTGGCAAGACCGGCCCTCGCAAGCCATACAATGAGATATAGAAACTTTGTGTGCTTGTTTACATTTCATAGCGTCCCGATTTTCTAATACGCTACCCTTACTTAGCCTTTTTACAACACTTAGAATGCTCAAATGGCTTGGCGAGATTTAGCGAGATGATGCTCCTTCCAACATCCCTGCCAGTCAGAACCATTACAAAGTGCTTTTCAAATGGGCTATATAAAACAACAAGGGATGGAGGGAAACGGCCAGTAACATGCTTGCAAGGACTGGGAAGGCTTTAAGAAATCATACCTGTTATTCAAATTACTGCTTATATATTTACCACCCACTTAGGAAGAAACCACAAAGCAGCTGCTGGAATTCAATTAAACAAGTCATGTGTGTTGTGCTCTGCCTCACACGCAGTCCCACCCTCAGAGCAGTAAATACAACCAAGACCTGCTAAAGCACTCAGAACTCCAAAACCGGGTGGTGTGCAGATGCTATCAGAGCACCTTGGAAGTTCTCCTTCAGTGGCATTGAAGCAGTACAATACTTAGGTGTTCTTTGAAAGCACTTCACAATTTCATAGTCAGCAGTGAAACATCCCTGTAAGGTAGGCCATTATGATTACACCCCCCCCCCCCCAGTAACTGGAGATTTTGAGGTCCAAATGACCAGCCAGTGGCTTCTTAGTTAAGAAGAATAAGAAGACGAGTTTAGAGTTATATGCTCACATCAGTCTCCAAGAGGTTATGCATGCTTGTCTCAGCAACCTCCTTGGATTCCTCAAACTTCTCCAGGGCTTGCCGCAATTCTTCATCGGGGATCTTCCCCTGGCGCTTCTTCTTGTAGTCGAAGTCTAAGCGCCGGCCCTCTAGCTTCTTTAGGTGGTGCTGGAGAGAATGAGAGAGGCTCAGTAGCGGTCGGAAAGCATGTAGAGAACCAAGAGGCTGCCTGGAGTCCAGGGCTCAGCCTGCTCTGAACGGGAACCTGAGGGAGGAAGTCTCAGAGAGAGAAGAGGGGACAGTGTTGGTTCCAGATTCGCAGGCACTACCTGTAGATGCAGAGACCGAGCAGCCAGAAGTTCCTGCAGGATCAGGTCCCCAGGCTCAGGCAGAGCATTCCGGCTGGCATCCACAGCCAGGTTCAAGCTCTGAGATTCCCCAGGAAGAGCTGAGCTCTGGGGCTCTTTAGCCCCTTGATACAGAGCCAGAGGGGACCCTGACAGCTCCCTCGCCCTCCCCCTCCATCTCCAGAGCCCCAGGAGGAGACTACGTGCTAGCTTACAGCAAAGGAAATGCAGCAGCAGGTTAGCATAGGGCAGGGGTAGGGAACCTGCGGCTCTCCAGATGTTCAGGAACTACAATTCCCATCAGCCTCTGTCAGCATGGCCAATTGGCCATGCTAGTAGGGGCTGATGGGAATTGTAGTTCCTGAACATCTGGAGAGCCGCAGGTTCCCTACCCCTGGCATAGGGTGAGCTAGAGTGGATACAGAGTCTTTTCAGGAGCCAGGCTAGAGTAACCCAGCTGTAAGAGGTTATGGCACAAGGGAATGGGAGGCTGGCTATAAAAGAGCTAGCTGGTAGGGTTGTGATTTAGTTTGCAGGTTACTGTTTCTTGTCTTGTCTGGATTCCTTGTTCTGTGCACATTAAACTTCTGAGCCTGCTAAAACCTGTGTGTGGACTATCCTTGGTTCCTGAGGGCCTGACTACGACAGGCTGGCTGCATTCCAGGGTCCACAGAAGCCAAAGGGCACATCTGGGTAGTGGGATGGTGCCCTCCTAGGTGGCCCCTGTACCTTAGGATCAAAATCACACCCCCCCCCCCCCCCAGAGGCACTGTGCCTTCACTGCTGGGTATCTGGATTGGCACAGGCCCCTGTCAACCACCAGGAGACCGGCATGGAGGGACCTTGCCAGACTTGACTATGGAGATTAAAAGCAATGGAAAAACTTGCATCAAAAGGCCAAGAAGGAATAAAGTGGCTGCACCAGTCACAGGAGATTAAAGAACAGGCCAAGGAAGGCTGATGATACCAAGTATGGAAAATATGTTTTTAATTATCTTGATAGTCACAACAGTTTTTCAGAAAACAGAATAATATCAGTGGCAAAGGACTCTTCTGTATACATTCTACACACCCAGCTACACAGAAGGGTCCTTCTACCTGCAGTCTGTGGCTGATCTTGAGACTCTTTTTGGAACAGCCACTGCAGGACTAACAGCCATGATCAGCCCCTGTCTGATGCTGCTCTATGTCTCCTGCCTGGGGTGTGGGATGCTTTCTCTCCTCATTGTCAGCAAGTCCTTCATCCACTTTTTCTTGGTCAGCCAGCTGGTGGGGAGAGTGGGGGGAGGTTAGAAAACTCTTACGGGGGAGGGATTTACAAAATCCTGGGAATCTCCCCTTCTCTCTAGACAAGACACGAATGGGTTAAATGTCCTCTGGCTGAGGAACTGTTACTGATTCAAGCAGCACGCGCACATATGTGCCCACAAGAATGCGCACTGTTCCCCTAGCTGCCGTGTGATTTGCACGGAACCACTATTTTGCTTTCTCCTGTGTAATGCAATGTGGGGATGGTTAGGGGGTCAACGATCTCTTCTTTCCCAACCCCAAGAGTTGCAAAGAACGCTGCCATCCGCACAGGCGCTTGAAGGCATGCACGGATCCGTGCCACACTTGGCTCCAGAACAGGCAGCTGGCCTCAGGAGCTTAGAAAATAGGGGAGCTCCAGTCTGAAAGGCCTCCAAGTCAGGCCTGTCTCCCCACCAGCTGGCTAACAGAGGAAAAGTGGGTGACGAAGTTGAGGGCAATCTACCCCAAGACAGCGTGGGCCCCAACCCACCAATTTCTTGACCTCCCCTCTTTCCCTAAGCAGCCATCTGGCAAACCTAGCTGCTGCAGAAAACAGAAAGGAAATCAAAGCCCAACCTATATAAATACGCTGGGAATGAAAAAAGGGTTGAGAAAAACAGAATCAATGGTTAAAATTAACAATACGTCCCTATTGCACAGGGCTTAAAAATAATATAAAAACAATGTTAAAGTCTTAACATTACAATAATTCAATAGATATCTGAATCCAAATATTGCATCTCCAATGACAATAAAAAATGACAATAAATGTGCAATCTATTTCAGGTTTTACTGTTGTTGGAAATGCAAATCTTTGGATTCAAATATCTATCGAATTACTGTAATTCTAAGACTAACATTGTTTTTAACATTAGTTCTTTAAACACTGCCGAAGCAACATTGAAAACATTTGCACAGCCGACCAAATCTCAAATGGCCAATCAGAAGCTTTGCTGGGCAAAAGCCCCACCTGGCCCCGCCCACTTCCTGCAAACACTCGGGCACCACGTTGGGGACCCCAGCTTTCAAGCAAGATTACCTGGATCTCTTTCAAGTCTTTATCACACAAGTTCTGAAGGGGGTCAATGAAGTTCTGTTTGACTTCGATGTCCAGGGAGTCCTTCACTTCAGCCAGGCGCTTCATGGACTCGCCAGCATCAAGCAGCGCGTCGCCTTGACAGGCAGAAAAAAAGAAAGAGCAGGGGACAGGGGGGAAAGGGAAGCAGAAAGCAGGGTGAGCCCAAGGCCCATCTTGGGAAGAAAATGGCATCAGAAAGGTCTGGCTCACTCACACTGAAAGGTGATTTCCAACCACAGCCAACCAGTAGTGGTTGCGAATAAGACCAGCATGTTTGTTTGTCTGTCTATTATGCACAGTCACTGACCAGGCTTATAAATAAAATAAAACCATTTAAAACCTCCAAAGTCTAAATATAAAATGTATTCTGTGTAAAAAGAATCCATAATACAAGATTTGACATAAGGAAAAACGTCCTTTCTATTTTTCTATGCCTTGTGTGTAACTAGTGAAGTATGCAAACCCTCCCCCTCTCTCCCATTTCCTGGAGAAGGGAGTAGTCTGTCGCTGGCCTTGGGCAAACCCATTAACAATGCTGTATTCATACTAGACTTTTCTCATGCGGGCAATTGTGGGAATCAATGGGGGGGGGGGGGGGACACCTGGATGGGCAATGTTTGATGCACCAGCTACAAAAGGTTGAGCACTAGCTGTGGCTTTTTGCAGCCCAGGTCTTCACACAGTTCAATAAAGCTCTTGAACCAATCTTGAGTCTCAATTATTGACTGGACTCCACAGACCCTTAGATGGGGCAATGATGTCATAGCTCTTTTGAAGAAAGGGGATTTCAGAAAGGGGATTTCAGGACAGTTACGTAGACGGCGAAACTAACCTACTACAGGTGGTTGTGGTGGGTTTTCCGGGCTGTGTGGCCGTGGTCTGGTGGATCTTGTTCCTAATGTTTCGCCTGCATCTGTAGCTAGCACCTTCAGAGGTGTATCACAGAGGGAAGTCTGTTACACACTGTGTCCAGTGAGAAGGGAATGTTTTAATGAGGTATATATTGTCCATGTTTCCAGGTGGGGAACCAATCAGTGAGTGTTTGGGTGGAACTTGCTATGCAAAGGTGTGGTTGATAGTATAATATTGCAGGTGGAGTTTTTTAGGTAACCTACTACATTCCCCGGTGGAATTTGGAGAGAACGTCCGGCTCTGCTCACATTAATCCTTACTTAGTCAATCGGATGCTTCCCTATCAGTAGACGGCTCCACCCCTTCAGGTGTCATCTCTTCTCTTACCTGAGCATGAATCAATTAAATCATCACGTACGATGTTCTATCTGCGTTTGTGAAAAAATGGGGTCAAACCATTGTAGCTCTTCTGAAGGAGGAAAATTATCGTTTGGGTACCCCCAAGGTGCACCGACACTGGATTTCTGTATAAAGCGGCATGAACACACACCATCTTTGTCTGGGCTACTATTCAATCTGCGGTAAAGACTGAAAACTTTGACTTCTCTAGGCTTTGGAGAGTCAGTCCTGCTGCCTATATAAAAATGGCTTCCGTTTAGGGCATTGCAAGCAGAGACTTCTGGTGGTACCACAGCGCTAAGCTAGTCAGACGTGGACATTCCCATTCCATTTAATAGATTTGTTTGGATTTTTGATCTTGCTTCATTTTCAGTAGAGTCATTTGTGGGAAGGCCAGGTGAGGGTATTCTCCCCAAATCTTCTGAAGCACACAACATGAAGAAATAGTCTTCCCTTGTTTCTCATCCAGGAACTTGAATTCACAGGTAGACTGCACCTGAGCAGAGAAGCTCCACGGCCACTCTGGCTAACAGCTGAAGCGTGGCCAATATTCTCCATGAGAATCAAGTTCCTATCTGCAGGGATCTACTGGGGGTCGGGGTGGGCAGTTTCTCTGTCAACCCTCGACTGGAACTAAATACAGTGGGTTTTTTATGCAGCACATACCAAATGCTATGAGAAAACAAAACAAGGACAAAACTTGCCGCTCCTCGAGAGGTGCACTCACCAAAATTCGACTCGTCCCCCAGCTCCTTGCCGTAACGGATCATGGACTCGCCGAGGAGGCCTTCTGACTGCGGGTAGCCCGGGTTCTTCACTTGGCCCCGGATCTTGGACACCGTGTTCAGCATGGTCAGCTTGGCTCGGGACGCTGGCAGGAAAGAAGCAGGCCCACGTCCCAGTGTCCATTTTGCAGCCTGGCCAACAGCTGCACAGGGGCCACAATTTCTATATTTGAAGGACTACCTTGTTGGTCCGGGAAACCCTATTGTCTTCGCCCCCTCGAAATGTCCTATGCTCTTTTTTTAGAAGAGCCTTAGCCCCAGATAGCAGGGAGAAAGCAGATCAGTGCGAAGTCTGCCAAAACGTAAAAGAAAAGAATCTACAAGTTTCCCAGCTTTCTGGCCGGCTGCCATTCAGTCCTCAGAGGGCGTAACAGTGACAAGTGGCAGGCTGGGAAATGAGCTGCTTCCAAGAAGCGATAAAAAGATATGGGAGTCGCTTCCCGCAGCTGACTCAGGCCACGAGGCCCACCTGGCCCAGCACTCTGCCCCCAACGGTGGCTAGCAAGGTGAGCCACACGCAGCCTGGGACAACCAAGCTCAGGGGTTTTCAAGGTGCGTTTTGGTGGACGTCATCGGGTACTTAGTTCCAGAACGGGAAGATCAGTCAGTGGGGATGAGGTGGTACCTGGAACGGCTAGCCCAAAATGTAGTGGCTAGGGAGAGAGAGCTCTGAGGGACTGCCTCTTGCCAATATGAAGGGGCCTTGCTTTCCACGGCTGAGTTAAGACAGGAGAAAGGGCCTTTTCAGCATGGCCCCCTACAATTAAGAAGGAGGAGGAGGAGGAGGAGTTTGGATGTATATCCCCCCTTCCTCTCCTGCAATGCGACTCAAAGGGGCTGACAAACTCCTTTCCCTTCCCCCCTCACAACAAACACCCTGGGGCTGAGAGAGCTCCGGAGAGCTGTGACTAGCCCAAGGTCACCCAGCTGGCGTGTGTGGGAGTGCACAGGCTAATCTGAATTCCCCAGATAAGCCTCCACAGCTCAGGAGGCAGAGCGGGGAATCAAACCCGGTGCCTCCAGGTTAGAGTGCACAAACAAATACTACGCAGCTGGTCAAACTAAAGTTCTTGGGGAAGGGGAGAGAGCTTTGGAAAGATCCAAGGATAATGGAACAATGCTGGGCTGTTGCTGGCAGAGAGTTGAGAGAGCCGGGTCTGGCCCAAGGTTTCATGTGGACAGTGGGGAATCGAACCTGGTTCTCCAGATAAAGAGTCCGCTGCTTGTAACTGCTACACCACACTAGCTCCCATCTAGATGGTTAGAATTCCCTAAGTACCAAACAGCCTTCTCCTTGGCCTGCTTTACCATAATGTTTGCCCCTAACAACTGGACACTGTCAAAGCAGTCAAGCCTGTTTGACTGGGTGTCTCGGGACACCTGGTCTCTGTACATAACTCCAATCCCATGGCAGACATGATCAGTTTTGCATTTCCCTCCTCCTTTCAGATAATTCCAACAAGAGCACCTTTAAGGTGGCAAAATTTTGCACCACACAAACCACAACAGGTGAGTTCTTCAAAGAGAGAAACCATAAAGATTTTTCTGCAACTCAAATTCTGCAACTCATTAAGTTGCACAAGGAAGCAGCTAGGCTTTAGACAATTTCACACAATGTATATTTAAATTTAACTGATGTTAGACAATGTGTTTCTGTGATTTTATTGCATGTTTACCTGATGTGTGCCGCTCTGAGCCGACTGCGGCAGGGGAGAGCAGGGTACCAAGTTCAATGGTTAAATAAATAAATAATATGTGGCTTTGATATTTTATTGTACATAGATGTGCTGAGGGCTCTGTACGTATGCCAGTTCATGACAGCACCCTGCTGGCTGGGGCACAGCACTCACCAGGATTGGGTTGGAGGTACTCTGTCGTCCTGGCCAAGACTTCCGTGACGGCCTTGCTGGTGAGATCCACTTTCTGTCGAAATAAAGATAAAAAAGAATGGCTGAAACAGAGGAGGCGGAAGTAAAAGCGAACACAACATCCCACCTCAGCGGAGCTCGCTCAAAGGAAAGGCTGCACAGTTTGAAGGCTCCTCAACTGAGAAAAAAAAAGGACTCATGTGGACCGGGGGGGGGGGGGGGGGATTATAACAATTTATAAAATGACGACTGGGATGAAAAAAACAGGGAGACCCAACTTTCCCTCCCTCTCCAGGCTTTTGGAGGGGCCGGCCGCAGTTCCTCCGCCCCCCATTGAAACTGAAATCAAAGCTGCCTGTCTGGACCATCTTGGTTGGGCCCAAATTCCATCCTGGGCCCTGCCTATCTCCTCCCCTTCTTTCTTTCTTTCTTTCTTTTTCTTTTTTCTTTTCTTCTTTGGCCTTTAGATCGGGCGCCTGTGGATATGTGTATGTGTGTTCTACACAATCTTGTTGTTTCAATTTATTTATTGTTATTAATTGCTGCTGAGTTTTAATGGGTTAACTTTTATGTTGTATCAATCTGCTGTTGGAAACAGCCGTGTTGTGAGCCGCCTCGAGCCCTTCGGGAATGAGGCAGCCTATAAATAAACAAACAAACAAACAAATAAATAAATAAGCTGACAGGCGTGGAACCAGGACAGGGTCGGCAGCGGAAAGCGCAGTCAAATCACAGCTGACTGGTGGCGGTCCCACAGCACTTTCGAGACAAGAGTGTAAAGGTTTCAATGGTGTTGATGGTAAGGGCAGCCGCCTAACCTTGAGTACATTCCACAGCCCGGGCGATGGGCCAGCTTCATTGGCGGAGACTTTATCTCTGCGTGGGAGATGAGGTCTCCGTTCCCATGGGAAGCCGGGAGGGGTTGCCGCGCCGGGATGAATAGGTTATAACCTGTGCTTGGCGGGAAGTGTCATTCTGCCACCGCGCAGGGCCTCTGAGCTTAAGATGTCTGAATAAACGGCCTTTTTTCACCAAGAGCCTTTTATTTTGCTTCTATGGAATTCCTTACATTGTGGCAGGAATCCCACCATCTATATCCTAGTGCAGTGGACCTCTGGTGTCTCGCATGGAGAGGTTGAATATTTCGCGGAAGGTGCGGGTAGCTTAAAGAGGGTTCACCTTTCCCTTCTGGATCTGGAGGAACCGGCGGGAGAACGGGTCTCGGGCTGGTGACCTCCTTCCGCCCCTCGTATCAGCACGAAGTCTTCCTTTAATTCGCTGGAACGAGGGACGGACGCATCACCATGGGGACTTACATGAGTCGCTTAGCGCTTGTCTATGGATCGAAGCGCCCGCGGATCGGATCTCTACCCGCTTTCGCATGGATTACAAACCTCAGATGCAACCTGTCATGGAGGAGACGGGCCTGACCACCTTCTATGCGGCAACCTTAGGAGTCCATTGAACGCATTCCTGGACTCAGATTTTGGTGATGCTCCCAAAGAACCAATTGCGGCACAGCACTGGGCCCGGCCCAAGGACACTGGGACTAAACCTGGATTGAGGTGTCCGTACTGCCTTCCAATCGGGACCCCTGATCCTGGTCAGCGGTTGCAATTCTGTGGGAGACACCGTATTACGGTGTTCCGATGTCTCGGCCTAGACGGTATTTAAGAGTCCGGGTTGTTTCTCCTGCACTCCCAGCCGATCTGTTCCTCTCCCATCGAAAGAGAACTGGGATGAGTGAAGTACGACTGCGTAGATGCCCAAGAAGTATGGACCCGGAACGCCAGCTATGGAGAGGAGTGAACGGGCACAGTTGCAGCAAGAGCGCCAAAACCTGCAGAGGGACCGGGAACAGTAACGCAAAGAAGTCCAACTCGAAGTTGGACCGCGCTAAAGATGCGCTTCCAACGCATAGCGCGAGAATCTGTCAGTCCATGATAAGGTCCTGGAACACTCCAGACTGGATTTACAGCGGTAACGCCAAAGCTGCTTCAGGCCTTATGCGCACGCAAAGTGAGCTTACTGCAGCTATTAAACGGGACCTAATCCGGCTAAATTGGAACGAAAGCAGCCCTGCATGCGCACTAGGATGCATTAACCCGCAAGGAGAGAGAGCTGGCTGCGCTTTTGGAGAGGGAACTGAGGGGAGGCAGACCAGGAAGCCCCAAGTTGGAGTCTATGTTGTTACTGATACTGCCGGGCGCCTAGAGGCAACGTATTGGTCCTGCTACCCAAAACGCCAGCGTAACTGCATTGATACCGATTCCGCCCCTGTGCAACCGCTGCCCGCTTCCAACCTGCTCAACCTCGCGGTAACCGCCGGGCCAAGAGCCGCGGAAAGGGGTTTACAGGGCCCCCGATACCTGCCCGCTTTGATGGGACCGCTTCCAAGCTTCCCTACTTCATTTTGCAACCGATGCCCACATGGAGGACTATGATGTGATTTATAAATCGGCCTGATAAAATACGGACATCGCTCAGTCCTGATGGCAGCAGCCGACTGGTTTGTGACCCTTTGGATTTGTGTAAGATGAAGACTCGCATCGGGTGCCCGTGATTCCTCCAAGCCTTAAGAGCGTCAAGATCCGGCCGAAATGAGGCTATCCGGGCATCTCATCAAAACTATTCAGCAGGGCAACCGACCGCTTGCAGAATTTGCCCGTGAATTTCGCGGCGGGCGGCTGCCTCACCTCCTGAGTGGGTCTGAACGCATGAAATGCTAATACTTCCTTTCAGATGCTGTTGACGGCAAGCTGCGGAAACGGTGTTTTAATTCGGGTTCCTCGTGACTATTGCTGATTAATCCAGTTGGGGATCCCAGGTGGCGCTCTCAGCTTGGAATAATACGCCAGGCCGGAGGTCAGCCATCACCAAGTCTGCCACAAGGCCCACTAAGGCAAGCCCAGCCTCCACCGACCACTCCTGAGCTACCGCCGCCGACTGGGATTGTGCCTTTACCGCGGAGGACCAGGTCATCTAGCCAGCCAACTGTCCAAGAAACAAACCAACCTTCCAGCCATCGCCAGCACTTCCATCTGCCAAGCCACCACGTTAAAGTCGGGGTCAGCCTCGACGGGCTCTTTCTGGCTGGGTCTTCGGTTGGGCGCAATCTAGAGAGGGGGGGAAGCAGCTGTTTGCCTTTCTTCAGCCCCCATGGATATGGGGTCCCACTCTGACGCTGCGGGAGTGAAGGTACGCTTCCCATTACTCGTCCAAGCTGCTTGGCCAACTCACAAACATACTGCATTATAGCCTCGCCCTTTGTGGGATTCTGGCTGTTCCCATTGCTTAATGCACCCCAGGTGGCAGAGGAGCTAGGTCTGGACCAAATTCCCGGCTGGCTCCATACCATTCACCCAAATGGACGGTGAGCCCTCGAACGAGGGACCGCCCAGTTCAAAACACAACCTGCTCCCTCCTCCATACCACCATTGGGAGAAAATTAGTTTTATTTTACGCCAGTGGCCAAACACTCCATAGTTTTGCATGCCATGGTTATTGTTACATGAACCAAAGTTCATTTGGAAAGAACGATTCTTAGAATTCACTGACCCTCCCCTGGCGGTGAACATGAATTGAAAACCCTCCTGACACACCCCTCCTGGTTTCATCAGCGATTGTTCCCGATTCTATTGGCATCCCAATCGGGCGCATCAAGATCTAGCCAGAGTTTTCAGGAGTAAGAATGTATCATTGCCACCCCATAGAGACATTACCCGACTGCAAAAATCGCTATACAGCCAGGGGCTTAACTGCCCAAAGGTAGAATCTACCCCTGCATGAGTCCTAATGAGGAGAAGGAACTTCGTGTCTCTTGGACAAGAACCTCGCCGCTGGTTCATAATGGCGGGCTACCAAACACACACGCTGCTCCCCGCTATTTGTAAAAAAGAAAGATGGGGTCTTACGGCTTTGCACAGATTATCGAGGTCTCAAATGCAGTCTCCTGTCCATAATAAATATCCTTTGCCTTGATCAAGGACCCTTTAGATGCAGAATTCGGCAAAGGCTTATCTTTGGTACTCAAATTAGACTTGAGAGTATTTACTACAGGGTCAGAATTGCTGAAGGCTATGAACACTTGACCGCGCTTAACACAAAGTTTGGACAGTTTGAATACTTAATAATGCCATTCAAGGCGGCCCCCCGGGCTTTTATGGCCCCTCATCAACGAAGTTCTCCATGACATTGTACAAGGGAGTTGTGGTATACTTAGATGACGCTTTTAATTCTATTCAAACCATAGAGGAGCATGAAGCATTGGTTCGGGAAGTATTGGAAACGCTTTGCTCAACAACTCTTTGCCAAACTTGGTTTGATCACGATCCGCACGACCACTGATCACCATAATGGTCGACGACATTGACTATAGACCCATCAACCGGGCCAAGCCCGGGGCCCCTTCCTGGTCTGAAGAATGTCAAACAGCCTTTCACTTTTAAAGTCTGCTTTTACCACCGGTCCCATCCTAAAGCACCCTGACCCAGATCTCCGCTTGTGGTTCACGGGATGCCTGACAGCGCTTTGGGGCAGCCCTGTTGCAGAAAAATAAAGATGGTAGGTTGGTTCCGTGCTTATTTAATATCAAAGAAATTCTCCGTGCTTTCGAACCTAACTGGGACTGTGGGGATAAAGAGACTGCAGCCATCAAAGTAGCATCTCCACTTGGCCGCCACTGGCTGGAGGGGGGGGGCTAAACACCCCTTTCAGGTTTGGCTGGATCACAAAACCTGGCCGCTTCTTTCCACCCTCAAGATGTTCAAGAAACAACTCATAATGCATTTCTTTCTTCGCTTCTCTTTCACAGTCCTTTTCATTTTTTTTCCCCGGAAAACTAATAAACTTATTGACGCTACTGCCAGCCTACCCGAGGTAAGGAGCTGCCTCAATGGTGACATTCCACGACTGTTCTCTCCCCTCCCAGTTAGGACTGGTTGTCACCCGACCAAACGCCCACTCCTCCTTCACCGCCCATTCCTAGTCTCGCTCTCCTTTCCCAAGTGGAACTCGGCGGGAGGCGGCTGCACGCAGCCTCCAGCGGAGGAAAGTGACCCCACCGCGCTTGGAGAATGGAGTTTGGCGGAGGGGGGGGAGGTTGGTAATGCCTCCGCAAGCAGGTTCTTGAAGCCTGCCACATGCCCGCCGGGCTGGACATTTTGGCTTCTGAAAACTCTGCACGGCCCGCCAGTTCCCAGGGCGCTGCACGCGCAAGCACATTGAGGCTTATATTAAAGGTTGCCTTGTGCAGAAGCCAAAACCATTCCGGAAAGTTCCATGGCTGTTGAACCTTCCGTGGCCTCCCCTTGGGAAGTCATCTCCATGGGATTTTATTACAGATTTGCCCGAAAGTCATGGCACATCGGTTCCTAGGAGGTGGTGGACTGGCTTTTCTAAACAAGCCCATTTTATTCCATGTGCTTCCATCCCTCCTCCGCCACTTCTGCTAGCACGGCTGTTCATTCAACATGTTTACCGCCTACACTCCTCACCATAAGGGTTCCTGACCGCTGCCCCCACCATTTCAAAGTTCTGCTTAGTTGTTGGGGCCGGGGTCGCCTCTACCACGCCTGTGCTTAATGTGAGTCGGAGAGAACTTAACAGAACCCTAGAGCAGTATTTACTGCTTGTTACACCAACTACCACCAAGATAATTGGTGCGAGCTCATTCCACGGCGGAGTACTTATAACAATGCGGTTCATAGCAGTACAAAGAAAACCCTTGAAATTGTGTCTGGTCGCTGCTCACAGTCAAGAATCCACCAAGGACAGCTTTGGATCCTCCAGAGTTTCAAGAATGGGATTGCATCCCTAGCCGAGGGATGGAATCGGTCCAGACCGGCCTACAACAGGCTAAGGACTCCTTAAAAGTTGCAGCGGATAAGCACCTACCGGATTTCATGCAGGGTGCTTTCAGTGTATTTGTTCACCAAAAATCAGAGACGTGTACAATTTTCCAAACTAGGCAAAAGATTCGTGGACCTTTCTATAGATTACTAAAGGGATTAATGATGTCACTGCCCGGATTGATTTGCTCTTAACTCTCTTAGTGTAACATCTATCCTGTCTTCCATTCTATAGTTATCAAGGAGGCTCCCCGCTTCCGACATGCTGGTAACGACCTACTGGAGAGACCCCACCAACTATTATTGATACTACAAGTAATTCAATGTAAATTGACGCATCCTGGACTCTCGGCTAATCGCAAACGCCAGCCATTTAGTCTCTTGGTGATATCTCCTCTGCATAATCAATGGGTTTATTCAAAATATTGACTCTACCCCCTATTATTTCTGCTTTCCCACCGCCTCGCATAAACCTGGGGGGGGGGAGGGAAGCCTTCGCGGGAGAGTAGAGTGTAAGGTTTCAATGGTGTTGATGGTAAGGCAGTCATTTAACCTTGAAAGTACATTCCACAGTCTGGCGATAATAGCTTCATCAAGCGGAGACTTTATCTCTGGAGATGATTCCTACCCCATGGGAAGGCCGGGAGGGGATGGGATGAATAGAGTTATAACTCCAGCTCTAAGGGAAGTGTTACCCCACCAAGTGCACTTGAGCTTTCTAAGATGTCTGAATAAACGGTCTTTTTTCACCAAAGAGCCTTTTATTTCTGCTTCTATGGAATTCCTTACAAAGAGACATTCAGAGGTGGTTTGCCAGAGGAGGACCTTTAGGGATTTGTGGTCAGGCAATTTTGTAAAAAACACAGAACTTTGTTTTTATATACGGCAGCAGCAGCAAGAACACTTTACGTGCAAAAGTGGAAAACTTCATCTATACCTACTACAGAAGACTGGTCCATGAAGGTGTTGGAAGTGGCGGAAACGGCTGAACTGACTCTGCTGACCACATAAAAGAATGTATCTAAATTCACTGGTAATTGGAAACCTTCGATGGATTTTTTTATGCAAGGTGGAAAAAAATGAATTGATGATTTCTCGTTTTGAGAAGGAGAAGATTAGGGCAGTGGTGGGATTCAAATGATTTAACAACTGGTTCCAGTGGCAGGATTCAAATGATTTAACAACTGGTTGTTTACAAGCACCATTTTAACAACCGGTTCTGCCGAAGTGGTGCGAACCTGATGAATCCCACCACTGGATTAGGGGTTAAGTTATGTTAGAGAAAGGTATGAATCATGTGAGGGACAGAATTTAAGGTTTAATGTATTACTTGACTGTAACTAAGGAGAAAGCAGTAAACTTTACAGATAACTATAACTGGCACAGAAGAAATTCTAAGTCCCTTTTTCCCTGGTGTTTTTTGGTTTGGTTTGTTTTTGGTTTTTGGTTTGTGACTTCGTGAAGTTTTAGATGTGGGCTTTGTATATCGTAACACACAAATAAAATTAATCCAAAAATGGCTTCCCATTTCCTGCCTCTAAATAGCAGCCCTGGATTTCCTTGGTGGTCTCCCATTCAAGTAGTAACCAGTCAACTTCACTTCCTTGTTGAGGTCTGACAATATGAGACATGTCTGAACTGCCCAGGTCAGGGGAAATGCAGAATTAAGCCTGTGGAATTCAGCACTACAAGACAACAGCCATCACTAGCTTAGATGACTTTAAAAAATTGTTAGGTGAGTTCACGGAGGCTAGAAGCATTAGCCAGGATGAGTAAACAGAACCTACAACACCTCTGCAGACGCATCTCTGGATGCTGATTGTAGTTTGGTACTGGGATGACGGGAAGAGAAGGTCTAGGGCAGTCTCTGTAGCCTGCTTGTGAACCTTCGGGGGTCTGGCCCCCATGGGAAGGAGAAATAAAAGAGCAGCACCAGTCACAAAAGACAAAAAATAAGGCCAAGGGTGGAAAATAGGTACAAATGCATTTTGTTACTCTGCCCCAATTCCCTACATGTTTTGTCCAGGAGGCTTCATTGGCCACCAACAGATTCCCCAAATGAACCCTCTTGGACAAAATGTGCATTTTTACCTATTTTCCACCCTGGACCTTATTTTTTCAAGAAGATTATAAGGATGAGGACTAAATACAAGATCAGAACCACTGATCTCACAATGTTCTCTGAAAAACCACTGAAACAAACAGGCTCTTGTGAAGATGCTTCTTGGGTGAAACACATGGGGAATTTTGTTTTTACCAATTTTGCACCATCGGCCATGGCCTATTTTTTACCACCTGGCTCCTGCAGGAAACAGGATCCTCCAGCAGAGCTCTTGCGATCTCCTCATGGGCGCCATTCTCAACCAGTCACGGTTGTCGGGGGACCGGTGAGGACGCTGCACGAGACGCACACCTCTTAGGGTGCTCTCCTGAACTCACCTTTTCCATTTCTTTGAAGTCTTCATCTAGCTTGGTCCCTTCGGCGCCACCAACCTTCTCACTGACCAGCTGCAGTAAAGACAGAGAAAAGACATGGTTTGACAAAAAGAAACACTTTCAAAACTACAGTGCACAATGCCTGCGTTTCAAGTCCAGTCGCCTCAGAGACCAGCACTCACCAGTGAGGGCACTTTGGCTCTCAAAAGCTCAAACTCAGAAAATCTTGTGGGTCTTTTAAATGCTACTGGCCTTAAATCTAGTTCTTCTTCTGCAGATCGGTACAGATACTCTCCTGAAACTATTGACATTTATTTTTAAATGCCACTAATAATCTATCATCTGTCACCTTCCACCCCACCCTTCTTTCACTGAGCTACTTCCATCCTGCACTGACTCTCACAACAACCCCACAATGTGGGTCAGTGTGAAAGAATGTGGGTGGCCTGAGGTTACCCAGGCCAGCTTCACAGCCCAGGCCAGCGGCCTGCAACCTACGGCTCTCCAGATGTTCATGGACTACAATTCCCATCACCCCTGCCAACATGGCCAATTGGCTATGCTGGCAGGGGCTGATAGGAATTGAACATCTGGAGAGACACAGGTTGCAGACTCCTGGCCTGGAGAAGATCTCAACCAGGGGGGTCTCAGGTCCTAGTCCATGCTAAGTACTGCACCACACGGTCTGTCTAATACTATTAAGGAGCTCCTCATTTGAAGGACACTCTAAAAACATTCCATAGAGGCCAGAAAAATTAAGAGTTGACATTTTATCAGGGAAGCAGGGAAAAAACAGCTTGGCGGGGGGTGGGGGTGGAGCAAAGGTGGTGGAACGCGGGTCTGTCTGGGGCTACTAGAAAGGACGAGGTTCCAGAGCTGCTACAGCGCAAAAAGATCCCCACATTCAATCCCCAGCACATCAACTGGAAGGATTTCAAGTTTAAAGGCTAGGAAAGCACCTCTTTCCCAAGACTTGGTAAGTGAGGAAGATGCTGCCTGCCAGCAGATCACTTGTCTGGGGATCTCATCTGTATTTTTGTGGAGCTTTCCCCCCTGACATCAGATCAGAACAACTCTGCAGAGGCTGGGCCGCAAATCCCTTGTTGGGGGGGTGGGGGGGGCCCGCAAATCCCTTGTTGGGGGTGTGTGTGTGTGTGTGTGTGTGCGCGCGCACCTCCCCCTCAAATGTCTCCTCCCCAGTTTGCACATCCGTCCAGCTGGCCCTGCTCTGGAGAGTCCAGCGGGGATCGGGCACAACTAAGCTCTTCCTGCAGAAGTTGGGCACAGCAGCTGTCCAGCGGTCAAACGTCCATTCAAGCTCTGCAGGCTTCTTGGAGAAAAGAGGCTGCCAAGGTTTGCCGGCACGGCCGTGTGCAGAAGTGTGTGGATTTCATCATTACAAATGCTCCTGGCCCTATCTGAAAATTCCTTCATAATTCCTCCAGAACATGAATGAAATTTGGCACCTCAGGCTCCTTCCTGCAAACGTTTTCCTGATGTTTTGGATGGACAGTGGACACTGCAGGGTTTTTAGTGCCCTTTTTATGAAGCGGGAGAAAACAGCGTTAACTGTTTAGGGGGTGGGGGGGATCGAGTATCTACCCCTGGCTATGAGACAGGAGAGAATCTTCACTTACCGAAAGGGACGAGACGGGAAAGCCGTCCTAGTATGACGGTGGGCTTCCCAGAAGTTTCTGTCAGGTCATTTTGGAACAAGTGTGGGTCTCATCTGGCCCTCTCTACCCACAGCCCTTCCTCCCTTTCAAGAACTGAAATTTCATGCACTAAAAAGGACAGCTCACCTGGGCAGCGAGGCAGGTTTTCATGCTTTGCAGGGCAAATACTGCAATGAATTCACAGCTCAGAGCAGGCCACATTAAGGATATGTGTTGATTTTTGCTACAAGCTGGTCTAAGGGGCTCTTCCCCTCCAGTGTGTGAGGTCTTGTTCTGCCACCAGAGGGTGGGGAAAGCTTCCTGAGGGGGGGGGAGCACCATCACAAGAAGAAGGGATCCACAGACTCCACGCCCATTGTGCACCTTGGTCCCCAGTGAATTCTCACCTTCTGGTGGCCAGCAACACGACACTGACTCATTTGCTGGCCAAAAGCTGGACAGAGGGGAGTGCCCCGAGGACTCCGCTAAGACAGGGAAGCCGTGTTCAGCAGGAGATATAGGATCGGGGATGAATCAAGTCAGCTGAGAGGTTCCTCCCATGGGGCTTTGGGACTACAAGCCTCAACCTAGTTCTGACTCCGAGGAGCTGATGTTTTCGCACATGGTTCAAGAGCATTGGGGGGGGGGGGTTTCCATGAAGGTAGCCCCCAAATGTCATGGGGGGGCGGGGCAGAGGGGAGGGTATGGTCTGGAAACCCTGGTGATTTTGTTCTTAGAAGTGGCCAGGGCTGGTCAGGAAAAGGCAACACTTTGTTCAGCAACTTCCCTCTTTCATTCTGAAAGGGAAGGAGAGAGGAAAGACCTCACGAGGGGGAAACGGATGCCCGGGAGCTGCGGTCATGGGAAAGAGCAGGCAAAAAGGCCCCCTGAAGCCAACAGTGGGGACAGAGGGAATATCACAGAAGAGTTATTTGATAGAATGTGTCAGACTAGAATCATAGAGTTGGAAGAGACCCCCAAGGGCCATCCAGTCCAACCTCCTGCAATGCAGGAACACACAATCAAAGTACTCCAGTCCAACCCCCTGCAATCCAGTCCAACCCCCTGCAATGCAGGAACACACAAACAAAGTATGTTCATCCAGCCTCTGTTTAAAAACCTCCACAGCTCTCTGAGGCAGTGAATTCCACTGTCAAACAGCCCTGACGGTCAGGAAGTTCTTCCTAGGGTTTATGTGGAATCTCTTTTCCTTCATTTTGAACCCATTACTCCTGGTCCTAGTCTTTGAGGCAGCAGAAAACAAGCTTGCTCTCTCACCAACATGACATCCCTTCAAATATTTAAACATAGCTATCATGTCCACCCCCCCGCCCCAGGCTTCTCCAGACTGAACATACCCAGCTCCCTAAGCCTCTCTTCACAGGGCATGGACTCCAGACCTTTTACCATTTTAGTTGCCCTCCTCTGGACCGGTTCCAGTTTGTCAATATCCTTCTTGAATTGTGGTGCCCAGAACTGTACACAATATTCCAGGTGAGGTCTAACCAATGCAGAATAGAGAGGTACGATTACATCCCTCGATCTAGACACTATACTCGTATTGATGCATCCCAGAATTGCATTGGCTTTCTTGGCTGCTGCATCACCCTGCTGACTCATATTCAGTTTGTGGTCTACTAAGACTCCCAGATCCCTTTCACATGTAGTGCTGTCAAGCCAGGTATCACCCATCCTATATCTCTGTGTTGCATTTTTTTCTGCCTAGGTATAGTATTTTTCATTTATCTCTGTTGAAATTCATTTTGTTTGTTTTGGCCCAACTCTCTAATCTGTCCAGGTCATTCTGAATTCTGACTTTGTTCTCTGGGGTATCAGCTGCCCCTCGTAATTTAGTGTAATCTGCAAATCTGATGAGCATGCCCTAACTTCTCTCTGCCCCGCTTCATTCTCACATCAACTCTGTTAGGTTGAGAGAACACTGCTGCTCAGAGGTCACCCTCCCCACCCCAGCTTCATTTGTCAGAGTGAAGATCTGCACACAGGCACCCCTGGAATCATAGTCTTATTCCCTAGCCATTACACCACACTGCCCCTCCCTGAAGAGCCACTATTGGGTGAGGGAGGGCGAGACAAGACTGAGCTGGAAGCACCATTGGTGGAACTTGATCGACAGCAACTAGGGCCAGTCACATATTTCTCCCAAGTTTTTATCAGGATCTAGTTATCCAAAGACTTAGGGAGGGTGATACAACATTAAATGGTAAAACAACCTGGGAGACCCAGGTTTGAATCCTCGCTCTGCTGTGATAGCTTGCTGGGTGTCCCTGGGCCAGTGGCACCCGCTCAGCCTAACCTACCTCGCAGTGTTGTTGTGAGGATAAAAATCGAAAAGGGGAGTAGGTTGTGTACCCTCACTTTCTTCCCCAGTGAGAACCCAAAGTGGCTTACACTAAGTAAACAAATACGCCGGGGGGGGGGGGGGATCCCACAAGGAATGAGCTGCGTCTTTGTGCATGCCTCCGCATTACGAGGGTCCTTCGAGCCCTCCGTATCCACACACTGCACCCATTTAACGGCAGCTTAACAGATGAATCATATGCAGCAGGTGCACACTATTTGCTGTAGATAAATTAGGCATAACTGCATGATTGTGCCTCTCTTTCTGGCCTTTCGCCAGACTTGGCGACACCCATGCGGTTAAGACACCAGCAGATTCCAGTGCATCAGAGGAAAAACAAAGCATTTTCTCCCCCTTCCCCATCATACAAGAACCCCACGCAACTGATCGGTGGAAGATTCGGGACAGACCTTCTTCCCTACAGTATGCAGAACTCACTACTGCAGGATTTATTTTGTAAATGATGGTATTATTATGCTGTCATGTGACATTTATTGATATTCTATGCCAGGTGTACTATTGTTACCTTGTTGTTTATACTGTCACATTTCATGCTATTATGCCATGTTTATTGATGTTTTTATTGGTGATGTTATGTTTATTATATTTTTACCATGTGAAATGTTATGGTTCTTGTTATTTGCTGCTTATGTTGCTTATGTTGATTGATGTTCTTGATATTTTGTAATGTTATACCTATTGATGTTTTGTTGATTGACTATGACCCATGAGGTTTGTTGTTTATATGATTGTTGTTCGCCACCCTGAGCCCTAAGGAGGAGGGCAGGTCATAAATTGAATAAGGAATGAATATGCCGATACCGCCAATTACAAGAGGATTAGATATGTTCGTGGAGAAAAAGAGGTCTATCAACAGCTGCTAGTCACAAAAGATTAATGGAACCTCCCTGCTCTGAGGCAGTCTACCTCTGAATGCCAATTGCTAGGGACAGCAACGTAGAAAAGCTTTGGTCTTCCTTTCCCAGCTGTGACCCTTCCGAGATCTCTGGCCAGCCACTCTGAGAAAGAGGGTATTGGATGGATGAAGGCTTTGCCCGAGCCAACCAAAGCATTTCTGTTCTTACCCATTCTTCTAAAAGGAAAGATCCATTTCAATTCAAACCCCATGCCCCTCATCAGCGACCCCGTGCTCCCAATAGGCACTGTTTTGCACCCTAGGCTGTGCAATCACCAAGAAAGCACAGATCAAAGAGCCCATTTCGGGTTTTCCTAAATCCCAGGAGTGCTCAAGACAATCCTTCAGAGTCCCAAACTGAGGAAACAGGGTTGCTCCTGAGCATGAACAGGCCACAGCTTTGCGTATCACTGCCTAACCACAGCTAGCTGCAAAGGGTTGGAGATTAGCCCCAAAGACCTTTCTTTTCTCACTCTATTTCTTGCTACAGCCACCCTGTACAAAATTTGAACCATGAAACTCCGCCAGTTATTCTGGAGTGCCCCCCCCCCCAGCCCCTTGGCCATCGCCCCACTTTGTCTAACAATGCTGCCGACTGTAAACGCTTGCTTTTCAGAGCCATTTCCACACTGAGCGTTTGGCAATGTGCCCATTTAGGGTCTACTGGTTTTGTGGGAATACTATCTGTGGCATGGCTTAATTTTTTACACACACACCCCTTAAACTGCATCCCTGCAACCCAGTCTTGCATAAAACAGTATTTCGAACATGACACCAACTGCTGAACAAATGCCAGAGCCTGCCCAGCCTTTATGAGGCAGGGTAAAGGTCAGGTCTATAATAGTTAGCAAGGGTGGAAGGAGGAGGAGGAGGAGGATTTATATCCCCCCTTTCTCTCCTGCAGGAGACTCAAAGGGGCTTACAATCTCCTTGCCCTTCCCCCCTCACAACAAACACCCTGGGGCTGGGAGAGCTCCAAAGAACTGTGACTAGCCCAAGGTTACCCAGCTGGCATGTGTTGGAGTGCACAGGCTAATCTAGTTCCCCAGATAAGCCTCCACAGCTCAAGTGGCAGAGCGGGGAATCAATCCCAATTCTCCAGATTAGAGTGCGCCTGCTCTTAACCACTACACCAGTGCTGGATCACAGCCTGGGAGACCCAGATTCAAAAGTGCACTCCACCATGAAGTTCTTTCTTTTAACTAAACTTACCTCAAAGGGCTGTTCTAAGGACTAAGCAGAAGGTGGAAGAACCACATACCCTGGCCTGAGCTACTCAGAGTGTTTGCCAGCTGGAGCGACTGGCCTTTGCCCGCCCGCATGGGCCCACTGACAGCCTGAAATTGGCACTCGGCGCCCCCACTCTGTGCATCAACACAGTGGAGGCTGGCTGCTGTGTCTTATCAGCGGCCAGAGTGGGCCTCAAAGCAAAAGTCCTTCCAGTTCGGGCCCAGTGCAGTCTTCCAAAACAAACTGCAAGAATATTAGATGCACAGAAAGGGGAAACTCCAGCGATACCTTCAATTGAGGAGGGGTGTGAGAAAGCGTTTGAGCTGGCCAAGATGGCCGAGTTGATTTTGTTACTTAAAGAAAAGAACTTATCTACCATAAGTTCATGAATAATTGGAGGCCCTTGACAGCATATTCTAGACCAGGGGTAGGGAACCTGCAGCTTGAGAACCGCATGCAGCTCTTCTGCCCTTGCACTGTGGCTCCATGAGCCGAGCCGCAGGCCCCATCCTTGCCCGCCCTGCAGGCAGCAGGGCGGGCGCACCAATTGCCTACGGACGGCTGGGCCGCGCCGCGGGCTTCCCCTCTCGCCCGCCCCGTTGAAGCAGGGCGGGCACTTTCCCGGCGGCCAAGCCACCAGCTTCATCCTTGCCCGCCCTGCAGGCAGCAGGGCAGACGCATCCATGCGCTTCTCAGAATGTGTGGAGTAAAAGGTAAAAAAACCCAATATATACAGTGTTATCTTTATTTTAAATGTCAAAAATTATTTGCGGCTCCAAGTGTTTCTTTTCCCGTGAAAAACGGGTCCAAATGGCTCTTTGAGTGTTAAAGGTTCCCTACCCCTGTTCTAGACAAAATAGAATAAAATATGAATGGCTGGCTAGTGGTTTTGAAGGTTAAGGACAATTAAAATAACATCCAGTAGTGAATTCATAGACAATTGGGAACCTTTGTTAGAATACCTGGCCAAAACAGGGGGGAAAATGATGGCTAGTGGTTTTGACAGCTAAGGAATATGAAAACAAGATCCATTGGGGGAAAGTGGCATTTTAAATCACTAATGCTATTTAAGATTTTATTTTGATGCTTAACGGCCAAGTGGTAGAAGTTTGGGGTTAAGGGTTAATATTCATTGCAGAAGAAACTGGGAATCTCCATGAAATAAGTACTTCATAATTTGGTCAACTTTTGCCTTTGTAGATGCTTTGGATTTTTGATTTTAAAGTAAAAATAAAAAACTTGATAAAAAGACACACTGGTGAGATCAGAAAAGAGAAAGAGGAGCCAGATGTGGTTGCTGTCAGCAGATGCAGCGCCCCTCTCTCACTGCCTAGGAAAACGGGCACCTCACAGCAGCAGCAACTCATGCCCTATCCGTAGGCGACAGGAGGGCAACCAGATTTCTGTTGGAGACGGCCACTGGCTCCTCCCAGGTGCCCAATTAAACTGAGCACTGACGCTGGGCCATTTTTAACCCCCCAACGCTTGGCAATTTTGGATATTCCCTTCCTGCAAAGGACCATCCTCCCTCCCCGCCTCCTTCCACCACAGCTGGAGCTGGGAAAAAGTTTCAAAAGTAATGCCTTTCTTCTGTGAGCACTCGATGAGATGCAGCACGAGTGAGCGAGTGAGTGAGTTGGCCGGCGCCTTTCTGTGGCAGCGGCTGCTGCAAAGCTTCCCCTCCTCCAAATCTGAGGCCGGTCCAAGTGTGTCAGGGGGGAACTCCCACAGCCAAGCATTCCAGCCCATGTGTGGATTTGGCTGCTGGAGCGCTAAGCTGGGCGGCTATCGTGAGAGGGAGGGATCTTGGTGTGGCAGGAGGACGTCTTGCTTGCACGCTGGGTCTCCCCTGGTGATCCATTTCAGCAGTTGAAAGAGAAGGCCCTGATACTTGTGATCCCCCTCCCCCACACACATATATAGGAAGAAGGCTGCCACATTCCCAAACAATGGGGGAAATGATTTAAAAACTCACACAAGAGGTTTGGTCAAAGCCAAAAGGTTCCATCCTTCCCCTTTATGGACAGATTTATGGAGGAGAAGTCGATCTCTGGCTACCCATCTTGATCCTCCTTGATCTGAGATTGCAAATGCCTGAGCAGACCAGATGCTCAGGAGGAGGAGGAGGAGGAGCAGCAGCAGCAGCAGCAGCAGCAGCAGCAGGCCCTTGCTTTCACCTCCTGCATGTGAGCACCCAAAGGCACCTGGTGGGCCACTGCGAATAGCAGAGTGCTGCACTAGATGGACTCTGGTCTGATCCAGCAGGCTCATTCTGATGTTCTTTCAGAAAGCGGGATGAAACTATCCCAGAAAAGCATGTGTGAGGGAGAGAACGGGATAAAACTTTGTTTCCTACCCTTAACAACTGCATAAGGTCTTCCTCAACCTTAACGAGATCAATCAACCTGTGGGAGGTGTTTTATGTCCCCTTCTTTGTAAATTGCAGCGTCTGCTCTGATGAGGTTGGGGGTTATATTTCCACACCACCACCACGTTGACTGGGAAAGTGAAGTGAGCACATACAACTAAATTAAAATCACACTTTTCAAGTATTGTCGAAGGCTTTCATGGCTGGACTCCACTGGTTCTGGTGGATCTTGTTCCCCACGTTTCGCCTGCATCTGTGGCCGGCACCTTCAGAGGTGTATCACAGAGAGAAGTGTGTTACACACTGTGTCCAGAGAGAAGTGATTTACACACTGTGTAACACACTTATCTCTGTGATACACCTCTGAAGATGCCAGCCACAGATGCAGGCGAAACATGAGGAACAAGATCTACCGGACCACAGCTGCACAGCCTGGAAAGCCCACCACACTTTCCAAGATTTTTACAACCCCCCAATTGTTTCACTACAGTTCTACTCCAGTACTGCCGGAGCAAAATGCTTAAAGAAGTGCAATATTTCCCTCCCCTTCTCTGCCGTTACCCTGCACAATAAAACCTCAATTTCACTCCCCCGAGGATTGACTTCGTTTGGGGTCTCTCAGACCCCAACCCCAGTCTAACATTTTTTGTTCCCCGTTTGAGCAGGGGTACATTCTAATGTGCACATCTCGTGCTTAGTTTGCTAGCGGTCTTCTGCGAGTGCCATCCTGCAAATGGGCAAAATCAAAACTGCCTGCACACGTGGATCTCTTATGCAATGGTCTGCCCAAAGAGGTCTAGAAGGTTTCCCCTCTCCTGGCATTCCACAAACTACAGAAAACAGAATGATTCAAGAGGGCTCTTCTGCACTGGCAATATGTGATTCATAAGATTACTCAGGTGGATTCCGCATGGGCCAAAAACAGCTTTTACACCGTTTTAAACCATTTTACACTGTTTTCACACTGTTTTCACACTGTTTTCACACAGCTTTTTGGGCCATGTGGAATCCACCTTAGATACATTATTGGGGACTGTGGTTCACTTACTGCCTGTGCTTCACTTACTGAAACCAGAATCCTTCTATGTAATTTTTGCATCATTTATTGTACCCTGTTAAGACTTGTGCGGTTCTTCAGTTCTGCTTTTGGATTTCTGATTGGTTCTACAACCCTAATCCTATTGTATTGTTTATTGAATATCCCATCCTGTCTGTTGCGTTGAATCACCCTGTGCCATCTGCCTGCAGTCCGATTGAGACAGGCAGGCTGTAAAGGACATAAATAAAAAATCTAAAATAAATGAGTACACCTTTTGCCCACAAGATACGAGCTATGAGGCAGCTCAGAATTACCCAACGTTTAAAACAAAAAGTCAGGAAAACGTGCATCTCACAGCGAGAAGGACTCTGATCTGACTGCAGAGCTGTGAGTGACTTTGGAGGAAGCTGGAATTAAGATATTTGGGATAATGAGAGCCATTCAGTGATTGGCAAACCACAGGTATTTGAGCATCCTGGAGCCACACCTCAAAGCGGCCAGGCAGGTTGGTGGGGGTTTTGGCACAGAAGTTTTGCTTCACTAAATGCTGCAAGATTTCCTCAGGAGTCTGCCCACAGCCCTGTATGCTACTGGTCTTTGACGGCACAGATCTAGGCCTGGCGAGCTTGGCACTGGAGTGAGCAAAACTAAGTAAACTGCACAGTCATGAATCTCTGCTATGTAAAAGCCAGTGAGGTATACTGATTAAAGTACTGGACCCAGACCTGGGAAACCCAGCTTCAAGTCCCCACACTCCCATGGAGGCTCGTTGGGGGACCTGAGGCCAGTCATGCAACTCTCAGCTTAAATTACATCACTAGGTTGTTGTGATGATAAAACAGAGGAGAGGAGAATGGCATCAGCTGCTGAGGGTTAACATCAGAGAGAAAGGCAGGACAGAAATAAAGACAGGTTGTGGTGTTGGCAGGGACACTCCACGCAAACCAGGCATGAGCCTCACAAATAAAATGAACAAATGAAACCAGGGACCCAGGGAACCCAGCGAAATGTGTGGTTTCAATCAGACATTCAGCAGCACGAGTGTGGAACAGACCGTGAGAATTGCTCAAGGGGAAAAAAGCGTCTGCTGCTCAGAAGCCGTGTGTGCGTTCACAATAACTTGTGAGCGGGACAATTCTGTCCCAGTGGGGCAGAGGCAGGAAACACAGGAGAGTAGGTGGTTTAAGCCCCCAAAACTATCCCACTGGGCTTCCTGAGCACGCTGCTTTCAATTTCTCCCAGTAAGTAAAAAAAACAAGTCTTGCCAAGAAAATACTGGGAGGGGGGGAGGAGTGGAGGTAACGAATTGCATTCTGCCCGGCTGCTCATAGCTGCTCACAGGGTGAGGCGCTGCACCCCCACAGCGGCCGATGCAATGTGCGCACTCTCCTGCCACCTCTTCTGAAAGGAGCTGAAAGCCACAAGTCTGTGGAGCGGGGTCCCCAACCCTTTTCAGTCTGACACAGGGTGGTGGGAGCAATCACAAAATGGCTGCCACAGGAGGACCACAAAATGCCACGCTTATCGGTTTCTCTAACATTATAATTTGACATTTAGCAAGATGCTTTTCAATCCGTATTGCCAGCCGGAAGCCCTGCTGGGCAAACGCCCCATCTAACCCCTCCCACTTTCAAAAAAGCACTTGATGAGCGCCCAGAGGCGTACCAGGGGGAAATGGCGCCCGGGGGAACCCCCCCTGCCTGGCGCCCCCGCCCCCACTTAGCTTAACCCAGTGGTTCTCAACCTCCCTAATGCTGCGACCCTTTAATACAGTTCCTCATGTTGTGGTGACCCCCAACCCTAACATATATCCATTTTACAGATGGAGAACACTGATGCAGAGAGTCTTAGGCGACCCCTGTGAAAGGGGTCGCAACCCACAGGTTGAGAACCGCTGTCTTAATTGATGGAGGAGAGCGGTGGCAGGGCTGGGCCAAGGGGCACCTAGCGGGCCCACAGCAGGCTCCCACCAGGTGCCCCCCCACATGATTTAATGGGTGGCGCCCAGGGTCAGTTGATTCCCCATGTCCCTCTGGCAGATACACCACTGTTGGCACCAGGAGAGGGTTGGCGCCCACAGGCACCCCGTTGAGGTCCCCTGGTGCAAACAAAGGCATCTTATACAAAGTCAGACCACTGGCCCATCCAGACCGCCAACCCTGCTTTGATGTCATTCAAGTAAAACTGCTGAACAGCCAATGGCTACACCACCCAAAGCGTGCCCAATCACCAAGGTTTCAGTCACCAGAATGCAGAGCATGTGCTTAACCACTGAGGGCTGGACTCTTCCCACAGTCATGTGCAGAAAGCCCCAAATTTGCTGAAACTTGTTGAAAACAGCAGTGGCATACCTAGGCAAACTGGAGCCCTGGGTAAAACCTGAGTTTGATGCCCACCCCCCATGGGCAGCCACTCTCCCCCACAGTGACCAAACAATGATTTTTTCCACCAGGTTGTTTCAAAGTCACCATCACATTATAGAACATGCCCCAACTCACAAATCTGAACACAGCAATGGGCCATGCCACACAGCAGGAATATTTAAAAAAAAAACAATTTCAAAATGCTTTCAAAATGTTTTATTACTGCTATGAAAAATTTTTTGGTGTTGTATCCAATCCCCCCAATTGGGGGAAACAGCATCACTTTCAATGTTATTTAAACTGGGGACCCTAGATTCTCCCTTTAAGGTGGATTTAAAAGGAGAATCTGGGCTCCCTAGTTTAAACAAGTGATGCTGGAATCCACCCCCAAACAGCATCATTTTCAATGGTGTTTAAACTGGGGAGCCCAGATTCTCCTTTTAAATCCACCTTAAAGGGAGACTCTGGGGTTCCCAGTTTAAACAACATTGAAAGTGATGCTATTTTCAGGTAGATTATCCCCCACCCTGAAACAGCATCACTTTCAATGTTTAAACTGGGGACCTCAGATTCTTCCTTTAAATCCATGCCGAAGGGGGTGGATTTAATAATAATAATAACCTTTATTATGCATTGAGAGAATAAAAGAAAGAAAGAAAACAAGCATTGGCAGGAAGGGGGTGGATTTAAAAGGAGAATATGGGGAAATTTAGGGGGTGCCTGATGTTGGGGGTGCAATTATTAAGATAGCAGCACCAAAATTTCAGTGTATCTTCGTGAGCCCCTATTGATGATACCACCCAGGTTTGGTGAAGTTTGGTTCAGAGTGTAGCCCCCATCTCCTATTAGCTCCCATTGGAAACAATGGGGGATGGAGCATTCCCTTTGAAAGTCCATAACTTTGGACTCCCTAAACCAAACCTCACCAAACCTGGGTGATATCATCAGGAGAGTCTCCTGAAAAATCCCTGAAATTTCGGTGTTGCTAGCCTAAAAACCGCGCCCCCTACAGGCCAAAAACAGAAAAAACACTGAAAATACAAAAAACTCACAAACGAACCTGCATTTTTGGCGCCTACCACAAGGGGACACCGTGGGCAATTGCCCACTTTGCCCAATGGGAGGAATGCCTCTGGAAAACAGAATTATGCTGCTATCTCAACCCTCTGCTACCTAGCAGCGTCAACTGAGGCCCTTATGAATATATATTACTAACTTCATTTACATAGCAATGGGGACCCAAAGTATCTTAGACTGTTCCCCTCTCCACTGTTCTCTCTTGATAAAAACCTCATAAGGTAAGTTAGGTAGAGAAGGTATGAGTGGCCAAGGTTAACTAATGAGTTGCTCCGCTCCCCTCCCCAGGAAACACAGCGGCTTCTAGAGATTCTGTGGCCACCATGATGGCAGTTTGGTCTTGCTTCACACTTCCTCTCAAACCCAGTCTGTTTCCCAGTGAAGAAATGTCAGCGGTTCACAAGATAGCCAACACTGGAAATTAGGTCACATTAGTCAACTATAAAGGGGAGAAAGAGGAAGTCCGGGGGTGGCGGTGGGGGGAGACTTGCAAGTCAAAGGGGAGAGGGCTCCGAGGAATCTTTCCTCTTGCCATCATCATCATCATCATCATCATCATCATCATCATCATCATCATCATCATCATCATCATCATCATCATCATCATCATCATCATCATCTAGTTCATCAGATAAGCCTCCACAACTCAAGTGGCAGAGCAGGGAATCAAACCAACCGGTTTTCCAGATTAGAGTCCACCTGCTCTTAAGCACTACACCACATTTATAATGCTTACAATTGGCTTAAAGCTACAACAATAGGTATTAATGCTATAAAATATTACAAGAAACATCACTAAAATGCTCTCATCATTCTTATACAGCAAAGTTTGAGAGTTATTAAGTGTACCACCAAAAGTGGATAATTAATCTAATCAAAAATGGATAGTTAATCCAGGCGTGAGAATGTAAAACGTATCTTTCTTTGCCTACGACGTTATAAATCATTTGTCTGTGTCGTTTTTAGTTACTGTATTTTATTTTATTGCATTTGTCTAAGTAATATTGTACAGCGCTTTTTCAGGAATTGGTTTTAAGATTTATTGTATGAATGTTTTGTAAACATCTGCATATATGAAGCACCAGCCATCCGAAAAATTAAAAATTACAATAAATTAAACATTTCAATTTTAAAGCCATCCTAAACTTACTACAGACATTATATGTTTAAGCCTTACTCACTTTTAGCATATTTAGCTCTTATATTTTTAGCAGCTATGGCAAAGCATGCAACATTATAAGTAATTAAACAGTCCATATCGAATAGAGTGTAACCATTTCTTCTACATCTGCCAGACTCCCACTGTCTAATGGCCATTTGTTAAAGAATTTAGCCCTCGGTTGTCTACTTAATGGACAGTAGAAAACATAGTGTATTAAATCCTTGTGTTATCACTGAGAATTAATTGCATTTATTAATTACTTATATCAAATTGCATTTACTAATATTTCCATTTTATATTAATTGCTTATTTTTATTAGTCACTTGTAGCTACTCACTTTTAGAAATAAGAAAACTTCTGATTGGCAATTTGAGCTGAATAAAGAGTCAAGCAGCATAGATTTCTAAGCTTAATAATGTTGATCAGGCAAGCCCTGAGGGCATCGGAGGAAGACAGCTTAGAGGCATTTAGGAGAAGGTGAAGGGTGCATTTTGTTTTAAGCCTATCAATATTCTTAGCTTCTTTGTTCGGTCATTACATGCAAGCCTGCAAAGATCAGAACCCTGGAATAATGTCAAAGGTTGGTCAACGAAGTAGAAAAGCACAAGTACTGATGAACAAGGAATCGTTAACCTGTCAAGAATTCCACCAAATGATATGTATCTGTCTGTCTGGCGACTTTGTATGTTATGCCAAGGTGTCAAGAATTCTGTGATGTATAGGAATGTAAGGTGCTTTTCTATAAAAGGGACAGTTGCAAAGCCAAAGTTGAGTCTTTCCTCCCAGGGTGCTATTGCAATCTGTTTCTCTCTAATAAACTTACTAACTTCTTAAGATCCTTTGTCTTTAGTTTCTTTGATTCTCTAAACAAGAACTGGGTAACTTATCCTGTTCTCTCTAATTGGGGTAACACTTGGGCACATATTCTCCTCATACACAGTAACACATACAACATAAACACAGTATTACAAAACTCAAAAGCTGGGGGGTTGGTAGGCAAACACCTCCCCATTTTGAAAGGCTATTTGCAGCTTAATGGAATAAACACGTGTCCACAATCTGGTATTAGGCGTTTAATTGATCCTCCTGCCCAGATCATATTGCTTTTGCTGTTCCCAAAAGCAATATGTAAACACACACACACACACACACACATAACGCAATGCAATGCAATGCAATGCATGCACACACCAGGAGGTAGCATGTGACAACTCTGGACTGAGTACAGCCAGTCTTTATCAACATGAAAGACCAGGAAAGGCAAACAGCAGCCAGATACACTTGGAAAACTGCCAACGCAATTTTTCTTTCTCCCTCAAATTTAGGAGTTGGGGGGATCCTTAGAACAGGGCTGGCCAACCTATGGCGCTCCAGATGTTCATGGACTACAATTCCCATCAGCCCCTGCCAGCATGGCCAATTGGCCACCCCCGCCTTAGAATGTCTCTCTTATTATGACACATGAGGACCTCATGAGGGCTTGGAGGGGAGGGCCATTCGCCACCCCCTGGTGCCCTACTGCGTGCTTTGGTGTGCAACTCCACCAACTCAGCGGCGACTGGAGCCAGGAGAGGAGGGGCGACTTGGAGCAGAAAATGCACGAAAGACACTTTCCTTTGCACTCTTCCCTCCCAGGAGTCACCAGACCGCTGATGGGAGGGGAGGGCCTGGAACGCTCCCCTCCAAACAAGATCTCGTCATGTGGTTTTGCCAGCTCTCCTTCAGCAATTTTGGGTTTGAGTTTTCAGCCTCTGCGTAAATATCACCCGTCGCTTATGTTCTGAGTTTTTTTTAACCACTATTTTTAAAGATTGGGAATTTTATTTTCATTTCGAACGCTGGTGTTTTCTTCAAGCAAGTAAAAATACCCCCCCGCCCCCAATTCTATATGGAGCTCCAACATGTGCAATTTTTGACCTACATGCTGGGGCTGAGATCAGAATTTTGATTTGCAACCTCGGCCTCTGTCACATTGCCAATGGCTGATAAATGAGAACTGAAACCTCCCAAAAGAGAGACACTTTCTTCTCTAGGTCTGGGACTTGAGGATCCATTGAGTGAGAGGAACAATCCCCCACATTTCAACCCAAATGGATTTGAGGGGCGGGGGGTGAGAAATATCTCCTGTTGAAGCGCACACAGTGAACAGGCGAGATACAATAAATAATAAAAATAAAGACTAAAACAAACTGAGCATTGTTTTGGATGTTATTAAATGTCACAAGCTATCAAATAGCATCTATACTGTAGTATGCTTCAGTGATAAAGGTGGGCTATAAATAAAGTAAATTAACAATTAAAATATTATGGACACCCCCTTCTTCCTTAATAGCAATGTTTAATTGAGAAATAACTGGCAAATATTGTCCTGTTTCCTCAAATGAGTAGCTGGGATCCAATCCAAAAACCTTTATTAGGCATAAGATCCAGGAATAGTAGCTGGGATCACTTGCAATGCGGTGTAGCGGTTAGAGGACTGGACTAGAACCCACAGGCATATCCTAGTCCCTGGCCAGTCACTCCATCAGACTAATCTATTTTACAACAACCTACCATGCAGGGTTGTTGTAAGGACAAAAATGGAGAGACCCTCATATGCTGCCTTGAGCTTCATAAAATGCACCACAGCATAAAAGGCACTCTTCATATGCTCAGGCCCCTCTTCCCTTTCTCATTAACCCTCGGATTAATAGTGCCTTTTTCTGATCCACGCGTTTGTTTTTTAACGACAGAGGTGCAAGCCCACAGCTGGCCGGCATCCAGGGAACGAGGGGGGCTGAATCCTCCCCCGCGGCTCAGGGGCCGGCTGCTTCTTGGCCTCCCACCTTCTGGAGCCGACCCATTTCCTGTCAACAGGAGCCGGCCTCTGAAAATGATGGGGTTGCATTTTGATGGGATGTGGGAGAGGAAATGGTTCTTACGCAAGGAGTAGGATGTGTTTTTTATCATTATTCTGCATCCACCGGGAAAGGTCCTCATGAAGGCTAAGGGCAATCCCCCCAACCCCCCCCCCCCCCGAAAACATCCTTCCCAGGACTAAAGGGAGCTTCAGTGTGCTCTTTTGGGGGAGGACATCCAAAAGCAAACGGTGCCAGCACAAAAGCCCCCGTCCTCAACAGCATCGGCGCACCTCTGGGCATGCAAACGGCATGGATTCCTACACGACTGATTTCAACCACTCAGGTTCTGCAAATCACACAGGACATGCCCAATTCAGCATCTGCCACAGTTTCAAGCACCTTAAAGCAAGACCGTGTGTGGCGCGTGGAGCATGCAGCATGTTCTTTATTCTGATGTGCTCCTTGCCCCAATCCCCACACCGCCGGACTGAGGCTGGAAGGCAGCAAGATGCATCTTGAAACTTCATGAAGGTGAGATTCAAACCAGAGACTTGCATATTTGTAACTGGGTGGCCAGCTCTGGGCCTAGCGTGGGTGCAGGATGACTAAGCAGAGCTACCTGCCGTTGTGGGCCAGGGGGACATCGTAGTTCCGTGTAGACCCTCACCCAGAAGCCTGCAACCTCTGCCTCCGGAGCCATGTACAGCTCAAGAACCATCTACGGCTCTTTAAAGAAAGAACATCCAATCTTTAAGACAAACTGTATCGGAGAAACTGATGGGATCCTAAAGTAACCAGCACGGGGCAAGGAGAGGAAGGCTGCTCCGGAGTTTGATGGCTTCTTAAAGATGCTTTGCAGAAAGGGACTTTTTAATTTAAAAAACAGATCACTAAGTAACGGGGGGCGGGGGGAGGATAGAGGATATAAAAGTATGCACAGGGTAGAGAGAGCTAGCAAAGAGAATCCCTCTCCTTAAATACTAGAACCCAAAGGGATACAAGGAAGCTCACGCTGAGTGGATTCATGTCTGACAAAAAGGAAATACGTCTTTACAGGTCAAATTATGAAAATGAGAAATTTGCTGCCAGAAGGTGGACAGCTTCAAAAGAGGATTGGGCATATTCATGGATGAGAAGTCTATCAGTGGCTACAAGCCATGGTGACTAAAGGGAACCTCCATGTTCAGAGGCAGTCAACCTCTGAATCCCAACCCCAGGAAGCAACATCAAGGGAAGGCCTCAGCCTTTAGGCCCTGTAGGACCTCCAGAGGGACAGGATGCTGGACTAGACAGACCACTGGTCTGATCCAGCAGGGCTCTTCTGAGGTTCTGATGAAGGTCTCTCCCTCTCTGCCCTGTTGTTGGCCCTCCAGAGGTACTGGCTGGCCACTGTGTGAGATGGAACACAACTAGATGGACGCTGGTCCGATCCAGCAGGGCTCTTCTGATGTTCTGAAGAAGGCCTCAGCCTCTGTGCCCTGTTGTTGGATCTCCAGAGGAACTGGTTGGCCATTATGTGTGACAGGCTGCAGAACTAGACAGACCACTGGTCTGACCTTAAGTGACAGAGGTAAATAATGACCCAAGTGTGAACGATGGGAAGGCTTATGCCAATCACACAGAGTGCCTCTGTGCATATTGACTTGTTGTGAGATCCTGCGAGTGCCAGCTGCAAAGAAAAAACTGGCAACCACCAATGCTTGGTCTGTGGAAACTGTACAGATGACAGGTCAGTATGTCAATCACCAGCACTGTTATGTTGGGGCTTTCTTGTCTCGGCTCTCTGTTGATCTCTTGCTCAGATTTCTGACATCCGCTGGCTCTGTGATCATAAAGGACTGCTCCCCCTCCCCCCGCCTTGAATTCCTGGGAAGCAGCAGACAAAGGCCAAAGCAACAAGCCAAAATACACATGTGCATCTATTCATTTAAAAAAAAATAGTTGAAACATGACAGCATTTAATACAAATACCCAAACTGTTCTGGCAAAAGTGAGAAGAAGTCTTGTCACGTTCTCTGAAGGGGTGGAGTCGAAGGGACACAAGTTGACCGAGGAGGCAGAGGGAGACCGGAAAACCTACGGCTGGTCTGGGTGCTTTTGAGCTTCCCTGAAACATTTGGGACCTCACCCTCCAGAGGTGCACTCTCTTTCCTCTAAATTCCTGTCTTTCAACAGGATACCGAGTGGGGCTAAGAAGAGCTGGTCACCAGATGTTGCATGGTTCTTTGCACATGCACAGGCGCACCATACCCTGTACAAATTTTGGGCATGGAGGAGAAAACCCCCTTAAACTGATGAGTCACTAGGAGAGGGCCTACTCCTTGGGGGAACGACGCAGGCTTTTCCAGTGGATTCCAGCATAAAAAGAAAAGGAGGCAGGAGGCCAGGGTGTCCCAGCTGGATCAATCCCGATGGAACAGGCCACAACATCTGGGGGGAAGCTGCCTCTCATGGAAAAGCAGTAAAACTCCTGGAGTAGAAGGCTCTCGTTCCACATGATCTGGGGCCAACTCGATAATCCCCCTTCAGATCCATTTTTAGCAGTTCTGCTGGTGCGTTCAAAATCCGCCGTTTCTCCCATTACCACCACCACCACCCCCCGCACAGCTGGAAAAGGCTCGCTGACTCGTCGCTTTTGAGAGTGGTTTCAGCAGATGCAAGGAAGAGAGCAACTTTGGCAGGCGGAGGCCCCGGAGAAATCCCAGGAAAGAGACCGGAGGAGTTCGTCAGTCCAAGTCATGTGCGAAGGGGACTGGAGCGCGGGCTGGCTAATTGTTAACAGCAGGCAGCCTGGAGAAGACGCAGCAAAATACCTCCACCTACAAACCCAAATATGGAGGCCCATATTTTTCCCTCTCCAAAAGACATCCAAAAACAAGTATCACACTGCAGCAAAATCCCTCACTGAGCACCAAGCAAGCCCACCCGTCCCACTTGCTTAAAACAGCCAGGTTTGGAAAAGTAACAAGGCTCAGGCACTGGGGAGAAGGGGGGCTTTGGAAAATAAGCCCCCTGGCCGGCAACATGCACAGTCCCCTCCGAGAACTGAGGACGGCTCAAAATTCTCTTATGGGACAGACGGAGGTAGTAGTAGTAGTAGTAGTAGTAGTAGTAGTAGTAGTAGGAGTAGGAGTAGAAGAAGAAGAAGAAGAAGAAGAAGAAGAAGAAGAAGAAGAAGAAGAAGAAGAAGAAGAAGAAGAAGAAGAAAAAGAAGAAGAGTTGGATTTATATTCCCCCCTTTCTCTCCTGCAAGGAGACTCAAAGGGGCTTACAAACTCCTTTCCCTTTCCACCCCCCACCCCGCAACAAACACCCTGTGAGGTAGGGGGGGCTGAGAGAGCTCTGAAGAATTGTGACTAGCCCAAGATCACCCAGCTGGCATGTGTTGGAGTGCACAGGCTAATCTAGTTCCCCAGATAAGCCTCCACAGTTCAGGTGGCAGAGCGGGGAATCAAACCCAGTTCTCCAGATTAGAGTGCACCTGCTCTTACCGTGTTTCCCTGAAAATAAGCTCCACCCTGAAAATAAGCCCTATCATTTTTCAGGATTTCTGGAGGATGTTAAAAATATAAGCCCTGCTCCAAAAATAAGCCCTACCGATAGTTACAGATCACAATCAAGGACAATGCCCTGTACTCCCTGCCAATGAGGATGCAGCTTGTGTCACAAGCAACAGGTTGCCGAGAGCCCGCCTTAATGAATTGTGAGGGTACTGTATTTCCCCGAATATAAGCCCTACCCCGAAAATAAGCCCTAATGCATCTTTTGGTGCAAAAATTAATCAAAGACCCTGTCTTATTTTCAAGGAAACACAGTAACCACTACACCCCGCTGGCTCTCAAATAGGAGACCAGCATCCATCAAGAGAAGTCATTGTTCCTTCTGCTCTGAACTGGTTAAGCCTTATCTCCATCTCTTTGCCTACTGCTCGGTGGCACGGTTTAAGAAAGGTGCAGAAGATTTGGAGTCAGTTCAGAAGGCGGCCATGAAGATGGCTGGGGTGGGAGCAGGTATCCGGAAAAGAAATCCTAGCAAGTAAAATTCATTTCTTTTCTTTAATATGCACTCCCCATCATGGGTTCAGGGCAGCTTCCAACAGATAAAAACGATCATATAATAAAATAGCACTTAAAACTGAGAGCGATTTAAATCTCTAATCATTAAAGAAGCTACAAATTCTAAAATTCAGCAACATCCCAAATGATTTAGCTAAACACAGCAAGATGGAGGAGGAGGGGAGCAGGCAGGCCCTGCTGAGGGTAAGACCTGTAACTGCCTCCCCCACATGCCTGGTGGAGCTGCCCTCGACCCCGCAGGGCCCTGGTCTCGCTGGGCAGGGGGCTCCGCCAGGTTGGGGCCGGGGCCGAGAACACCCTGGCCCCGGTGGAGGAAAACTTAGTGTAACGGTTGAGGGCAGATGGACTCTAATCTGGCGAACCGGGTGTGATTCCCCGCTCCTACATTCCTGCTGAGTGACCTTGGGCTAGTCCAGGGGTAGGGAACCTTTAACACTCAAAGAGCCATTTGGACCCGTTTTCCACGGGAAAGGGAGACTGCAAAAGGGAATGTGCTTCAATCACTGCAGGAGGGGGTAGTGTGGAAGAGTCATGGGATTTGGTGGGGGAAGGAGGCGGGAGACTGGCTTCATCTCTTAAAGGGCAAAGAAGACGAAGAGTTGGATGTATAGCCCCCTCCCCCCCCCTCCTGTAAGGAAACTCAACGGGGCTCCTTTCCCTTCCTCCCTCTGTGAGGTGGGTGGGGCTGTGAGAGCTCTGAAGAACTGTGACTAGCCCAAGGTCACCCAGCTGGCGTGTGTGGGAGTGCACATGCTAATCTGGCTCACCAGATAAACATCCACAACTCAAGTGGCAGAGCAGGGAATCAAACCCGGTTCTCCAGATTAGAGTGCACCTGCTCTTCACCACTACGCCACAAAGGTGGAAGACTTGCTGCACGTATCTAACCTATTTGCCTGCTGACGATGTGATAGGAAGAGATGATGTTGCAGCTCTGAAGATAGAAAGGGGGAGGGGAGGCAGGAGGCTCTGTGGCAGGGGAGAAGGCGTCCTTCCCGCATAGACAGCATCCTTTTCCAACTGAGAGGGGAAACATGGCAGTCCTTTGATGCATGAACATATCTTGACAGTAGGTTCTAGGTTTGCTGGGGCCCCAAAGGTGAAGCACCCAAATTTGGTAATGGTCCCACAAGGAATGGGGTCTGAGTTTGGAATCAGGTTACCATGAAGGGTGACAGAAAAATAGGATGCTAAAGGGGAGGGCAGGTACAGGGAAGGGGAAATTCTGCAACCACCAACAATCCGTTATATCACGGCTGGCTCGCAAGCACATCGGTTAGTCACCTTTGTTTATTTTGTTTAGGCCAGAGGTGTCCAACTCTGGCGCGTCGGATGTTCATGGACTACAATTCCCATCAGCCCCTGCTGGCATGGCATGAACATCTGAAGCGCCAGAGTTGGACACCCCTGGTTAAGGCTGCCTACACACACACACACCCTTTTGCAGCCTCCTGAATTTGTGCCTTGCAGAAATAAAGTTTAACGTGATAAAGAGTCTACACAAGTCTCAACTCACCTGCCTGGCAGCCTGGTATGCCACAGTACGATGCCCCTGCGAGGCTGACCTCAGGGCAACCCATGAGGGTGGATTTTACCACAGGGGGGTGGAAAACGCAGTAAAAGGAAGGGGAATCAGTGGCTGGTCTTGCCCCACACCTTGATAAAGATCACAACAAATGTCCCCTCCCATGTTTTGTCTTCACGACAACCCTGCGAGGTAGGTGAGGCTGGTAGAAAGCTGGTGGCTGAAAGTTAATCCAGTAAACCTCAGAGAGAAAGGAAAGATCGGAACCCGGGTCCCCACCATCTTCTTCTGACTCTGTAGCTGCTATGCTACACTGGCAGCGTAGGGCTGGCCAAGCTTTCCAACAGATGAAGCTCCTGGGAAAAGAGGCTGCCCAGTATTTGTTGGGCTGGCAAAGTTCCCGAAAGAGGGCCAAGTTCTCTACAACAAGAAGAGGCAGAATCTGCACAAGGTTTGTTAGGCCCGTCGCGGAGGACAAATAGGTCAGGCAAGAATTCAGGCCAAACCAGGTTGAACCTGTATTTTTTGTTTTGCCTTGTTTTTAAAAATAACGATAAAAAGATATACAGAATACAGCACCTGTTTTCCCTAATCCCGCTACCTTTTGTAGCACCACTACCTGTTCTACCTGCTCTTCTCACTCAACCTTGGCTCTGCAGCCAGCGGTTTCCACTGAGCCTCTGGGTGCCCAGGAAGGTAGCCCCACTGGTCTGCCGTAGAAGAGTTAAGATCCAAATCCACTAGCACCTTAAGGACCAGAAAGATTTGGGGGGGAATAAGCTTTCAAGAGCCAAAGTGCCCAGAGTTCTGGCTCCCAAAATCTTGTTGGCCTCTGAGTTGCTCCTGGACTCTAATTTGACCCACTGCTTTTCTTCATTTGCCTCTATCCGGCACCTTCTTCTGACACAGAGTTCCAGACCCCTCACGTTCCCTGCATCACTCAGAGTCCCACTGAGAACGTGCCTCGTGCCAAAGAGCTACGGTGGTTTTGAAGAAGCCGCAACATCACAGAAGTTTCACCTTTGGCTGGCCAGCACTGCGGCCTTCCAGATCTCTTCCCGTATCATGAAAGCCACACCTGCAGTTACCCTTTCCACATGGCTGGGGTCAGGGGCGAGTGGAAATCTGCATAAAATTTTTGGCCCCCCCTCCCTTTGTACCAGAGAATAATAACTGAATTGCTTCTTCTCTCATTTTAACTTTTAAAAAGAGACTGTGTATATTTACGATATCAAAAGATAAAATATGCTGGTGTTATACAATGCAGTACATCTATTTTATGCTGATTTCTGAGTTTTGAAATTTTTCTGTGTTGCCTGCTGGCCTTCACATGCTATCTACGGCTTCTGCAAAACTGCCCCCAAATTCCAATGGGGAAAGTCACAGTGTGGAAGGGACAACTGTACATGAGCAGAGATCAGCAGCACCCAGGGTGAGAGGAAAAGTAGGCAAGAGATTTTACAGATGTAGAAAAACAGCTGCCAGGAGGGGAGAGAGAGAGAAGAGCTATTTTTTAAATCTCGCCCACCTCTCAGTCATTGATGGTGTTTTGAATACAGCTTCTTTCCCGGTTTCGTTCTCACAACAACCCTGTGAGGTACGTTAATTTGATTCAAAGTAACTGTCCCCAGGTCGCCCACAGAACTTCACGGAGGAATGGAAACTGGAACCCTCATCCGAGTCCAGTGCTAACCACTATACTGCACTGTCTGCCTTGCATAAGGTTCGTGGGTTGCAGGAGATGGATAGAACTTTTTATTGTCCAAGACCCCCAAAGCACATCTGTCAACCGAGTACTGAGATAGACAGACCAGCTAGGTACGAGGTCTACTGGTACATTTATGGCATATTTACATCACAGGTCACGAAGAATTCACTGCCATTGAAGCTGGTAGTGGCCTTTGGCATGAAGCTGCCTTATACTGAAGGTCTGGAGCCCATGCCCTATGAGGAGAGACTTGGGGAGCTGGGTATGTTTAGTTTGGTGAAGAGAAGGTTAAGAGGTGACAGGATAGCCCTGTTTAGATATTTGAAGGGATGTCATGTTGGCGAGGGAGCAAGCTTGTGGAGTAATGGGTTCAAGGTGAAAGAAAACAGATTCCACCTAAACCTCAGGGAAAACTTCCTGACCATCAGGGCTGTTCAACAGCGGACTGCACTACCTCGGAGTACGCTGGCGTCTGGAGGTTCATAAACAGAGGTTGTTTGTCAGGAGTGCTTTGATCGTGTGTTCCTGCATGGCAGGAGGTCGGACTTGATGGCCCTGGTGGTCCCTTCCAACTCTATGACTCTATGAATCAGGTCCTTAGTCCATCAAAGTCACTATTGTCTGTTCTCCAAGATCTCACGCAAAGCTGTTTTCACATCAACAACTACCGGGTTCTTTTAACTGGCAATGGGAATTGAACCTGGCACCTTCCACGTGCCAAGCAGATGGTCTACCACTGAGCCACGGCGCTTTCCCAAGATAGCTTTGAAAGGGGCTGGACAGATTCATGGTCCATCAAAGGCTACTAGCCATGGGGACTGAAGGAAGCCTCCGCATACAACAGCGGCAGACTTCTGATTGCTGGTGCTGAGAGACAACCCCGGGGAGGCCTGAGCCTCTGCGCCAGCCCCCCCCCCCCAACCTTTCTGAACCTGCAAGCCCATTCAGAGTTCTGCTAAAGGTATGGCGGGCGAAGCCACAAAACGGCAAAGCCAGCCACAAAATGGTGGCCACCATTTAACTTCAGTCACACCGTGTGCAGAGCCTTGTATGGTGACAGCAGCTGCGGCCAAAGCAACATTTTAAACAGTCTGCGCAGCCAAGTCAATCAGAAGCCCCACTGGCCCCGGCCACTTTCGACAAGCACTTGGCGGGCGCCAGAAAAGATGTTGCTGGGCAAAGTGGTCCCCATGAGCACCCCATTGGGGACTCCTGCTCTACGCTGTGTTGTTGGCCCTCCAGAGTAAGAAGAGTAGAAGAAGAGTTTGGATTTATATCCCCCCGCCCTTCCCTCCTGTAAGGAGACTCAAAGGGGCTGACAATCTCCTTTCCCTTCCCCCCTCACAGCAACCACCCTGTGAGGTGGGTGGGGCTGAGAGAGCTGTGAAGAACTGTGACTCGCCCAAGGTCACCCAGCAAGCTAATCAAGTTCACCAGATAAGCTTCCACAGCTCAAGTGGCAGAGCGGGGAATCAAACCTGGTTCTCCAGATTAGAGCGCAGTCTTACAGGTTCTAGGATGTGTCGGCCAACAAGTGAATGAATGGCCAAGACTGAATGCGGATCACCGAGTAATCCAGTTCCTCCCTTGGCAGTTGTGATGCCTCAGTGGCAACGTTGCCCACGCCTGGATGAGCCAACTCCACAGCAATGCCCAGGAATCCCAGAAAGCTGGCTCCCCAAATCTTGCTTCACATGGGCCACGTCCTGGCCTGTCCCCTCCCATCTCTTTGCCAAGTGACTACTGGCAGCTGGCTAGACTTGGGTCAGTCACACAATCTCAGCCTAGGCTGCCTCACAGGGTTGTTGTGAGGGTAAAATTGGAAGAAAAGGGAACGTAAACTACTCTGGATCCTAATCAGGGAGAAAAAGGAGCAATGATGAAATAAAACTCTATCCAGGGCCCTCAAGACTCACACGGTGAGCTCCCCAGCCTGGCAAAAAGGTCAGAGTGCACCACGTTGCTTCTCAGCCTGCAACTGGGAGACTGCAGAGGCCACGGATCCGGCCACTGGACACCCCACTGCGTGTCCTTGCAAATGGTCCCCTGAGCCCTCCGGGGATAGGGCGGTCTATTAAATAAATAAGTAAATCATTCATTCATTCATTCATTCCCAGGTGGCCTGGTTTGACCCCCAAAGCACAGGTGACTCCTCCCAGTTCCCTTTTGTGCAGGAATTTAAACAAAAACAGTACAAACACAAAGCTGGCATGACAATAATGGAGACTTTTCCTGACATTTTCTGCCAATTCTTTATACAAATTCCAGAAGGGGCAGGGGAGGGGGGGGGAAGAGATATTTATTGCATAACTGTTTCACACACACACACACACACAGACAGAGCACCCAACTAATTACTTAGCAACAGGGTGTGAATGTTATATTAGTTCTCTACGCCTGGGGAAAATATGTACTTAGGAACCTCCCCAAAGCACAAACACTTTCCTGATTATACCACTGCAGCTCCAGGGAGATATTTTTTTTTAAAAAAAATTAGCTCTATGATTGGTTAATAAGTCATGAGAAAGACCAGCAATTCCCACCGTCCACTGGGGCTGATGTTCCCGATGTGCCTCCATGTCCTGAAAGGTGGGACAGGGCAGAGAGGCAAGGCACAAAGACCTGGATCCCATCAAATCCACAGAGAACCGGGCAGCTGACCGGGAGGGGAAGGAGTTCCTCAGCCCAGTTCCTCCTCCCCCCCCCGGTCTGCCTGAGATAGCCTCGAAGGACCGTTTGCCAGGACAGAGTTACCTGCCGCTTTAGGCCTGTCCAAGGCAGGCTGCTGGCAATACCTTTTTCCCAGGGGGCCAGCCTTCCCAAGGCAGATGGCCTTTTTGATGGTTGCCCCTCCCTGACGGGACAGCCTTTCAGAAGTCATTGATGCTGCTCCATCTCTGGCCCCATTTCAGCAACTTCACAATCCGGCCTTTTCTCAGAGGGCTCCTGGGCCAAAGCAGATGGAATTCCATCTGCAGCCCTGACCCCCGGCTGCTACCATTTTAAAGCAGCTTCAAAATGCCATGTGGGTCTGATGCCGATAGTCATGATGCCCCCCCCCCCCCCCCACTCCACAAACCAGCAACCTTTTCAAGTGCCAAACCAGCACGGGCAGAGTGTGTGCATGCGGCCCTTGAAAAGGGGCAAAGAGAGAGGACACAAATGGCCCAGCCTGCCAGGCCACTGGGCCAATCTGGATTGTGCTCTTTTGCCATTTTTAAATCGCTTTAAAATGGTGGCGTCCACAGGTCTGGCCCAGGGATACGGTCACGTCTAGTTTGACCCTTCAACAGCTAAGATCTCTGAATTCCTTCCTCAGCTCTATTTTGATTGGGATGAGCCTGCGTCTCAGGGCACAACGCTCCTCCCTTTGGGAGGGTGCATATATACTTCTAGGGGTGTGACAATATGGCACCCGCTCCCACTTCATTTTATTGTCCTACAGCAGTTTTTACAGCAGAAACCACTTGGTACAAAGCGGCATTCTGATACTTAAAGGGTGCCAGTGTAGAGAAGTAGTTAAGCACTGCAGACTCTAATCGACAGACCCAGGTTGGATTCCCCACCTCTCCACAAAGGAGCCTGCAGGGTGACCTGGGGCTAGCTACAGGCCTGCCCGCCTGCCTGCCTGCCCGCCCGCCCGCGGGCCTGCTGTGCAGGGTGCTTTGAGACTCCTTCAAGATAGAGAAAAACAGGGCATAAAAACCAACCTCGCCTTCTAAAAGTGTGGAGAAAGCGTATATTAAATCCCTCCCCGTTCTCTCTCGTGGGTAGATTTCAACTGAAGGGCAACATCCCCCAAAAGTGACCACTGGCGTTCCGCAGCTTGCTAAGGGGCAAGGCGATTCCACCATCCCAAATCGTCTGCACGTGAGAATGGCATCTTGAGCTTCCCCTCTATTCTGGAGGAGAACGTGGTGATTTGTTTTATTTCAATCCTGCCCTTTTCCAGCGTGGGGACCCAAAGCAGTTGACAACATTTTCCTCTCCATGTTATGCTCTCAACAACCCTGTGAGGTAAGTTAGGCTCAAAGTGTACAGCAGCGCCAAGGCCACCCGGCAACCCCCATGGCACAGTGGGGACCCAAACCTGGGTCTCCCTGATCTAGCCACTGCAGCACACTGATTCCAAGTGGCGCTACCTATGTGCGTGCGTGCGCGCGTGCCACGAAGTCACAGCTGACTTTTGTAGGTGGCCTGCAGGGTTTGTAAGGCAAGAGATGCCCAGAGGTTGTTTGCCACTGCCTGCCTCTGCATGGGCTGATGAGAGAGTTCAGAGAGAGCTGGGATTGACTCCAGGCCACCCAGCAGGCTACACGCGAAGGAACAAGGAAAGAAATCCAGTTCACCAGGTAGGAGTCAGGAATCAAACCAGCTGGCTCAGATTAGAGCACGCCAGATCTCTTTAGGAGAGACAATAAATATCTGTGTTTGTTTTACTCCTCCTCCTGCTGTTAGTCTCTGCAATTCTCCATCCCTGTCAGTCAGTGGGCTGGAAGGAATTGTGGAAGGAGACCGAGTAAGTTGTACTTAGTATTATTGGTACTGAGAGGATTAAGATGGGGTAGTGTTTAGTATGCTGGATAAGGCTCTGAGTTCCAGTCCCCACTCAGTCATAAAGCTCACCGGGAGTCCTTGAAGGGCTGGTCTCTCGATCTCAGCCTGACGGATGCCACAGCAGCGGCAGCCACGAGGACAGAACAGTGAAGAGAGAGCACTTGACCACAGGACCTCCAGAGGCATTTAAATACAATTACTCTGCTTATAAAATACACTGTTCTCTGGAGCCCTGCAGGTCACCTAAAACCAATTCTCAAACAAGGAGGGGGACAGATGACTAAAAATTTAAGTCCTCACCCACCCCCAACAAAGCCCAAGTAAACTTCTATGCTCACGCAGACTGCAGAGGAGAAGGAGGAAGAGGCAAAGAACAACACACAGCCATCTGCTCGAGCTGCTCCTCCGTACAAGCCTCCCTCCCCTCCACACATGCAGAAGAACAAAAGTCTCCGCAAAAGGGAGCTTGAATAAGATGCAACTGAAGCCATTAAGAGCAGGGAGGATTTGCTGCAACTGACAGAGAGGAAGAGAGCCTCCAGGGTCAGAGGTGGCCTATCTTGAAATGTTAGGTGCTGGGGAAGTTGTGATTTTCAAACTCTGCTTATAAGATTTGCCAGATATTGGAGCGGGGATGGGGGGAGATATATGGAAGGGGCTTTGAAAAGGTTACTGATAAGGCAAGGTGTACAAGTTTTAAATAACACTGAAATTAATTTAAGGATAATCTGGTTGGCTGCCAGCAGTGGCGTATCTGCCAGAGAATCATGTGGGGTCACATGTCCCTGGGTGCCACTATTTAAGAACATCAGAAGGAGCCTGCTGGATCAGACCAGAGTCCATCTAGTCTAGCACTCTGCTACTCGCAGTGGCCCACCAGGTGCCTTTGGGAGCTCACATGCAGGATGTGAAAGCAAGGGCCTTCTGCTGCTGCTGCTCCTGAGCACCTGGTCTGCTAAGGCATTTGCAATCTCAGATCAAGGAGGATCAAGATTGGTAGCCATAGATTGACTTCTCCTCCATAAATCTGTCCAAGCCCTTTTTAAAGCTATCCAGGTTAGTGGCCATCACCACCTCCTGGGAAGCATATTCCAAACACCAATCATCTTCTTTTTTCTGATAATTTCCTCAACTCCCTTGTTAACCATGATGGCTTTCTTTTGGACTGGGTGCTGCCTTACCTAACCTGCGGAACACATTCCAGCTGAGCTTTTATTACTGTGTTTTTAAATAACCTCCAAGCATCTTGGCCAGTTTTGACTCTCTTGATTTTCCCTTTTAGCTTCCTGAAATCTTTGAGATTCCCCGCATCTTTGAGAAATTTCCCCTTCTGAAGGCGAATGTAACTACATTAGTAGTTGTCACTTCCTCGCATGCACAGATACTGAATCCGACAGCGTTGTAGTCGCTGTTCCCTATCGGCTCAACAACACTGACTTCCCGTACCAGTTCCTGGGTCCCACATAGAATTAGATCTATACCTCTCCCCTGGTTGGTTCCACAACCATCTGCTCTAAGCTAGTAATTTAGCATATCCAGGAATGCTCTCTCCTTACTATGACCTGAACATGCATTTTTTTGCAGTTTATGTGGGGATAGTTGAAATCACCCATTACCATTACGTTTTTGCTTTTGCTGGCCTCTCTAATTTCCTTTTCCATCTCAGAATCCTCTTGTGCGCTTTGATCAGGGGGACGATAACATATTCCTAATATTAGACTATCCTTCACACCTGGTATTGAAATCCACAGTGCTTCTGTAGGGGAACCAGCTCCCCTACATTGTCTATTTTATGTGACACTATGTTCTCTGACGTAGAGGGCAACACCACCGCCAATACGCCCTGTCCTATCCTTCCTATAGAGCCTTCCTATAGAGCCTGTAACCTGGGATAACAGCATCCCACTGGTTCTCCTCACTCCACCAAGAACATAAGAACAAGCCAGCTGGATCAGACCAGAGTCCATCTAGTCCAGCTCTCTGCTACTCGCAGTGGCCCACCAGGTGCCTTTGGGAGCTCACATGCAGGAGGTGAAAGCAATGGCCTTCTGCGGCTGTTGCTTCTGAGCACCTAGTCTGTTAAGGCATTTGCCATCTCAGATAAAGGAGGATCAAGATTGGTAGCCATAGATTGACTTCTCCTCCATCAATCTGTCCAAGCCCTTTTTAAAGCTATCCAGGTGAGCAGCCATCACCACCTCCTGTGGCAGCATATTCCAAACACCAATCACACGTTGTGTGAAGAAGTGTTTCCTTTTATTAGTCCTAATTCTTCCCCCCAGCATTTTCAATGTATGCCTCCTGGTTCTAGTATTGTGAGAAAGAGAGAAAAATTTCTCTCTGTCAACATTTTCACCCCATGCATAATTTTATAGACTTCAATCATATCCCCCCTCAGACGTCTCCTCTCCAAACTAAAGAGTCCTAAACGCTGCAGCCTCTCTTCATAAAGAAGGTGCTCCAATCCCTCAATCATCTTCGCTGCCCTTCTCTGCACTTTTTCTATCTCTTCAATATCCTTTTTGAGATGTGGCGACCAGAACTGAACACCAAATCTCTGTGGTGCCCACTATATCAATGTCCTCTTTCAAAACTCTACTCCAGCTTTGAGCAGCAGTGGTGCAGTGGTTAAGAGCAGGTGCACTCTAATCTGGAGAACCAGGTTTGATTCCCCATTCTGACAGTTGAGCTGTGGAGGCTTATCTGGGGAACTAGATTACAGGAGAGAAAGGGGGGTATAAATCCAAACTCCTCCTCTTCTTTTTCTTCTCCTCTTCTTCTTCGGGGGGGGGGGGCAAAATCACCCCCACACCTCTCACACTGCCTGCCCTGTCCCCCTGCACTGGTCTGGTCTGGGTATCCAGGGCCCCTTCCCATGAGCTCCATACCAGGTCGGGCTGCCCGGGGTGGCCCTTCTTTAAGGAGAACAGAGACTGGACCTGGCCAGAAAAGGAACATCCCTGTGCAAAACCAGTGTATTCCCAAGGTCCACCTTACAATGACCATACAAAATGGAAAGCCTGCTGCCTTCGTGCTATGTTGGAAGCCTGCTGCAGGCCACAAGTCAAATCAAAGAGGGTGGATTAGAAGGACCTTCGGCCCAACCCAGCAGATGCTGCTTTTCTTTACAACTAGAAACCACATATGAAAACCAGCAACGGGAACTTCCACATAAGGGCCCATGAAACCTTACAGACCAGATTTCCAGGCAATCGCCTCCCCCAGTTGGCCAGGCTTTGCCCTCTCTGGCTAGCCCAGAAACAGGATGCAGGGTGAGACAGACTCTGAGTCTGGTCGAACAAGGTAGTTCTCGGGAGCTAAAGCTCCTAATCTTAGCGAAGATCTCACTGTGCAATTTCCAGCATCCAGCGACTCCTAGCTTTAACCACCCCACCTCTGGGGACTTTAATAAGGGACGGATGCTGGATCACCTCACAGGGGAAGGCCTACAAGGCCTGCATTTTTGCGACCCTTCATTTAAAACAAATAGGCAGACCTAATCTCACCATCAGTATTGCTGGCAGCTCCAGAACGGCTCACAACTGACTCTGTGCCTAGCTCAAGACACAGATCCTCTCCCAATGCTAAACACAACCTGCCAAACCTGTACCAAAGGAAGGCCTACAGAAGTCTGTAGGGCGATAAAAATGCTTCACTGCAGCCTGGATCGTGCCTCAACGCGTTATGATGACTGCCCTGCTCCTGGGGGAAGCAAAAGAAGGTCCCATCCTTCTCAGAACTGAAGTGGACGGCCTTTGTCACGCCTCGAGGCTGAAAAAGTTCACTGTGGGGAGTGCTGAGAAAATCACTGCGGGTATTAATGTGGGCAGCGAGGGGTGTGTGTGGGAGGGAGAGGCTTTTTTATAAGCCTTAAGAAGTGTAGGAAGAAAAGTAAAGAAAAATCAATGCCTCCTCCCCACCCCCAAAATATTCCAGTGACATTAACAGCACAGGTTCCTCTACCCCTGTCCCACCCCACAGAAGACGTTGCTGAACGGAGCGGCCCAAAAGGCCAGCAGCGGACCACCGCAACGCTGAGAACGGATCCTGAGACTTAACCGCAACCTCACATCTTTGTTTCCAACAGGATTCAAAGTAAGGCCAAGACAGGCCTCCGGTTAAGAATTCATCCCCAAATTAGCGCAGCTGAGCGTGCGCGATCCGTATGTGCTCAGAAACACTCCTGCATCTCGTTTTCTGAATTCTGGCCGGGGCAATCAAATTCCAGAGGCAGCTCAAATTCCCCGTGCAAACACCCCTCACTTCCTCAGCAATTATCTCTCCCCGGCGAACAACAGCGCCTTGTATCTCCCTGCCACCACCGCACCCGACGAGGCAAAGCATCTAATTAAAACCACACCCTCTCTGCTGTCACAAGCCCCGGCTCTGCCAGACGCAATTTCAAGTTCCCCCGACATGCAGCCTACACACAGTCCAAATCAAAGGCTCCTTCGGACGATGTTGGGCAACTCAAGAGAGAGAAAATGCAGGAACCAGGATCAGGGGCCAGAACAGTTCAAAAACTCAGACAAGAGCATCCCTGAAGTCCAAAGTGGAATGTGGAGAGGACCGCTAAACAGTGAGAGAGGGGTTCAGGCCTGGCCACTGATCAATGCACGAGAGCATGAAACAGCGCACAGTGCAAAGGTCCAATGTTAAAACAGCCAGCAGGTCTGTACTTTCACCTGGAGTGTCTTTACATGGAAGAATCAAGGGTGCTACCCAAGGCAGGGAAAGAGGCAATCTTTCATTTCCCCCCCTTCAGACTGTTTCAGGCCACACATTTCTAACCCAGAAACATCCTTGCATCCCTGACCAATTCAGCAGGGCTTGGTCTGCTTCCAGACGAAGGAGGCGAGAAAGAGCCTCCGGCTCGTTTTCCTCTTCTGGTTATTGTGAGAAGGGCTTCTGGGAGTTTTCTCCAAGGAACCCTGGAGGCGAATTGAGACGGCAAACCACAGTTTGCTCCCATCCTGGTTTGTCAAAGCAGACACAAATCTATCAGGCTGTGGTGCATGCTGTTGATTCAGTAGCAGTTCATGGCCGTTTCCGCACGGACAAAAGGAGCGACGCGATGACGTCGTAAATAGCAACGTATCGGCGAAAAAGCGTTCGCACAGACAGGCGGAGCTGCGTGCGTCAGAAGCCCCGCAGAAATGTGACGGTTCGCACGGAAGCGCTGCGGAAGCGGCGTCTCGCCACGCTCCGTTGCGGCTGCGCACTCGCTGACGTGACTGCCCTGATGTCCTGCCCGTCCCCCATCTGTCATTGCCTCCCCTCCCAGCTACTGTCAGTCCCAGTTCATGTTACCTGTGAGGCCAGAGTGTGTATGGGCAGCCACCATCTGCACAGGCGACATGGATCTGGGAAAGGTACTTGACCATGCAGGGAAATCACCAGCGACAAACGTGTGTGTGTGTGGGGGGGGGGGGGGGCGGTGACCAAGCTTGGCCTTTTGGCAGTCGCCATTGTTGAGAACGGCTCCGTGGCGGCGGTTCGCACGACTGTGGAAAAAGAGCGCTTCGAAGGGTTTTTTGAATACGGCATCTTCGCGCCAATTAAGCGTTTTCGCGACGGCGCGACTGTGCACCTCCGCCGCTATGCGTGCGAACGCTCTCGCTCTGACGTTTCTTTTCCCGTTTCCACGACGTCATATTTCGCCCATGCGGAAACGGCCCATGAGATTGTTGCATGTCAGGATGGACAGGGAAGGACCAAGTGAGTCATGCCTGAGAGCCAGTGTGGTGTAGTCGTTAAAAGCAGGTGCACTCTAACCTGGAGAACCGGGTTTGATTCACCGCTCTGCTGTGGAGACTTATCTGGGGCACCAGATTAGCTTGCGTACTCCAATATACACCGACTGGGTGACCTTGGGCTTGTCTCAGCTCTACAGAGCTCTCTCAGCCCCACCCACCTCACAGGGTGGTTGTTGTGAGGGGGGAAGGGAAAGGAGTTTGTAAGACCCTTTGAGTCTCCTACAGGAGAGAGGGGGGGTATAAATCCAAGCTCTTCTTCTTAGCAGGCAACAGTTTTTATACCCAACCAGCCAGCAAACACATCTTCTGAATCTTGCCAGATCGTCCCCAACCCCCAACATCTGTTGCATCTAGGCCATCTCTGAAATTATGCAGCAGATGTATGAAGGTGAAAAATCTGAACACGGGCACCCTACGTGGTGAAGCAGCGGGGCCTGCAAAACCCAATGACACTTTAATTTCTTAGCTTGGCTGGAAACAGAAGTCTGCCTCTTCAAGGCACCAATTCACACATTCAAGCTGCTCACTCTAGAGTTGCCAAATCCTGGATGGGGAGTTCCTGGAGTTTTGAGGGTGCAGCCTGGAGAGAGTTAAGGGTTTGGAGAGGGGAAGGACCTCAGTGGGATATAGTGCCATAAAGACCACCCTCCAAAGCAGCCATCTCCTCCACAAGAACTGATCTCTGTTCTCTGGGAATCAGGTGTGATTCCAGGAGATCCCTGGGCCCTACCTGGAGGTCAGCAACCCTAGATCACCCCCAAACTTATTTATTCAGTTTTGAGAAGAAAAAAGCCCTCCCAGGTTATTGCAAACCAGAAATTGGGAAGAAGTCTCTACAGGAGCTTTTCTCAACCTTCTGACCCGGAAGGAACCCTTGAAAATATTTCTCAGGCCTTGGGGACCCCCTGCAGATTCAGGCTCAAATGTACAGGCCGTAAATTACATTTGTATCACATGTAGGCCTGTATATATGCATATATGCATTGATGTGCTAGAGAAGGGAAATGTCTGAGAAAATCTGAATTCTTCATTGTCATCATTAAATTTTTGGCATTGCCTGTTCCATGGACTCCTTTTCTCTTTAACACGTCCTCTTCAAAATTGCCACACTGGACCCTCAGACATCTTAATGAAGGTGTACGAAATGTATTTAAATTAACTACAAGAAAAAGGCAGGGGAAAGATACAGCAGGGAGAGACTGAAGTCACAAGCCCAGTTGGATGAGCCCGGCTAATTCTTGAAAAATGCACTTCAGGGTGCCTTCCAGCAATATGGTATCTGCCTCAATGGTCTCTCCTACCTCACGTCAAAAATCAATAATGGATTCAACCAAATAATCACAATGGAGAGAATTTGTAACTACATTTTTGTTTGGTCTCTGCTTACTCCTGCGATAGTGCATTATGCTGATCTGGAATCATTTTAAAATAAAGAATGATTTCCCAGGGAACCCTGAGTGTCCTCTCACAGAATCCTAGGTTTTCATGAAACCCCGACTGAGAAGCCCTGCACTAGAGCATCCGCTTTGGAAGACTAAATTCAAGTCCTTTCTCATCCCCAATGCTCACTGGGTGACTCTCTCAGTTCAACTTGGCTCATGGGATCGTTGTGAAAGCAAACCCCAGTCTCCTGTCCCAAACCCTCCAGAGGAAAGGCAAGACTCAAACGACCCGAAGCCTGGTTCGGCTCTGAACAGAAGCCATCTCCAAGCGTGCAGGTGTGTGGCTCAGAATGCCAATCCCCAGTTCAAATCTTGTCTTGTCCTAGATCCCCCACACAGCCTTTGGCAAGCCACACCCCCATATTGGTAAAGTGATGATAGCTATACAGATCTACCTTGCAGGCAGGGTGTTTGCAAGAATTCTTCATACCATTTGTGATCCTTGCCTTTTGCAGCTTCTATAGCACTAGGCATGCACCAACAGAGGATAATAATACGACTTTCGTAATCTGAAAGCTGCCCTGAGACTGTAAAACGAGTAATTTTGGCATGCCAATTCTCACAATGCTGCCTCCATGCAGAAAATGAGCCCATCGTATCTTATTCACCTCTCATCTTCCCATTGGTTCAAAAACTACAAAAAAAACTGGGCAAAAGTTGTCAGGTTTCAAGCAGTAGGTAAGAAGGGCCTGGCCTGTGTGGCTCTTCTGGAAAGGGTGAAGGTCACGCAGAGAAGCTGCCAAACAGGACCAAACCGGAAAAATTATCCCTGTGCCAACAACACTAACGGACACGCTGCACAACTAGACCAAGCGTTAAGCCAGAGGCACACTTGGGTGAAAAAACCACACAAGTCCTTGCACAATTGAAACGTCCTCAAGATCACAACAGAGAGAAACCAGCCTTCAACCAAAGTAACAGGATTCTGTTTCACAAGGGGCAGAAACTTACATTTCCTTTTAAAGACAGTCAGAGGAACAAACAAACTGGAGTGGTGTCCCTGGAAATCCAGATGTACCATCTGGCTCTTAAAGCAGCTATTGGGATGGGAGAAGTATTCACTGGTCCTAGGGAAGAGGGTGGGTTTAAGCTTTTCCATGCTATTTCGCAATCAAAAAATGCCCTATTCCTACACTGATGGGCTCCCATGTTGCATGGATTTCCTTCCTGCCACTCAGGGCTAAAAGCAATCAGGAGCGTATTTCGATTGGGGAAATGGTATAATGGGGAGGGGTGCCAGTAAAACCTGTTTTTCCCAGCACTGTGGCCCCAATCCCAATATTTCACTGCTTTAGGGAAATATACCGCCCATTACAAATTCCTTGCCCTGAACCCCACAGTACAACCCACAGCCAACCAAATTTAAAACAAACAACCCAAGAGGGGAAATTTTAGGAGTCTGCAGAATATAAACACCCAGCATTTAAAAACACCTAACAGTCCAGCCAAGCAAACTCCTCCTCTAAGAGTTATCCCAAGCTGCACATCTGTCCCTACCTAAGAAATTCAAAATAACATTTTAAAAAACAAGCGTTTTCTGGATTTCCACTATTGTACTCAGTGAGAGAAGGGACAGACACAGCTCAATAGAGCAACAAAGACTGACACAAAGTTTTCCAACTTGGTCTCCTGCAGGCAAGCAACCAAATGGTTACCTGTTTACGAATCAATAGGTTTGGGCCACTCATGCAGGCAAAACGGCATCCATTTCAGCAAACTCTAGATGACAATGGGAAATGCAACTTTTGGAAGGAAGATCTATAATCCCAGAACAGAGGGTCACTGCTTTACATCCAATCTGTGCCAGTTTTGGCACCAGCACACTTCTGGCATCTTGAGGGGCTGTCCCAGCATGCCACAAATCTCACAATGCTGCACTGGTGCGGTCTCATTTGTCTGAATTGGGGCTGCAAGTGAGGTTGCCTTAACATTGGAGCAAAAGTCTAGCTGTGCTGGTATCCGCACAAACTTCTCCAAAACGCAAGCAATTGAAGCTCTGCTGAAAACTACAGTGGCAGAAGATGGCTGACTTTCGGGAGAGATGTCTAAGGAACTAGAGAAAAGTTGTTCAAATAAAGCACCCCAGAAAAGGCAAAGAACATATCCTCGTTTCTCACCTGGCTGGCTTTGTAGAATTGCTTCTTTAACCCGGCCACAGACATGCTGGCTCTCGTTCGGGTGGCGAAATAGGCTCACGCAGACGTGGAGACACACTGCAGGCTGAGAGAGATGCAACCAAAGCAGGGTTTGGATCCAGATGCGTCTAAACCGAGGAAGAGAGCAACTTTGAGCCAAGTCGAAGGAGTGGCGGAAAGATGGGACAGACCAGCTTCTCAGCTACGTGGACAGGTGGACAGAAGCAGTGGTCAAGATGCACGGGGTGACCGGCGGCAGAGAATCCCAGATCAGCTCCAGACAGGGTAGCAAATACAGCAAGACAGAGCAAGAGTGAGTTCGAGGGGCAGAGAAAGCAGCCCTTGATCCTCCACCCAGGGAAAAGGTCTGACAGGCTTGCAGCTTCCTCACCCAAGTCTACAGCACCTGCAAAGGCAAGGCAGAATGGAAAGTCAAGTAGGCTAGAGTCTCTCCCTGCAAAAGAGGGACAGACACCCTACAGGGTTCCAATACAATGGAAATAACTAACCCCCAATACAGGCAATGTTATACGCTCCCCCCCCCCCCGAGAATATAAGATACCTCCACGCCCCCCACCCCAATGAAAGAGACAAAAAGACCCCCTAGGGTCAACCAATACTATAACACCCTGCTATACCGCCCCCCCCCCCCGCAAAACCTGGAGGCACCTCGATAGGAAAAGACCCAGGCTGGAACGACACGCTAAGAGACAAATGGTGCCCCCAACCTACTTCCACAAAAGATGGGCCCCGGGGGCTGAGGAGACCTGCCCCCACGCCCTGCCCAGCTGAGGTCTGGAGGCCAAAGAGGCTAGTCCTCAGTGAGGCAGGAGCCACAGGAAGTCCCTGAGCAAGAGGGGAGGCCAAGCGGGCTGCTGGGACGCCTCACAGGCGAGGATTCGGGAAGCCTCAGAAGAGGAGGAAGAGGAGGAGGAGGAGGGCGGGTGGGGGCTCGACAGAAGGCGGGACTAAGACAGACAGACAGAGCGACTGACTGCGGCGGATGGACACGCAAAGTAGTCCCAAGCACAGGAGACGGAGCAAAGGCGGGGGCGGACGGACAGGGAAGGGGAGGCGAACAAACGGCCGGCCAAGCGCGGGCTCAACCCCAGCCTCGCTCTCGCCCCCTCAGGATGGTGCTCGGCTCCCCAGCCACTTCCGCCCTCCTGCCGCGCAGGCGCAATGTCGCTCTCTCCCGGCGGAGGAATATCCACAAGCGTCTCCGCCCAGAAACAAGGGATGGAAACGAGAGCCAGGCTCCACGCTTTCCAGCCATAGACGATGGAGGGGTAGAGCGGCTCATGACGCCGGCTATGGGCCAGGAGGAAAGTCGGATCAGCGCGCCCCCGTCAGTTGCTTCCGCGTGATGTGTGGTTTCCACGTTATGATGTTAGAATTTTGTACACATACACACATGTACTTCTTTTATAGCCCACCTTTCTCACTGAGATTCAAGGCAGATTGCAAGTCAAGTCAAGTAGTATTTATTGTTTCAGCCATTGGCTCATCCAAAAATACATACAGTTAAAACATTCAGATTAAAATAATAAACTTATATTTAGGCTAAAATATAAATGATTTATATTCACTATATCCAAATTAAAATGCCCCATCAAATACTTTCCATGTCGGGTGTTTTTATAGCTTCATACTAAACTAAATTGACCACAAGCTCATTGAATCATCAGTTCAAACAGTGCTGTAAATACTCTGCTCGCATTTTCCTAGCCACCAGGGCAAAAAGAGCCATCTTGTAAGAAACATATCAGATAGTAAAATATCAGATAGTAAAAAAATCAATTTCTCATCATCAGACAAAAAAGCTGTCCTGGGTAGTATTGGCTCCAAGAATTTTTTCAGCAGATTACAAAGTAATCAGGCAGTAAAAACAGTTAATGAAATGATCCTGTGGGGCTAGGATTACAGAATTTTAAATAATGCAACCAAAGAACCTACTGAAGCTTGACATAGCAATGTCAGAAGTTATTATGAAGGTAGAAGAAATTGCGTTACAATACAAGGGTGATAAGTACAATAAACTTTTTGGCATATGAATACATGACATTGCCTTATACTGAACCAAAGTCTTGGTCCATTAAGGGCAGTATTGTCAAGAAGAAGGGGGTGGGGGAGTTTGGATTTATACCTGCTTTCTCTCCTATAAGGAGACTCAAAGCGGCTTACAAACTTTCCCTTCTCTCCCCACCCCCCCACAGGAAAAACTGTGTTGTAGCTCCCAGCTTGATTTTATCAGCAAAGGTGACATGGCTCCTATCTTTGGTGAGGTGGGTGGGGCTGAAAGAGCTCCGAAGAACTGTGACTCGCCCAAGGTCACCCAGCTGGCCAGTTCCACAGATAAGCCTCCACAGCTCAAGTGGCAGAGCAGGGAATGAAACCCAGTTCTCCAGATTAGAGTGCACCTGCTCTTAACCACTATGCCACTGCTGCTCATCACTCCCCTCCCCTCCATTGCATGCCACCCTCCCCGCACTCCGCTAGGGTGGGTGGGCCAGGTCCTGATGCCAGCCCCCTTCCCTTCCCTCCCTTGCATGCCACCCCTTCCTCCCTACAGAACTTTCTGTAAAGCATATTCCAGGCACCATATTATTATATTATTATATACCACGATCACTTGTTTTTCCAAGAAAGCAAAGGTCTTTGGCGAGCTGTTCCAAATAACCATGCTCCATTTTGTTCTTTGCTTGCTCTGCATGGTGGTATATGAGAGAGCTCTATGGACTTTTTGAATGGGACACTCCAGACGGATGCTATCTTCTTCTTCTGGGGGTGAAAACTGCCACTGCCATCCCCTGCATCTGGGCATTGTTGCACAATGGGCTTCATTGCTAGTATATACATATGAACACCGAGAGATCTTGTTTCGAAGAAAAAGTACAAGAGAAAAAATAATCAGCATAAATATATACTACACATACATTATTTCTACACACTGACACACACATGCCAGGACAAGAGCAAAAGTGGGGTATAACATAATTTTTAGAAATGCAATAAAACAATCCACCTGGAATGAACATGTACATCTGAGGTTATAAAGTTAACTCTGTTTCTTTGTTTAAGCAGACACAAGACCAGCACCACCACGACCATGACACGACCATGAGACAGCAGTTAGGTACCAAGATGAAACCAATCATTCAATAATGTAGATGTGTAACAGGAAGGAAAGGACTTCTTAGTTTATCTCCATATAATCCTCTCCAGTAAATAAATTCATATGTAAAAGCAACTGAGAATCTGTCTCTTCTGTTCTACTCTGCTAATATATATAACAGGATTTTGTGTCCCCACAGCATGGGAGAACACAAGCATTGCAGGCCAAAATGTATCTTTTTTTCTGCCTGCTGCACAGAGCTCTTCTCAGTTTCACGGCGCACCTTCCATTGTGCGTGCTGAAAGGGATTCTCCATGGAGATTACCATGGAGGTTTCCTCTGCTTATCCATCTGCTGTTTCATTTTCCAAAGTAGATGAATAAGGTTTGTTTAGTCTAGTGTTGTTTAGTACATGTGTTGTTTTTCCTTTTTTGGTTTGTTTTGAGGAGGCTGTCTGAGAAGCTATGGCAGCACAAAGATGTGCATATTGCACTTTCTCTAGAATTGCTGTAGCTTCTCAGACAGCCCCCTCAAAACAAACAAACAACAAAAGGAAAAACGATACGTGTACAAGATCGCTGGGTTAAACAAACTTTATTAATCTACTTTGTACAGCAAAATAGCTAATATATATACCTAACAATAAATAGGGTGACCTCCATGGGGAATCTCCATGGAGAATCTGCTGCAGCATACAAAATGGCGGACATAAGCAGAAGAAATGAAAGTAAGAAATTTGGGTGAGAGAAATAAAGCGTTTCTTGCCTTTGTGTTTGCTCAGCAGGCAGAAATCATCCTCAACCTGGAACTGGAAGTTCACTTGTTAAGCAACCTTTGAAAAACCCGGGCTGAGAGGAATAGAACTTGCTGAATTTATTCTGGGGAAGAAAGCTGTGTGAAGTTCTTCCCCAAAATGCTATTTATAGCATCCTAAAGATGTTATATTTGTGCTGTGCAGAATCCACCACTGAGCAACTAGCAATGGAGCCAAATCCTAATTGGGTCTCAGAAATGTAAGGAGTGAGAGAGTGGATTGACGTGAAAGTCACCCTCAGCAGAACTTGCTGCCTCAGATTATTTTATTTACTGTAAATTATTTCTTGAAATCTTCAAATTAAAGAACATACGAATTTTAAAAAAAAGTTAAATTTGACCTGGGAACTCACACTAGTCATTTGCTTGGAACCAAGAACCTTTCGAAACTGCTTTAGGGCTGGGACACACGACTTTAGAGAATAGAAAGGGGTCTGGAATTAAATTCCTGGTGGCAGCGATTTAGAGGTAGGGACAGAAAGCACTATTTTGCACCCGACATACTTAATTGCAAATAAATGAGAGAGTGGGCACTGCAGGAGGGCTAGCAGCAACAACAACAACAACAACAAAAAAGGTCAGTGCAATATATATGCAGCCACTGAGGCTCAGAATTGGGATTTAATTCATGCACGATTACAACATCGCCCCGCCTTCGCATTTTTGGGCCGGCTATATCCGGTGAACCAAAGCACCCTTCTAGCCTTCTCCCTCTCTATGGCCGTTCGGAGGCGGAAGGCTCTTCTCGTCCCCGACCCGTGGCTCTCGCGAGAGCTCCCGCGGAAAGAGGAAAAAGGCGAAGCGCGTGGGTGTCTGTGTGGCGCGCGCGCGCGCGCGCGCGACGCAGACGCGTCGCCTGGTCTGTGCCCAATCAGGGCGGAGGAGCGCGAAGGAGGCTCAAACTCCCGCCAAATACAAGCGCGAGCGGCGGGAGGGGGAAGGGAGCGCGTCCCGAAGAGCCGGAGGGAAAACGGGGGGGTCCGCCGGGGACACGCGCGCGCACTCGCCCGCCTGCCTCTCTCGCGGGCATGTCGTTGGGGAGGCGAAAGTCCTGAGGGGGGGTCTCTTCCCCGCGCCCTGATTCCCCCACCCCGGGCGGCCAAGGTGGACGAGTGTCAGGTAGGAGGGAGAAGTTCTGTCCCCCCCCCCCCCCCGTGAGCATAATGGATGCAGGGACCGGGGTGAAGCGTCACTCTGCGGTCGAATAATTGTGGTGGAGCGAAAGAAAGGCCATGGGGGAGGGGGGGGAGAAGAAGGGGGGTCGCTTCAAGAATCTTGCCCCCCCCCCCGTGGCTTTGGTCTCGGGGAGTCACTTTGAGGTGGGCTTCCCCTCCGGTCAGTTTGCCCCCTTAAACGTCCCCCTGCTCCTGTCATTCTGAGTCTCTTCCCCCCTCCCCCCGTGCACACAAGGGGTTAATTCTGGCTGGAGGGGGTTAGATATAAACAAACCTGAGGGGTTGGGGGGGGAGGGCTGAGGCTGCAGTGAGGGCTTCAGAGCGGGGGAGATGGGAGTTGCGAAGCAGGTTTTGGGGTCGTCTTGTGGAGAGGGAGGTGTCAGGCGCTGGAGCAAGAGGGGGTGTTGTTTTAGGGGATGGTGGTGGATGTTGTAGCGGGGACTTTGTGGAGGGAGCTGTGCTTGAGAGCTGGGGTTGGGCGTAAGACCCCTCCCGTGGGCATTGTCCACCTGGAGGCCAGGAGATGTTGATCATTAATCTAGAGAAAGGAGGAAGCTAAAATGGTGATGCTAAAGGGGGGGATGAGGGTGAGGTACAGAGGTCCTTATTTGGGGTTACATGTTTAGAAGGGGGGAGGCTTGCAATATAGGTGGAGTGGGGTTACACATGAAGAAGAAGAAAAGAAGAGTTGGATTTATATCCCCCCTTTCTCTCCTATAGGAGACTCAAAGGGGCTTACAAACTCCTTTCCCTTCCCCCCCCTCACAACAAACACCCTGTGCAGTGGGTGGAGCTGAGAGAGCTCAGAAGAACTGTGACTAGCCCAAGGTCACCCAGCTGGCGTGTGTAGGAGTGTACAGGCTAATCGGAATTCCTCAGATAAGCCTCCACAGCTTAAGCAGCAGAGCAGGGAATCAAACCCTGTTCCTTCCAGATTAGAGTGCACCTGCTCTTAACCACTATACCACGCTGGAAGGGTCCATGGAGGAAATCTAGTCCATCCTCCCATTCAATGCAGCACCAGCCTAGAGCAGTGGTTCCCAACCTGGGGTATACTTTACCAGAGTGTTTGGGATATGCAAAAAAAATTATGTAGTGGGTTTGCTAATGTGGGGGTACAAAGGGGCTTGCAAGCTCTTTCCCTCTTCCCCTTCCTACAACAGACCCCTTGTGAAGCAAGTGGGGCTGAGAGAGTACCCCAAGGTCACCCAGCAGGCTTCATGTGGAGGAGCGGAGAAACAAACCTGGTTCACCAGATAAGCGTCTGCCTGCTCTTCACCACGACACCACGCTAGTGTGTTGATGAAGAAGAGAGGGGAGTTAAGGGGAGGGGGGTGTCCAGGTCACCCTCAGCGATTTAAAAGGGGTGAGGGAGGCCTGTGTGAGTGAGAAAGTAAGAAGCTGGATTGAGGAAGGGGAGAACCCAGTTGTGAATTCTGTTGAAAGCCTGTGAATAATAGGTCTGAGATGGAGTGGGGTTCAATTAGGACTCCCCCCCCCCCCAGGCTAAATGTTTACAGAGTAAAGTGGTTGGTGGTGGTGGTGGGAGGAATTGAGGATCCGTGACGTCAGAGCCTGGGATCTGTATCTATTCGGCCTGTGCCACTGGTTACTTAACGTAATGTTAGTAGTCTTGTGTGTAGGATTTGATTTGCGACGCTAATCATTTTGCTCTTTGCAGCAATGGAGTGTCAAGCCAAGTCAGCAACTCCAGTGAGGAAGCTCATACAAGGTAAATACTGCCACTGCAAAAAAAAAATAATTATTTGGTTAAAGTACTTCGGGAGACAGACAATAGAAGACACTTAATATGAGAGAAGGCACTGAACTCTGTGTCCTGTCTAATGGTCTTCTTGCTGTCCACAGCAGAGTCTATTTTTCTTCTTTACATACCAGACATTGCCTGTTCCAGCTGTATTTAAACTGCATAATGTCAAGTTATCTTGATCAGCTCATGTTTGGTTTGATCCTGCCATGTCTCCCCTGGGAAGCTTTCTCTTTTCTTCTGCCCCATTCTCTTAATTACTTGTGGTTGTACTTTCTCGCTCTTTATACTTTCACTTCCCCAGCAATTCCTTATCAGCTCATTAGACACCTGCTGTTGTAGTTCTTTCAGATTTGTGGAATGTAGGTTGTTTTGAGCCTAGGGGAGACTGCCTTGTCTCTGGACCATGGGACTGGAGGGGTGCCATCCCCCCCTTGGGAACTGGTAGTCAGGGGTGGTGTTGTGTGACTTGCGGGCATGACGTGGGGTGTAATGGAGGGCACTTTGCTGCTTATGCATCAGTTTTGGCAATAGAAGTCTAAATGCTTATTTCTGGTGCTGTTTGAACAGTCCAGGGGCACGATTCTAGTTTCTGAGCAACATCTTCTCATTGCTCTAGCTCAGTATTGCCTACTGTGAATGTCAGCAATTCCCTGGGGACTCAGGCCAAGGGAGGTGATTCTTAATAACAGCTACCTGTGACTGCGTAACCAGAGAGGTCAGAGACTGAACGTGGGGCTTTCTGAATGCAGATCAAGTGCTGAGCAATGGGAAATCTGAGTCCGACCTGAATTCTGTGTAGCTCAGAATCTTCTGGCAGAAGATCTCAGGGAATCTGGATACAGAAAGATTTTTCCTAGTCCTGTTCCCTCTGACTGGACCTTATGTATGTAAAGCTGCTCTTGTACAACTGAGATATAGCCCCTTCGCTTCAGATGTTTAGTACTTCTCTTATCTTTTATCTTTAAGCTCGGCTGCCTTTCAAGCGTTTGAATCCCGTGCCAAAGGAGAAACTTGAAACTGGAGTAAAAAAATCAAGGAAATCTCAAAATGTTCTTGATCAGAACAACATCCAGTGCCCCAGTTTGTCGCATCTATCGCCGGACGATGCAGAGAACAGTTGCCAAGGGGAAACTGAAACACAGTTTATTCCAAAACTTGTTAATGGGAAGGGTCCCTTGGATAGCTTTGTGCAGAAAAACAATAAAAGTCTACCGTTACCCACTATAGACTTGACAGAGGATTCTCTTGATGAACTGAATGAGAGAGATCGCGCCACGTCAGAAGCGGAAGATGCATTGACAGAGAAAGCTAACCAGGAGATCGGAAGTGAGCCTAGTTCACAAAAACCTGTTTGCAGTAGCCAAGCGGATGTTCTGGCCGAAACTGACCCTCTTGGTCCAGCTGCAGCACATACAGGAGAATCGCTGGAAGTGACATTTGCAGAGACGGATGTCAGCAGGGCCAAGGAGAGTGCACTCAAAGATGTCCTGTTTCAGAGGAAAATGCCTGTGGTTCTCTTGGAGGATATCATGGCAGTCAGATCTCTCCAAGCTGCACCTTTGGAAAGGAGCCCGCCTTCTGGAACTGGCCGTGTGGAGGACTCTGTGCCTACAGACTCCTCCTTCAGTTCCCTCTCGTCTACCAGCTCACCTGAGTCTCTGCCTGCCCAGGAGCGAGTGAGAGATGCCAGTCCACTAGCCTCTTCAACACCTGTTCAAAAGGTTAGTGTCTGTTACAGATAAGTGGTAAAGAAATTGCTTGTTGGCTTGAGGAACTTCTGAGTCTATGGAAGGTTGGCCCTCTCAGTTTCCATTTGCTTGCATCTGCTGCTTTCTACGCCTTCTCCATCTGCCAGTGGTCTCCTCTTGAGCCCTATAACTGTTCCCAGGAGTTCTTGGCGGAGAGTTCTGCACCCCCGTGGTGTGTAGAAAGTTCTTTGTCACAGGACGCACCAGGCACAACTGCACCTCTGTTTGCCTTGATGAAAGTTTTGCAACCAGAAGTGTCTTGCAGACCAGCCTCATCATAGAGGGGCAGGTTCGTCTTCTATGTAGAGATGTAAAATTTTGTAGCCATGTGGGGGAGGGTTGTGTTCGGGAGTGGAAAAAATTGGAATTTTAAGGAGAAGTTGAAATATGTGCAGTGCTTTCTTATCCAGCCCAAACTTATTCTACTGCTCTAACAGCCCTGTGGCACAGAGTGGGCACGCTGCAGCGCTGCAGTTTGAAGCTCTGCTCACGACTCGGGTTCAGTCCTGACACAAGTCAGTTTCTGGCAGCTGCTTCACACTTTCCTCAGCCTTCCATCTTCTTGAGAGCCATAGAATGAGCAGCGGCCAGCTTGCTTGGGATGAAGCGTAGATGACTGGGGAATGCCACGGCAAACACCCCCGTGAACATAGTCTGCCTAGTAAACGCTATGATGTGCATCAATCACCCCAGTGCTTGCACAGAGGACTACTTTTACCTTTAACAGTATAAAATGCATCATTTATAACTTAGTCAATTGTACTATAGTTGGCATATCTGTAAAATTTAAAAGTATAAAAGCCTTAATTTTTTAATGCTCAGAATGTCAAACACACCTGGAACTAGAGAGAGAGTTGCATATTGTGATATGCTGTATTATCTTTTGGTATTTAATAGGGCAAAATAAAAGTTAAAAATAGAAAACCCAAATTCTTTTGTCTACTATAATAAGTGAGTTATTGAGAAACAATCTTCAGACACAATATGACTAGCAACATAGTGAAAGAAGCGTTATACCTTGCAAGCCTTTCAGTATTCTAGTATATACATTATTACAAATTAACTGTGAATAAAATTAGTCACTCTTAAACAAAAGTGTATCTTTGTAACAACGCCTTCAGTGAGGCAGGCAATAAAGCTGCTTGTGCATTTGTATTTCTGTCCTTTGAGGAGAAAACTGCAGAGGTTGACCCACAGAAGGCCAGGTGAAGAGAACAGTGGATTCAGGGCTAACTCACAGTCACCACAGACAGACAACCAACAATGGCTTCTCCTCCGTTGAAGCTAACAGCACTCTTTAACGCACAGGTTTATCCTGGTCTGAGGATTCTGTCTGTCTACGAGTGCACACACACACTCAGAGCAGAGGTGAAAATTGCTGTCAGGTTGAAGGTAACCTGTGGCGACCCTGTAGGGCAGTGGTGGCGAACCTATGGCACTCCAGATGTTCATGGACTACAATTCCCATCAGCCCCTGACAGCATGGCCAATTGGAAATTGTTGTCCATGAACATCTGGAGTGCCATAGGTTCGCCACCACTGCTGTAGAGTTTTTAGGGCACGAGACAAGCAGAGGTGGTTTGCCTTTGCCTATTTGCTCTGGGCTTCCTTGGTCTTTTCCATCCAAGTACTATTTCTGCTTATCTACTGAGATCAGTCTGGCCTGGGTTATCCAGGGGAGGGCATTCACGAGCATTCATATAGGAATTATCTTCAAATGCTGTAGATTCCTACACAGAAAAGTTCACACGACACATTTTAAGTGAGCAAGATTTTTGTTGAGTAGAATTCTTTTCAGTAGAAAATATGTCACAAGGTTTTTTTAGTGGTCCCTAGAGTTTTTGACGTTTCCTTTGGAAAAATTGGGGTGGGGGGAATCCTTGTGTGTACGGGGGCGGGGAGAATGTTTTTCCTGGGTTTTCTTTCTGGACCACATATTTTGTCCTAAAGCAAGTGTAAATTTGACCTACAATAGGAAATGACATTTCGTCAGTCATGAGCCAAGCAGATTGGACAGGTGGTGATCAAAGATCAAAATGTTCCACTCTCTTTCTGAACTATGTTCTTTGCCTCGTGAGTCAAGCTTGCACACAGACATCTGAACTGTGCTTAAGATTTGGGAGGGCGATCAGCAGGGGTCCAGGTGAAATTGTTAATGGGCAGCAAGTTGACCCATTTCTCCTGTCCTGTCTAAGCAGTCATTTTTCCTTCTGGGTTGTTTCCAAACCAAGAATAGAGAGCTTCTCACGTCGCAGGGCATTGCCAGCTATTCAGACCAGAGGGGAAAAGCTGACATAAAATGGGTGTCTTATTTCTTTTAATCCTTAGGTAGTGGCACCTGGAGGCTTTAGTGACTTTTAGCCCCAGAAGAGGAAGGATGTGGTTTAGATTTCTGTTGGAATGGTACTAAAATAACTAGGTGATGACCCAGTTTGAAAAGGAATGACCATTTTTTTGGATACGATTGCCTGAGCTACAAAAAGCAGCGGCCTCTGTCTTTCCCTCGGGGGTTTAGGGAAGCTTCAGGGATGCCAAATAATTACCTGGCTGCTGTTTATTTCCCAGCATTTGTACAAGAGTGCTGAACACGTCCAAGGAGAAATGATCTCTTGAGCATAGCGTGGCAGGTCCAGCTCATGATTGGGCACCCCACCAATCCTCAAAAAATATTTTGTGCTTGTGGGGGACCTATAGCTGTGTTTAGAACTGCTTTGTCACAATACTTTATTTGTTTGTTTGATTTCTATCTCACTGTTTCCTGACTGGAGTGCCAGTCCAATCCAGTCTACCGCTATGGAAGGGAGAACCCAGAGGAGGTCTGCATCATTTAAGCAATTGGTTCAGCTGGTTGATTTAGAACACCCTTTAGAACTGTTGGGCAGTTAGCATTTAAATGGTGTTTTTAGTGCCCAAGTCTCTCTTTTGTGGAGAAGGTGCAACTTCTTTTATGCTTCCTGCTCTGGAGAGGTGGGGGCCTGTGTCAAGCCCTGGATCTGAGGCCAAATAAAACTCTGAAGCTGTTGGTTCAAAAGTATTGGAAAGTATCAGTAGCCAGCAGATGAAAACCCAATTCTAAATTGTCTTTTCCCAAATCCCACGTATATCAACCCACAGTACTCATCCCCCCTCCCTTCTTCCTGCGCTTTCCAACTACAAAGCAAAGACAGTGAAATGGTCGGACAGATCTCCAAGGCCAGAGAATGAGATAAGCAGCCATCTGGCCCGGGCACCCCTACTTGTTCAACCATGGGGAAAAGAAAGGAACTTTGTGGCTGACTGTCTTCCCAGATGCCAGGCTCCTGCCTGCCCGCCTGTCCCTTCAGTTCGCACTTTGTTCTCAGCCTGACTTACCCCATGGAGCTGTTGCAGTTAAAATGAGATCACCGCTTGTGTACGTGGATGCTGTTTGGAGAGAGGCCAAGGTGTGCATTTATAAACAGCTCTGTTCTTATAGCAGACGAAGGAAAAGGTTTGTCTGTCTGATCTACTCGCCAGGGCCAGCATCTGAGGTCAGGCTATCCTGGACCATCCGGGTCAGGGTGAATAAAGATGTAGGCGAATCAAATGAATGTTTGCTCATTTGAACTAGATGCAACCAAATAAAATTGATCAGACATTTAAAGCAAGAAGAAAAATTAGTAAAAAGCAATAATAAATAGCAACTTGAGAACAGACATGGAAATATCATCTCTGTTGATGTTCTGTCCTTTTCCTGGCACAGTCAAGGCAGAGAGATCGCGCAGGAGCCCGGTTGGACCACGATCACCTGTGGAGTTTGATGGGCGAATGAGGATTTGAACCTCGCAGTTACTGATTTCACACTAACTACTGCACCACACCAGCTGTTATGTACAAATAGCAGTGTGATGCTGCATAAAACAAAAGGGAAAGTGTTATTCCGTTGTCTTAGGAAAGGATAGATGGACCTCGTTATTTATCATGCCAAAGAAAAGACATTTGTAATTTCGGAGCAGGGGGGAGGGCAGGGAAAGAGCCCAGGAAATATCCATGATGAATAAGGAAGAGTTACAAATTTGGATATTGAGGAGTTCAGTGTTGTATAGTTGTGCTTTGGCAGTGCTCCAATTCTGTGCCCTTTCACATGGGAGAAAGCCCCATTTAAATCCCATGCGTCTCAGTAAACAGGCACACTGACAGGCTGGAAGCGTCACGGCACATGATTAATTTTGTCTGTTAGATTCATGGCTGGCCCCACCTTAGTTAAAAAAATTATTGCACTAATGAAAGTTGGTTTCTTACAAATCCACAGTTGCTTATTTGGAACGTTAAGTTTCACTGACATCAAGAAATGGAAGGTTTTCACAACCAGAATTAGCTTCCTGGCTCTTTTCATCTTTGTCCGTTAATTTTGTCTTCAAACACTGATTTTGCTGCAAGAGATGAAGGCATTTGAGGCAGGTGTGGAACGAGAAGATTCAGCAACTGTGTTGCATAAAGGCAGGAGTAGTTCCGCCAGACAGAACTCCCTCATCTGAAAGCATTCTGTATTCTACCATATTTGCCGGTACTTTTCCAAAATTAACATAAGAGCGTGGTTTGCTGAATTAGTCAGATTTCTAGTAGTGCCCTTATTGCCAACACAGTTGTTTCTAAGTCTTCGATCTAAGGGATTTGAACAGTGTGAATTGGGCAGGTAACAATGGCTTTTGCATTGAAAGAGCCTGCACTGGACATTCCCAAAGAGAAAATATCACTGATAAGACTGATTCTAGATTGCCCCTTTAGTGCCATAGAATTAATACAACTGTGTTTTAGAGTCAGTGTAGTATAGTGTTAGTTTAGGACCAGACAGACCCAGCTTCAAGCCCTTAGTCAGATCATTGGGTGATCGTGGGCCAGGCGGTCCCTTTTGGCCTACCCTTCTTCATAGGGCTGTTGTGAGGATAAAGACAGTTGTGTACAGTGCCTCAGCTCCTTGGAGAAAAGGCAGGGAGGTTTTTTTAAAAAGGTATGTTTTTCCCCCCTCACCCGTATTCTACACAGACCTATGCTACCTGTTTACAACACACTGGTACCTAAAGGAAACAATTCTCTCACCCCATTTAAAAAAGTTCCCTGCTTAGAGATGATTCACTGTTGCCAGAGGTAACCACAGAGTCTTGGTTTTAGCAGTGGTAGAGTCACCTTAATTTATCTGCTAGTGTCCTGCCCTTCCTCCTAGGAACTCAGATTGGTCTAAAGCTGGGGTCTGCAACCTGCAGCTCTCCAGATGTTCATGGACTACAAATCCCATCAGCCTCTGCCAGCATGGCCAATTGATGAGGCAGATGAGTGAGTCCCTGGTCCAAAGTCACCCACTAAACTTCCTGATCAAGTGAAGATTTCAACCCCAAATCAGACAGTCTGTCCATCCTGCTGGTTTTCTTAGTATTTTATATTGATTTATGGGTTTATTTTGCACCTGAGCTTATAAGTCTGTCCCTTTAGCAGTTTTTTGTCCCCATTGGTTCAAAACTTGAGTGCCCCTCCTTCCTTCTCTCGTCTTGCAAATGTGCACAAGCAGTTTGGTTGCTTTAAGGAAACATCTGTGTGCTTCTCATTTCCAGGTGAATCAGAAAAGCCAGCGGAGCGCTGCAGAAAAGGAGAAACTGAGGCTGCAAAGAGTAAGGCCTGTTCTGGTGCCAAGGGACTTTGTTTATACTTCTCTGCCAATACCTAGCAAATGTAGACCTCTGCTTTTCTGTGGTCCACTTTGAATCTCACCTCCACGTTGTAGGACAGGGGTGTCCATCTCTGGCACTTCAGATATTAATGGACTACAATTCCCATCAGCCCCTACTCAACTTCCGTGGATGAGCTTCATGTACTCATAGATGAACACACAAAACATCCGGATGATAATGGAGGAATCCTTGGCTGGTGGTCACTATTCACTGGTCTGATAGTTCTCAGTTGCCCAAAACTGTGTCTGCCTGATGGCTCCTCTCTTCCCCACCCCCCACCCCTGTTTGCTTGCTGTTGATCACCAGCCAAGGATTTCCCCATCCTCCTGCTGATGTTTTGTACGCTCATCTATGACAGGAGTAGGGAACCTGCGGCTCTCCAGATGTTCAGGAACTACAATTCCCATCAGCCCCTACCAGCATGGCCAATTGGTCTATGAGTACACGAAGCTCATCCGTGGAAGGTGAGTATTTACAGTCATCAGACACTTGGTATCCTTCACATCTATACCATTAGTGGATCTCTTTGAAAGTGATACCTTTATTACAGAGGCTTGATATGATTATCTTTGGGATGCCCTGCGTGTGTATTATTCGTTGCTGTTATTTATAATACGTATACTTTGTTGTTGTTTAAGAGTTGTGGTTCTGTTATATAAATGTTTTAATTGTTTTCATCAAAGCTCGCCCTGGAGCCAGACCGGTTCTTTTCCCTTCTGTAAATTAGATACTGTCTCCGGCTCATTATATATTTTTTGACCTTGGGCTAGTCACAGTTCTTCGGAGCTCTCTCGGCCCCACCTGCCCCGCAAGGTGCCTATTGTGGGGAGAGGAAGGGAAAGGAGCTTGCAGGCCACCTTGAGTCTCCTTAGGGGAGAGGAAGGTGGGGTATACATCCAAACTCCTCTTCTTCTTGTTGACTTAGGCAGGGTGTTTGGGGTTTTTTTGTAAATAAATCTAATGCTTTTAAAGCATTTTTCTGGGTCTGATAGTACTCAGTTGCCCAAACTGTTTGTCTGTCTTATGGCTCCTTCCCTTCTTGTGTTCCCTTCTTGTCTTCCTGTCTTATGGCTTCTTCCCTTCTTCTTCTTCCCTCCTTCCCTTCTTTTTGCTTGGATGGCTGCTGACTGCGACCTCTCTCTGGCGGCTCAGGATCAAGAGCGAGTGGATAAACTTCAGAGGCTGCAGGCCGAACGAGAGGAGAAGGGGAAGCTGAAAGAGGAGGCCAGAGCTGCCAAAGAACGTTCCCGGGAGGAGGCGAAAAGGAAAAAAGAGGAGGAAAAGGAACTGAAGGAGAAGGAGAGAAGGGAGAAAAAGGACAAGGAGGAGAGAGAGAAGGCTGAAAAGCTACGAGCAAAAGAAGAAAAGCGGAAGGAGAAGCAGGAAGCACTGGAGTGAGTGGGCTTTCTTGTGAGCACGGGATGAGAAAGGTCCAGGTCGCCTTCTCTCATGGTCTTGCTTCCTTTGGCTTGTTCTAGGTTATCTGTTGAGTGTGTGTCCCTCTCTATATATAATCTAGTGCTTTTCAAGTGTCCTTCCTTCCTTCCAAAAGGCCAAGAGCAGCATAAGCTGCATCCCCGACTTGTTTGAGCCTTTTTGAAGTTTTTTTTTGGGGGGGGGGAGTGTTGGGGGCTGCTGAGTGGCCCTCTGCAGGAGCCAAAACAGCTTCATTCTGAAGGGGAATAAAAACAAACAAAGGAAAGCCCAGAGGATGAAAAGAGGAAAGGCCCGAATGCCCACCTGTCCTCGTGATCCTCCAGAGTGTTTGCAGCCTTGTGGAACCTTTTCATCTGAATGGAGGAAGCCAGTCACAAGCCCTGGCTGACGGTGGCCCAGCACAGATTCTGAAAAGCTTGATGGGCGGCACCCACGAGCAGCCTGTTGGGGAAACCCTGGCACATTCGGGACCTGAGCCCAGGCTTCCCAGTTCTTAGCCTGGGTCAGGGATGCCCTGTCGTGGCACGCAGGAAATTAACCTTGTGTTAACTTTGTTTCTTGCTTTAGATTTAGGGCCTGCCTTACCACTGTCAGGATGACTGGCAGTTGGATTGCTTTTGGGCTGCTTGTTGCTTTCAGTGGGTGTGGGATGGGATGCCTTTCTCTGCCCTGTCTGGCCAGGTCCTGGCCAAGGCCGGCATGGTGGTCAGTGCTGTTCACATGTGGGGGGGTGGGGGGGGGATATGGAAACATATTACTGTTTACTGCGTGGGAAATGCCATTCTTGGCTTTTCCAAGCTGTTCTCCAGATCATGAATAAACCTCAGTTCTCTACATGGAGTTTGTTTCCGTTTTTGGGAATCTGACAACCACACAGTCTTGTGGGTGGGCGGCAGCAGCTGTTGACTGCCTCTTCCCCAGCATAGCCACCTTCCCGCCTTCAAAACATACCTGTAAACATCTGGCCACCCCACTAAGCCGATCTGCTGGGCTGGCAAAGCATGCTCGAGTGCTGCTATTGTGCCTTTCCTTGAAAATGAGCTTTATTTCAAAGGGCAAAACTGGAAGAAAAAAGGAAGAAAGAGGAAGAGAAACGGTTGAAAGAAGAGGAGAAGGTAAACGATCTGCTCTTTCTCTCTTTGGGGGTGGAGTTTGCCAGGGTCTTGTGGATGGAGCGGGGCATGTTCCCTTGCATGGAAATGAGAGTGGTTGTGCCTAAAGCTCCCATGTCTCCGTTTTTTACTTTCATTCCAGCGCATCAAAGCGGAGAAAGCAGAAATCACTCGGTTCTTCCAAAAACCAAAGACCCCACCTGCTCCGAAGGTGAGGCTGTTACTGATTCACATACCACTTTATCTGCCACTTTTCCAGTTCCACTTAAACCAGTCAATGCACTGTCTGTTGTAATATCTTTCGTGTGTGTTTTCCCTCCAAGTTTAGAGTGGCTAGTGTGTTCTTTTAACTACTGGACTCCCTGCCCTGGAAAGTGTGAATAATGCCTTTGAGTTCACATATCTAGAGCAATGTAAGTTGGTACTTTTGCGGATTTCAGCATCAATGTACAGCATACTTTGCAAGACCCACACCTGTCAGTCCCTCTGTGTGCCTCCTTCCTGTGACCCAATTGATCAGAGAGAGACACCATTGGAAAGCTGGCAGGGAGGACAAGTGATTGAGAAGCGAAATGGAGGTTGAAGCTTTACTGGGATGGCCCAGTCCTGTCAGGTCTTGGAAGCTGAGCAGAGTCGGCTTTGGTTAGTACTTGGATGGGAGGCCACCAATGAAATCCAGGGCCACAATCCAGGAGCAGTAGTGGCAAACCACCGCTGGACAGCCCTTGCCTCGAAGACTCTGCAGGGTTGCCATAAGTAAGCTATGACTTGACTGCCCTTTCCACCAGCTTACCACCCAGCGTGGTGTGGGATCTGAGCCCAGGCTTCCCAGTTCTTAGTCTGGATCAGGGATGTCCTGTTGTGTCACACAGGGGTGGAAACATTCTTGCAGGAGAGAAAGGTGGGGTATAAATCCAAAACTACTCTTCTTCTTTCTTTCTTCTTCTTCCCCCCCATTGTCGTCGTCGTCTTCTTTCTTTCTTCTTTCTTTTTCTAAATGGCTGAAATGAGCTACTTTCTCTCCACGCCCTTTTTGGAGGAGAAAAGGTAGCAGTTCCAAAAATAAATACAAAATCCTGCTAAGAGATTACGCTAATTGAGCTGTTAAAAACTCAGAGGGATTCTGCTGGATCAGGCCAACAGGTCCATCTGATCCTAAATCCTGTTTCCAACGTTGGCCAGCAAAATACCTCTGGGGAGCCCCACAAGTAACAGTCCTCCTTTGCTGTTCTCCTGCCTCCTCCTCACCTGCCCCAACATTCAGGGGCAGCTACCAAAAGTGACAATATTTGTAACAATAATTCCTGTCCTCTGGTACATCAATAAATGTTCCACATAACCAGCGTTAACCACCACACACTCCCTCCCCTTCCCTCGCATGCCACACCCCCCCCTTTCCTCTCCCTCCGCTAGGGTGGGTTGGCCATGTCCAGATTTTTATTCTAATCTGGAGAACCGGGTTTGATTCCCCACTCCTCCACCTGACTGACAGAGGCTTATCTCGTGAACCAGATGTGTTTCTGCCCTCCTATATTCCTGCTGGGTGACCACAGTTCTCTCAGAACTCTCTCAGCCCCACCTACCTCACAAGGTGTCTGTTGTGGGGAGAGGAAGGGAAAGGAGCTTGTAAGCCACCTTGAGTCTCCTTACAGGAGAGAAAGGTGGAGTATAAATCCAAACTCTTCTTCCTCTTCTGTTGAGTCTGGAATAAAAAGGTGAGGAACAGAGGGGGAATAGATACATGCAAAAGCTTCATTCATCCCACAAAGTAGCTGTGAATTTTTTTTTCCCTCTCAGAGGATTTTTCCATCACTGTTGAATTCTTCTGAGACAGTTTTGTGTTCAGATCAAACCAAACTTTATCATAGTTGTAGATCAGTATATATCACAAAATAGATTTTAGAAAGCAACGCTAATCTGAAAAGTCCGTGTTTGTTTTGTTGATAAATATTACTGGTTTTGTCATTTTTTAATGTTGATGTTAGCTATTTTGGCACACTTGAAAAGGCAGGATATCAATATTCTTTCAAAAATGTTTTATATCCTCCCAAACGAAACCTGTGCTGGTGCTTCCCAAAGTATGTGCAGGCCGGGGCTCTCGAGCTCCATAAGAAAGCTGTTGTTCCCCTCCATGATTTTAATGCTTGCATTTGAGTGATGTTCAGAGGTTTCCTTTGTCTGGTTGCAGAAATTGTCCTAGTTGAGAATGAAGGTTTGCTAGGCTTTGTAGGTTGAAAACACTGTCTTGAATGATTATGCAATGACAGCAGGAAGTTGACACAGGTCAGGGGTGTCCAACTCTGGCACTCCAAATGTTCATGGACTACAATTCCCGCCAGCCCCTGTTGGCTATGCTGGAGCGCCAGAGTTGGACACCCCTGATACAGGTGATAAAGCATGCTTGTCGTGTTGAATAGGTTAAAGGTCGGCACAAAAGGTAGCTTAAGAAATGGGGCCAAATTTTTCTCCTCTTACAGATTCTTGCTGGCTGGTGTGGGAAGTTTGCTCCCTTTGAAATCAAGGAGAATATGGTCCTTTCCCCGCTCTGCCGGGTGGCCTTTGACCAGGACCTTATGGATCAACTGGACTGCCTCTTACAAGCTCAGAGCTGCGACGCTCCTCTCTTGAGAGAACTGAAAGGTCGAGAGCCAGGCAAATCCGGACCCACGCTCCTCCGCAGCAGTAGCCTTGACGTCAACAGGTTGGTTGCTCTTCTTGTGACAAGGGGTGGTCGCTTGGAGAACTGCATCTGGAAGCTTGCGAGTAAAACATTATGTGTCTCCTGCTATTTCAGTAGCAAGAGACTAGCTTAACTGGGCCTTACAATTGTTGCCAGCGCCTGTTCAGATGAACTAATGTCTCTCTGTGCCTGTGTTGCTTGTTGTGCCCAATGAGGATAAAAATATAAAATAAAATTATTTATATTTTCATTTACTATAGTGAGAGAAATGTTTCCCTCACTCCTTGGGAAGCAGTGGCGTAGTGGTTAACAGCAGGTGCATTCTAATCTGGAGGAGCCGGGTTTGATTCCCCGCTCTGTCGCTTGAATTGTGGAGGCTTATCTGGGGATTTCAGATTAGCCTGTGCACTCCCACACACGCCAGCTGGGTGATCTTGGGCTAGTCACAGTTCTTCTGAGCTCTCTCAGCCCCACCTACCTTACAGGGGGTTTGTTGTGAGGGGGGAAGGGAAAGGAGTTTGTAAGCCCCTTTGAGTCTCCTTACTGGAGAGAAAGGGGGGATATAAATCCAACTCTTCTTTTTCTTCTATGAAGAAAGACCAAAGGGCATGGGGCTTTTTAGTTCTTTCGGAAGGGAGGCAAGGAGTGTGCCATCATCACCAGTGGAAGAGACCGGAGAGCGGTGCAGCAAAATAAAAGGTTTATAAAATTATGCATATGACACAGTTGAGAGAGAGCCAGTGTGGTGCAACTGTTGGAGCTGTCAAACGAGATCTGGGAAATCCGGGTTCAACTCCCCACTCTGCCGTGGAAGATCACTTGATTTTGGGCCAAACACTTGCAGGGCTGTTGCTCTGAGGATAAAATGGAGGCGAAGAGAATTATGTGAGCTACCTTGGGTCCCCATTGAGGAGAAAGGTGGGGTATAAATTAAGTAAACTTTTAAAAATATTATTTTAATCTTAATTACATGAAGTAATAAAACGTTACTGTACCATTTTACAACTGTTTGTGATTCCAGTCAAATGTCACCAAAGCAGCCTTGATTCCGTTAAGTCTTCTTTTTTACATCTCGCCCAAATTCACATGAGGGGCCGTCTGACCTTGGATTTTCTCAATCCAGCCCTGAGGAAATCTGGGCCGTGTCTCCACAGCTGTGCCAGAGGTGGCAGCTTTTCTGCGTTTAAATGGTGTAAATGGAGGGCACGTCCACTCGGCAGCAGGGCCGGAGCGAGGCGGAACTGCGCCCAGGGCACACCTGTGTCCTGCACCCCTGCCACGCCCCCGCACCAGCGCGCACCCGGTGCATTGTGCGTGCACACCGGCCCCCTTGGCACTACGCATCTGCTCGACAGTTACCAGCCATAATATCTCTGTGAGATCTCTGTATTCAAAGGTAGTTCTCCATCTGGTGATTAGTTGTTGCAGTAGGGTAGAAGGAAAGGCTCTGAACCATATAGAGCAGGGGTCTGCAACCTGCGGCTCTGCTTTCATGGACTACAAATCCCATCAGCCCCTGCCAGCATGGCCTGATGGGATTTGTAGTCCATGAACATTTGGAGAACTGTAGGTTGCAGACCCCTGATATAGAGGCATCTACGAGGCATCATGGGACACTGAGATACCTGGGTAGGTGGGCCTCTGATGTGAGTCTTCTAATACTCTCAAAACTGTGGGAAAGGGTAAGGAGATTGTATTGTCGAAGGCTTTCATTGCCAGAATCACTAGAGTGTTGTGGGTTTTCCAGGTTGTCTGGCCATGTTCCAGTAGCATTTTCTCCTGACGTTTTGCCTGCATCTGTGGCTGGCATGATCCTCTGAAGATGCCAGCCACAGATGCAGGCGAAACGTCAGGAGAAAATGCTACTGGAACCCAGCCATACAACCCAGAAAACCCACAACACTCTGGTAAGGAGATTGTTCTTTCCTGCATTATGCAGGGGGTTGGACTGGATGACTCTGGAGGTCCCTTCCAGCTGTATGGTTCTATGATTCTTTCATGACTCCCTCCCCAAACGAAAGGGGCTGCGAGTCACGTCTGGGAAAATCTCTCCCTTTCCCCATCTCTGGTTACTCAGTGCTTGTGGCCACACACTCTGCTTGTTCAAAAGTGCTTCTTGGGAAGTTCTAAAGCTTGACAGGGACTTGCATAGATCATCAGATGGGTAGTCCTGGTAATTTGAATCACTTTTGGCAGGAGACCACATATTGTCATGCAGTAATCTGTGCCCCTCCCTCTCGAAATCCTGCTCTTGCAGGTCGTCTGAGAATACAGCAGAGAAAGGCCTCCGTTAATTTCCCCTTCCAAAGTTTTGTATAGTCTGCATAACAGGACTTCTTAAAATGTCATGTCTGCACTTTAACTGCTTCATGGCTGGAGTTGGTTTAGATTAATTGAAAGGGTAATGAGAATAAAAGCCTTTTTGTGTCCAGTCCTGCACTGCCTCTTTAAGAGCACTTTTAATTAAAAGCGTGTGTGGGGGGAATCATTCAAACCGTCTGCAAAGGGCCAAAGGTCTTTCTCTCAATATTCGGGAACCCTGGTGGGCCCTGCCAATTACTGAGAGCCAATTCTTGTTTGACAGCGATGTGGTCATAGTGGGTAGCAGCCAAACGGGAGATGTCCCAGAAAGAAAGAAGTTTGGCCGGATGAAACTTCTGCAGTTCTGTGAGAATCACCGGCCTGCCTACTGGGGCACCTGGAACAAGACATCTTCTTGCATAAAGCCAAGGAACCCCTGGTCAAAAGACACCGTGAGTGACTTTTAGTCTGTTCAGAATATGTTGTTGCACCTGAGTTCTTACAATGGGACAGTTGAGTATATTTGAAAGGGGTGCTGCAGGAATAAACAGTAACATACACACATGCACACACAAATGTACATTCGCGTATATATACTTCCTAATGTAATTATTTTAAATGTTTAGATCTCACTTTATCTCAAACTCCAGCTGGCTAACAGCAAAAATAACTGGCAAACCAATAAAACACAATACAACAATGGACAAGATTAAAATACACCTTGGCCAGATCTCCCAAAATTCAATTTACCTCCCATCAAACAGTGTTTCAAGTGAGACAACTTTGCAAGTTTTTGCTGCATCTTCCACCTAGTTCCTTACTTGGCCGTCTTCCCTCTTCAGTGGCAGTTTTTTAAAAGCATATTTGAAAACTTTTCACAAGGTGTGCATTTTTTTTAGTTGGAAATAGTAATGTGCAAATGTTTCAGTTGGGAGTCATTGCGTGGTTATTGAGGCTTGGCCCAGATCAGAAGCCCTCAACAGATCACGGATCAACCAGTCCAATGAAGGATTGGTTCAGAAATCCAAGTGTGTCAAATCATAGTTTTGAGCTCCCAAGCAGGCAAACCATAAATGTAGCTGCCTGAGCGCAAGGAATTCCATGTTCCGTAAAGAATGGTGAGATAGAAAGACGCATCTGAGATGTCCTCGCTCTGTTCTGGAGGATCTGTATCTCAGCTTTTCTTGGCACATTTATAAAGCGGTTTGCCACAAAACATAAGAATGCTGTTAAAATAAAAAACAAATCCCACTGCAAACATTTCGATCCCCTCCTTCCAAACCAAACCAAAAGACAACACTGTACTACTGTACTGAGAGTTTCAGAGCCAGCGTGGTTGTAGTTGTTAAGGGTTCCAGACTACGATCTGGAAAACCCAGGCTCAAATCCCCACTTTGCTGTGGAAACTTGCTGGCCGACCCTGGGCCAGCCACACGCACTCAGCCGCGACCCTGGAAGGTATTTGAACGGGAGACCTCCCAGGAACACCAGGGTTGTAACGCCGAGGCAGGCGATCCTACGGGGTCCCCAGAAGTTGGTTGTGAATTGAAAGTTTTAAAAAACAGAGTATGTAAGGGCATAAAGACCTAGTGAGATCTGTGCAAGAGACCCAGCATAAAGACCTAGTGAGATCTGTGCAGGAATTTTTCCACATCCATCCAACAGCCACGTCTGGCCCAGGTAAGTTTTACTCCTGGAGCCGTGGCATCCCTTTTGGAGGCTGCAGTGGAGGGAGGAGAGGGCAGGGAAAAGCCCTTTTGGCTTCTGTCATCAGTGGGGCTCTGCTTACATAATAGGCAGGAGGGAGCAATTTTGCCCCCTACCCAGTTCAGCTGCCCAACCCATACAGGTCGTTACTCCCCATTGGTCCTGCCATCCTCCTGGTGCTGGAAGTGGTTGCTGGAGGGGGGTGGGGGGAAGGGTGATGACCCATCACTGCTTTATGCTTTCATGGGATGCAGCCTGCTGAAAGTTCTCCCGCGCCCGTGGGCTTGTTACATTAAATATGGCTTTGGGTTCACTTCAGTCTCTCGTTCTCCATTCCAGTTGATCAGCCGGTTGCAAATAGGCGTTTCACCAAACGACCACAGCCGAGTTTCCTGCAACCAGGGCTTGGTGTGATGCCTGAATTGGGCTGTAGACACGCCTGGGGGATTATCTGGCCTCAGATCTGTGTCTTTGTTTGCAGAATAAGCAGGCAGCTGTGCTGGGGTGCGTCTGAGCATTCACCGGAATCCTTTTGCACGAGGCTTCACCCACTTACTGTCTTTGGGGCCACCCTTTAAGGCCAGCTTTGCCTCCAAGTACTGGGCCCCCGGCCCCCCCAGTCTTTCTTCAGGCCTCTGCACGACATGCAGTGCTTCTTAATCCAGAACGTCTTTTTGATCAATAATCGTGCCCGATGGGCTTTCTTTGCAGACCCTCCTGGACTACGAAGTGGAGAGCGATGAGGAGTGGGAAGAGGAGGAGCCAGGCGAGTCCCTCTCTCACAGCGAAGGGGTGAGGCTGTGGCTGGGTTGTCTTCACGGGTGGGAAGCCCTCTGTGCCCCCAACAGAAGTCATTGGAGCAAGGAAAATCAGATAGGGGGCGTGGTGGGGCTTCTGGGCTGTATGGCCGTGTTCCAGTAGCATTTTCTCCAGAGGATCCTCTGAAGGTGCCAGCCACGGATGCAGGCGAAACATCAGGAGAAAATACTACTGGAACGGGGCCATTAAGCTCCACCACACTCCAGTGATTCCGACCGTGAATAAACAAACTCAGATTTGGTGCCTGATTTGCTTGCTGCAGATTGAAGCCATTGTTGGTTGTTTTCCTTATGAGCTTGACTTTACGCTGCTTATTTTTAACTCTCTCCCTCATAGACCTCTATTTCTTAATTTGTCTTCCATGAGTGCAATTAATAGCTATACCCACCATGCAGGCACGATACTGCCATGATCACTGTTAGGCACGAAACTGGGTGACTCCTTGCCTGTGGAGGCACAGGACGTAAATATAGCCCATCTGTGCCACGTGAGAGTACTGGCGCCCTACCTGTCCCAACCCAACTTAGCCACCGTGGCCCATGTAACGGTCACCTTCAGACTAGACTACTACAACTCACTCTATGTAGGGCTGACCTTGAGGAGGCTCCTTTGGAGACTCCAGCTGGGGCAAAATGCAGAGGCCCGGGTCCCAACAGCGACTCCACGGTGAACACACATCCAGCCCAAACTCCACCCGCTGCCCTGGCTCCAGGTAGAGTACTGAACTACATTCAAGGTTTTGGTGCTATATATTCTCTTATCTGCTTACAACTCACCTTTGTTAAACATCAGGTCCTTTCTTGCCTCTGCCCCTCCCCCCCCCCCTCATTCTCTGGAAATCAGACACCCTGCACCAACACCCCTCTTTCCTCACAAACATTTAACCTGAAAGCTAGGAATCCTTGTGGTGGAGTGGTTGAACGGTCTGACTAGGATCTGGGAGATTCCAGCTTCGTATCCCATGAGGATAAAATGGGAGAGAGAGTGTTGGCCTGTTTGTATCCCTGTTGGGGAGGAAGGTGAGCTATAGTGCCCGAAAAGACCCCTCCGATGAACCCTTTAGTGACCCTTGGCCCAAAAGATACCTGGCTGGCTTCAACTAGACTAGAGCCAGGGCCTTCATGATGGGGCGAGCTGCCAAACGACATCAGGGCCCTGCGAGTTATCTCCGTACGTGGCTATTCCACCAGGCCTTTTCCATCTAGCCAGTTGGATGGAATGGAAGACGCCATCTTCTTTGGCCACCAGGGAGGGGCAGGGAGCAGAGGGGGAATTTTTACCGCCATCTATCTTTTTAACGTCTATTCTGGTATTATATATTTTTGTATCGATGTGACATATTTTAATGTTTTGGGTATTTGTTGCGGCCTGCCCTGAGCCCCATGGGAATGGGGCAGGGAAAATAAACAAACAAAGAAGCCCCCGCTGTCCTCTGAGCCTCTGATGTTCTGCCTCTGCTTCTCCCTCTTGCTTTGAGGACCGGGAGGCTGCAGGCAAAGAGAGCCTGAGTCCTCCTTCATGAAGCGCATCACAAACATCTTCGTGTGTACTTGAGGTGTGATGGGTTTTATAATATGGGGTGTGTTTTTAAAGGGGAACAGATGGCTTTGGCCTACGTTTGTGTGTTTGGGGCTTGTGAAGAAAGGTTGGCCAGGATGAGACTTCCTGACTTCAGAGCTGCCTGTCCGGATCTGCAGCCTGTCTGAAAATCTGCAGAGCTGTTTTGGGAGAGGGTTTTTTAAGAACTCTCCTTCAGGTAAAAACACAGGGCAGAAAACTGCCTCTGTTACTTCTACAGGGTTACATTTTGGATTTCCCCCCTTAGCTCTGCCCCCTTCCTTATATGTTTGCCTTAATTTTTTTCTTGCATTTGTTTCTGTATAAAATATTGCTTGTTTGGAAATTTGTAGGACGATGATGAGGATGGAGGGGAGGAAGAAGATGAAGATGATGGCTTCTTCGTGCCCCACGGCTACCTTTCCGAGGATGAGGGGGTGATTGAAGTAAGCCCTGACCCTAGCTGGAAGGCATATTGTTGGGAGTGTTCCCTTTTCTCATCTGCCCCACGCATTTTCACCAGCAGTCCTAAAGCTCTTTCAGGGAGGGGGGCACCCTTAATCTGCGTATTCAGCCTTATATACATTATACTGTCCAATCATAATGCAGCATCAATTCAGCTCAAAATGAGGCTAGGTCATGTGACAACTGTCAACTAGATTTTGCTGATCAGGCATCTGTTTGACAGTGCTCTGACAATTGGGCCATCCAGGTCAGGCCTCTGGGCCAAACCACAGCAGAAAGCATCTGAGACGGGGGTGTCCAACTCTAGCGCCCCAGATGCTCATGGACTACCATTTCAATTGGCCATGCTGGCAGGGGCTGATGGGAATTGTAGTCCATGAAGCATCTGGGGCGCCAGAGTTGGACACCCTGATCTAGAAGATGTGATAATCTGCCTCCCCCACACTATGCCTCCATATGTGGCTGTAGCTTCCCTTTCTCTCTGATGTGAAAACTTTTCCACATCCATGGCACTTTTTTGCTAAGCTAGGGGAGTGTCCCAAACACGCAGTTCCTGCAACTTAAAGTAAAATCCAGGAGGGGGAAGCAGTTTGTCCATGTTTAAATTGACCACGGGCGAATGTCAATTTGGAGGATTCTCACAGTCCAAACGCCATTGGGAACTCCAGTCTGGGTGTTCGCTTTGCTTTTCACACTTTAGCCTGTTTAGTCCGTTCAGAGATGGCCGTCGGTTCATCGTTTGCTGCCGTCCAGACAGCCCCGTTTCTCCCTCTGCTTGGCAGGAGTGCGACCCTGAGAACCAGAAGGTTCGCCAAAAGCTGAAGGCCAAGGAGTGGGACGAGCTGATCGCCAAGGGGAAGCGGCTGCGGGTCTTGCAGCCCACGACAGCCGGATGCGTCTGGGAAGGCCAGGAGCGCAGCGGCTGCTCGAGCGCCGACTTGAAGCTCCTCCAGCAGTTCCAGGTGGCCATCTTGGACGTCAGCCTCGGGGACGAGGAGCAGGCAGAGAAGAGTGATAAGAAGAAGAAGACAAAAGACCAGCAAAGTAAGAGAAGGGGGCTTTTGATCAGAGGGGTAATGGGGGGGGGGTATAAGAGGAAGGGGGCAGATGAGGGAATGGCATGTTTTTGCCTCTAAAACAGCCAGTTGCTCACAACTGTGTTTGGGCCTCTTGCAAATGGTTGCTGGCACAGGACCTTTTGGCCTAGAAATTATACATGGAAAGGTGGAGGGCGGATAAACTGGGCGTTTGCCAGATTTTCAACTGTACCTTCATGATTACAGGCTTCAGCTGCCTGGTTTTCCCACCTTGCTGAGGTATTCCCCCCCATCGCCTAACTCGGCAGTTCATTCCTTTCACTTACTAACTCAGGAACATTTCTGAAGCCTCGGTCCCGGCCTGGCATTACAGGGTCGTCAGTTCTCCAGGAAGGTGGGCAGAGAGGGCCTTTCCCACCACTTGCTCCTGTCTTGCGTGTTCACTGGAGATGTCAGGGTTTGGACCAGGGCCCTTCAGCACATGAAGAAGAGTTGGATTTATATCCCCCCCCCTTTCTTTCCTGTAAGGAGACTCAAAGGGGCTGACAATCTCCTTGCCCTTCCTTCCTCACAACAAACACCCTGGGTGGGTGGGTGGGGCTGAGCAAGCTCCAAAGAACTGTGACTAGCCCAAGGTCACCCACTGGCATGTGTTGGAGTGCCACAAGCTAATCTGGTTCACCAGATGAGCCTCCACAGCTCAAGTGGCAGAGCGGAGAATCAAACCCGGTTGGCAGAGCAGGGAATCATTAGAGTGCACCTGCTCGTAGCCACTGCACCACGCTGGCTCTCAGCGTCCCGCTCCCTCTACGGTTGGCCTTTGTCTGACGGCACTGCCCCTGGACTGACCTAACTGATGAGGGTCAGCTGTTGAAATCAGGGGAATCTTTTTCCTTCGCCCTGGGCTTCTGTGTTGAGCGCTCTCTCTGTAAGCTGCCTTGAACTTTGGATAAGGTGAGAGGGATTTTTTAAATTAAGAAGAAGAAGAGTTTGGATTTATATCCCCCCTTTTTCTCTTGTAAGGAGACTCAAAGGGGCTGACAATCTCCTTGCCCTTCCCCCCTCACAACAAACACCCTGTGAGGTAGGTGGGGCTGAGAGAGCTCCGAGAAGCTGTGACTAGCCCAAGGTCACCCAGCTGGCGTGTGTGGGAGTGCACAGGCTAATCTGAATTCCCCAGATAAGCCTCCACAGCTCAGGCGGCAGAGCTGGGAATCAAACCCGGTTCCTCCAGATTAGATACACGAGCTCTTAACCTCCTACGCCACTGCTGCTCCTTTTAAAACACTTAATAGCTGGCATCATGCAGTGGTTAAGAGTGGCCGATTCTAATCTGGGGAACTGGTTTTGTTTTCTCACTCCGCCACATGCAGCCTGTGGGTGACCCTGGACCTGTCACAGTCCTCTCAGGACTCTCTCAGCCCCACCTGCCTCACAAGGAGTCAGTTGTGGGAAGAGGAAGGGAAAGGAGCCCGTAAGCCACTTTGAGACTCCTGAAAGGTAGAGAAAAGCAGGGAATAAAAATTGTTCTTATTATTGTTGGGCACGTCTATAATAGGCTAGGTTGGAGACCAGTATCACCACAGAGACCAGTGAAATTTTTGTGGTCTCAGCTTTCAAGAGTCTAAGCTCTCCTTGTCAGATACAAGTCAGAATGTAGCTTCCCGAGTTCTTATATCCGTGGAAGAAGGTAAAAGGGGTGTTGCAAAGACGGGACTCAGGATGCAGAGGTACAATTCAGATTGTCATCAGGATCATTCATAATGGGTGGGGGGGATCCTGTGGATCTGATCCACTTGTGGAGGGGCACAGGAAGAAGAGGATGTTGGATTTATACACCCCCTTTCTCTCTGGTAAGGAGACTCAAAGGGGCTTACAAACACCTTCCCCTTCTCTCTCCCTCCTCACAACAAACACCCTATGAGTTAGGCGGGGTGAGATAGTTCAGAGAGAACTGTGACTGGCTCAAGGTCACCCAGCTGGCATGTGCTGGAGTGCACAAGGTAATCTGGTTCACCAGATAAGTCTCCATAGCTCTATTGGCAGAGCAGGGAATCAAACCCAGTTCTCCAGATTAGACTGCACCTGCTCTTAACCACTACACCACGGTAGTTTGTGCCAGAAAAAATCACCATTAATGACACAGGTTTCCGGTTCCACCTCAGTGTTTGGGAACTGTGCCCTAGCCAAAGGTTTGCATTTAGATCCTTGTAAAATGAGGAGCGAAATACGCGCCACAGGTGCCTAACATTATTTTGCTCTGCCCTAGTCTTGGGACAGCTGCTCCCACTGCTCCACGGGAACGTTAACGGAAGCAAAGTGATCATCCAAGAATTCCAGCACTGCTGCCGCTTGGGGCTCCTCCCCGACAACCATGGTACCGTTGCAGCTCCCAGCAGCAGGGATGCCAGCCCCAGCACCCCCCAGGCCCAGACCCCCGTCCACGAAGGGAGCGGCGTTCCCTCCAAAGCCAGGCTGAAGCGGATCATCTCGGAGAACTCTATGTATGAGAAGAGGCCCGAGCACCGGATGTGTTGGTACGTCCACCCAGAAGTCCTGAAGAGCTTTGGCCAGGAGAGCCTCCCTGTCCCCTGCCAGTGGAACTACATCAGCCAGGTCCCTTCGGTGGGCAAGGAGGAAGGGGGCCACCCACCAGGAGTGGTGGCAACGCAGACCACCCCGGTCTCTGCAAAACGGAAGTCGGCGGGAAGCATGTCCATCACCAAGTTCATGAAGAGACCGCGCGGCCTCAGACAGGTGAGGTCCTGCAGAATAGTCTGGGACTGCTAAGATCATTGCGTGGGCGCAGTTCGTCTCCCGTGCCCATTGGTGCCAGCCTCCTGTGGCGGTCCTCCCATCCGAGAGGCTTGCCAGACCTAGCTCATTCCAATCAAAAGGTGTGATTCAGCTGCTTCCCCGTCAGCTCTGTGTCTTGCGCTCACACCATCGCCGGGGCTCTCTTGCCTTCTTCTGCAGACTTGGTCACTCTCCCCTGCCCCTTATTTCTGACCAGGTGGGTCTGCCTTCTGCAGCCAGAGGAGAACGCGGAGCCCTGTGATGGATCACGGGGTTGACAGTGGCCCTCCGTGGCTACTCAAGATCCATGGAACTGGAGAAGCCAGAGGCTTTCACCATCCGAAATAGGTGCTACGCTACAGAGTCACAATCCGGCAGTTCTCATGGGGAGGAGGAGCACGTGTGGTGTCTGTGTGGGTGTGTGGTGTCTGTGTGGGTGGGTGTGTGTGGGTGTGTGTGTGGGTGTCCTTGCTGCCACCTAAGGACCAAACTCTCCATAAAGCAGTGACCTCATCCAGAAGGTCACTGCTGGACCAATTGTGCTTAAAGCGGCCGAGGCCCAGGAAAGAAACCAAGTCCCTTCCACCCTCCCCCATCCCATGGTTGGAGCTGACAGTCCTGGTCAAGATTGTTTGACTTGGTGCAAGCATGTCTCTGACCCGTATGTTTTTAAAAAATAGACTGGATTCTGTGCCTTTCCTTCAGAGTGACAAAACACACCGACACTCTGCCCTATTGCATTTGTTCCTGAAGAAAAGGGCACAGTCTGTTTGCATGTTTGGGGTTTTTCCCCCTCTCCAGTCTGGTGCACCTTGGATAATAATCAGCAGATTACTGGACAACATCTCCTTTTTTAATTCAAAGGCTGAACCCATGGAGATGGATGGATTTCAGGCAGACACGGAGGAAGAGGACGACGACGAATGCATCCTTGTGGACGGGCAGCAGAGCACAGGTGAGAGACCCAGCGACCCCCCAAGAGCCCCTCGCCCTCCTGATCACACACACCTGAAAATGAGAAGCAACTAGTGGGTTAGACAGGCTTCCTTTTCCTTCCTCCTGGACCCCCAACCTGGTTGGCAAACCTTGCCCCCTCAAATTTCTCCCCTCTCTCCCCCCCTCCCTCAATTGGGAAGAAAAGAGACATGTTGGGTCTGTTGCTCTAAAAGGGAGGGACCCCGTCTGCCTCCTTAATGACCAAGCTAGTTTGGCTGCCTAATATCTAATTCCATTCTGCCTGCAACTCTCGAAAGGTGGGGAGACCAGGGGTGCCTCTTCAGGTTAGCAAACTCCAGAGGCACACGGAGGAAGCCAGAACAAAGGCAGCTGGCAAAGTGTTGTGTTTGGTTGGGGGCCAGGCTGACCTCCTCCTGCTTGGGAGGATGGAAGGTGGTGGAGCTACCCAGCACCCCCTGGGCAGTGACAAAGTACCTTCCTCTCTGCCTCTGCAATTCCAGGATCACTCTCAATGGACACCGTTTAATGCAGAAGGGAGGGCCAGTTCTTTGCTGAGTGGGCTTCCAACTGGTCACCTACCTCTCCTCCTCCTCCTCCTCCTCCTCCTCTTCTTCTTCTTCTTCTCTGTGTGCTGAGTGAAGGTGCTGCTTGGCTTTAGAGTGCTTGAACATGACGAGAGCGCTTTGCTCTTGTACATTCGGTCATCTTAGCAACAGCCAATCAGGTAGATCAGCATTATTACTCTTTAAGTTAGGGATTCCCCAAGTGGGTGCTGTCACCCCCTAGGGGAGGCAGGTGGGGGGTAGTGCAGGGATTCCTGGGTGAAAGGTTCTTGGGGCACAACACCAGCTGGAAACAACCAGCCTGGCCTTGAAGAGGAGGAGGAGTTTGGATTTATATCCCACCTTTCTCCCCTGTGAGAAGATTCCTACAAGCTCCTTTCCCTTCCTCTCCCCACAACAGACGCCTTGTGAGGCAGGTAAGGCTGAGAGAGTCTTGAATGAATTGTGACTAGCCCAAGGTCACCCAGCAGGAATGTAGGATCCGGGAAACAAATCTGGTTCACCAGGTAAGCCTCTGCCACTCAGGTGGAGGAGTGGCGAATCAAACCTGGTTTTCTAGATTAGAATCCACCTGCTCTTAACCACTACACCATGCTGGCTCTCAAGAGAAGTGTTGTTCTGCGCTCCCACCAGGCGCTGCTGCTGGCCAGTCCATGCAGGGCAGGGCTGAGATTGGGGATGGTTGCCTGGCCGGCGGGGGGAAGAGAGGAGGGGGTAGCCCTCAGCCTTGCTGTGCAGGCCCTGACGTGGGCGGGAAGGCTTCCTCTTTCTTACGAGGAGCTGCCCAGCCTGCACCCTGTTGGTGATGGCTGCGTGAAAGGCGTGGGGCACAGGCTGGCCACCAGGGGAGGCAAGAGGCTCAGGCGGTGCTCCTGTGGTGGGCTGGGGCTGCGGTGACTGGCAGGCTGTGCAGGAGCAGAGCGGGGGCGGGAAGCTAGGCACACACACCTGGAGCCCTGCAGGTTCAGTCCTGTGGGGCTGCCCCATCCAACCCTCCCCCTCAGAAATGGCACACTCCCTCCAGGCCAGATGCTCTCAACTCAGCCTGAAGAAAGGCTGCTGGGGTTGGTGGCCTCCCAGATTGCCCAGATCCCTGGGGGGTGGGGGGGGAGGCACAGAAGGTGCCTCTCCTGTTTCTCTCTCACCCCGATTTTAATTTTTACTTGTGGTAAAAAAAAAAAGCATGCCGAGTGGACGGAGGGGTGGGAGCCACAGGCTGCAGGGTGTGCTGCCACGGAGCATCAAGAACCTGTCATATTAGAATTCTCAGGCAGGATTACAGCTATTCATTTCTCTGGGAGGGAGGGAGGGAGGGAGGGAGGGAGGGAGGGAGGGAGAGAGAAAGAGAGAACTGGTTTATTAATAGTCAGCAATGCCTTCTCCTTCCTTTTCATCTTCCTCTTCTTCCCGGATCAGAGCATCCCATCCTCCCATTTGTCCAGTACAGACAGCGCAACAACCAGGGGTTGCAGTGATGAAACTTTATTTATTTTATCCATGTTTGTGCTTCCTGCCCACCCGATTCAGGGTTCCCTGTGCAGCTGCCCCATAAACACAGCTCAGGCCCCAGCATCTCCAGGTGAAAGGACCAGACACTAGGGGATGTGAAATGACCCCTGCCGCAGCCCCTGGAGAGCTGCCCTCTGGATGGACGGCCAAGTGCCGCTCTTAGAGGTCCAGCTTCCTCCGAGGCTTTCTGCCCTGCCACAAGGCTGAGCTGCAGAGTCGCATGTGCCGCAGCCCCCCAACAAACCTCCTTTCTCTTCTTGCAGGGTCCTGTGCTCCAGGAGCCCCGATGGGCGAGAGGGAGGCAGGAAGCCGGAGGTCACTGGCACAGGACGCCTGCAGCTGTATTGACGACCCAGCCCACTTGACTCGCGTTATTTGATATTCGACTAACTTTACTGCTCTGTATGTATGTAGAATTCCTTTAGACTATTTTTAAAACTCTCATGTCTTTTTTTTTGTACAAGATACTTGAACCTGCTCTGTATTCCTTGTAAAGAGAAGACAGCACTTTGTTCCGCTTCAGATCCGCGGAAGCTGGAGATGTATTTTTAGAGGTTTAGCTGCTTTGGTTTTTTTTTTTTTAGCAAAATACTACACATAATCTCTCTTTAATAAAAGCATTATTGGAATTTGGGATGGAGGGCCCTTAAATTAGATGTGTTGCGTGTCTCTTTTCAGCTGAAAAGGAGGTTTTCAGATGCTTTGTTTTTTGGGTTCCTTGTAAATTTTTTTCACATGTCAGTGGCCTCTAGTAAAAAAAAACCTCGTCCTCCCCCCCCCTTTTTGTTTTTACCAAACCAACTTCTCAGCTATAGGTTAAAACTGCTTAAACTATGGGAAACCAAAAGGGGGAATAAGGGGGACACCTCCCACAAGGTCCAGCACTGTTTGTTTATCCGTGAGTTAAATGCCCAGTTTGCAGATAACACCGAATCATTCAGGACAACAAAAACCCAAATGCCTTGTGAAGAACTGTGGCTCTTTCTTAATAGTTGACTGGGCAAAAGCACAGCCAGCGAAGTTGCATGTAGGAACGGGGAGATGCACCTTAGACCGAAACCATTCTAAATAGGATATGCAGATGGCGGCACCTGAATTGGCTGAGAGCGAAAGATCTCGGGATTGCAATCAATAGCTTGGTGAAAATGGCAGCTCAGCAGGTAGCTGGAAATCTTTGGGAAAGGGACTAAAGATAAAACAGCCCATACTGTAGTGCCTCTGTGTAGATATACAGGGTGGCCTCATTTGGAATACTGTGTACAGTTCTGGTCACTGTTCTCTCAAAGACACTGCAGAATAAAAATAAGTCCAGAAAGGGGCATCCAAGCTGATTCAGGGGTTTGCATACCATGCCTATGAAAAAAGACTGCCATCTAGCCCAGGGGCTTGTCAGGCTTATGAGTCAGCTGAGGCAACCAGCCCTCCTCGCTCCCAACCAAGTCACGTTTATGCCATACCCAGTCCTTGTCATAAGTGAGTTTGATGCCCTTTCAGTTTAGAGAGAGAAAAAATGTGGAGGTTGGTAACAAGATCTCTGGGGTGGAGAAAATAGGAGGACTTTTCCCTCCCTCTTTTGTAAAGTTAGAACTCTGGGACATGCAATGAACTTGGTGGGCAAGACAGTCGGGACCACAAGGGACAAACTCTAGGATTTGACTGTGGAGCACAGAAGCCTTCGAAAGCAGACTAGACAGGCCCACGGTGGTGACCAAAGGAAGTGTCCCCCTGCAGGACTGCCAGGGAGCAACATCAGAGGACAGCCTTGAGCTTCCTGCCCCGTTTCATGGCTGGGCTGGGGGGGGGACCAAGGCAATGCGGGAATGTTTCTCTCTCGTAGCATGTTAAGCAGCACACCTGCACCCTGGCAATCTCTGTGTCGCCAAAGCGTCTACCTTGTGTAGTATCCTATTTCCAAAAGCTGCCGGTCAGATTCCTGAGGGGTCCAGCAGCCCCCAGAGCAAAACCTCCCCCTTTTGGAAGCCATTCAGTATTCACGTAATCTGGGGCTGCTTCTCCACTTAGTAAAACGGGAACCTTTTGGCTTAGATCCTTTTACAAACGAAGCCTGCTGGAAAATAGAGTTTCTGCTGCAGCTGCGTCCCCCCTTTTGCTTACAACTATCTAGTGTCCATTTCTGCCCCTCGTGAAGGGCAGCGGATGAAACAGCAGCCTTTGGACTCTGCCCAGAAGAGAGGCGCTGAAGCCCTCAGGGGTTGCTGTTCTTATTATTCGATTTTAGATGCCGCCTTTCCCCTGGCAGATTCAAGCCAGCTCACCATTTCTAAATACAATAAAGCCATGAAAACAGTTAAAATATAATCTAAATTAGATGATGACTAAATCATACAAACTAAAATACAAGCAGGAAGTAAACGTGGGTTGAGTGGGATGTTCTGGCAGAAGCGGAGAGGCTGGAGTCAAGCGAACCGTTTTGTCTCTTCCAGTGGAAGATCCTGGTCTGGCTTCCCACACATTCTGCCCCACAGAAAAGCAGAGAACATACACAAGCCCAGCCCAACCAGCACTGTAGACGCCACGGCTAGGAGATGTCAGTCCTGGTGCATTTCTTGAGTTAAAGCATGTATGGAAAGATGTCGTCGCTCTCATTCCTGCTGCCCTCTCCCCTCCTCCCCTTCCAACGCTCACCCGTCGGAGAAGACGGGACGAACGGCGGGCGCTCATTCATTCAGTTTATTCCCGGCCTTTCTCCCCGACAGGGACTCAAAGCCGCTTGCATCAGTCTCCACCACTGTATCTTCACAACAACCCTGTGAGTTAGGTTGGGCTGGCCGAGCAAGGTCAGCAAACTTCCACAACAGGGCAAAGATTCGAATGTCAGTCTGCCAGATCCTAAGCCAGCATTCTTAACCACTATACTGCTTCCTTCTGGTGAGCACCTCAGACTTGTGTCAGGCAACACTTCATAAAGGAGCAGTAAATCGGGGGGGGGGGGGGGAACCTTGCAGCAGAGCTAAGCCGGTTCTGTACTACTTTTTCTGCCCAGTAATGCTTTTATTTGGGGCAAGTGAAGGGATACGAAACCTCTTAGAAGGCAGTTGCCATGTACAGTTAACCGTATAAATAGGCGAGGAGAGAAAGCAGCACTGTAAAAAAGTCTCCAAAAACACGTGCAAATCAGCGCAGCCTGTTCCTGCACGGGGAGGTGTGCCCCACCATCCCGCCCAAAGGCTGCTCAGAGTCCAGCTTCTTACCACCAAACACTAAACCAATCAGTGTTTCTTCTCGCAAGGTTTCATGAGGCCAGAGATATAGAAGTGGCTGAAACAGCTGTCAGTTGACATAGGGAGAAGGGAGCCACGCGCAGCAAAACGGGGTCCATTTTATTTTCAGGACAGAATCTGCACGTCTGAGAGGAGGTCCGGTTTGAGCACGCAGCCGCCAATCTGCTCTATTATGTCAGCCATGATTTCTTCATCTGCCATAAATGTCAGGAGCGCAGAGGGCACCTGTGGAGAACGGAGCACGATTAAGGATGAAAGACTGTTTTTAGTCTCATTTGAGTGACCCTCACAATGTTCGCCTGACTGACTGTCAGCTATTTATCCCCTGACCTTGGACAGCCCAATCTCAGAAGGTGAGCAGGGTTAGCCCCGATCAGTACGTGGATGGGAGGCCACAGCAAACTACCCGTGTCACTCTCTTGCCTTGAAGACCTCATCAGGGGTTTCCATGAGTGTGCTGTGACTTGACAGCATGTGATCAGATATTTATCACATCCTTACAAAAGTTGCACTCAAATGTCTCACCAAACTAGGCTTCAGTGCTCCACAGATGGCCACAAACAGGGATCCTGAAACACAGCGGCATGAAGGCTTGGGAATCCCAGCTCATAAGTGGTCTGGGCTTAGTCACTGCATACAGATGTAGGAATCCCAGCTTAATCCTAGCTTGTTCAGTTGCAAAAAGACCTGACTTCTGCTGCTATTGGCTCATGCGGGCAGCCAAAGACAAGGATTCCCACTCCACTGGTGAGTTTCAACCATCCACAATGTGAACCACGACTAGTTCAGCACACGAGCGTTTACACGAGGCAAGATGTCTGAACGTAGCTGGAAGTGTCTGGGACTCTGGTGAAAGAGGCGTTTCCTGTTCTCATGTGGCCCCAGTGTGTCTCTTCCCAGCTGGTGCCAGCTGCATGTATTATTAAAAGTGAAGACATCCCTTTTAAAAAATATACAAATGCAGTGATTTGGTGGTGGGTGGAAAATGGTATCAAGTTGCAGTCGATGTATGGCGACCCTGTGGGGTTTTCAAGGCCTGCCTCTCCCATCTATACGGGGCCAACCCTGATCAGCTTCTGAGATCTGACAAGGTTAGGCTAACCTGGGCACAGTGATTTACATCTGCATAGAAGGATTCCGATAGCTTTTATCAGCTGACAGAGTTATGTGTAGAGGAGTCTGGCGCACAACTGTGTGTGCTCTCTGTTCCTGCCACAGTCACGAGTAGCTTCCCAACTGATGGATGTTATCACACACAGCATCCTTTTAGTCAGTGATGGCTCACCTGTGACATCCTCCTTAAAAACCTCCTCCTCTGGAAGTTTTTAAACAGAGGCCAGATGAACATCTGTCAGGAGTGCTTCGATGGTGTGTTCCTGCATTGCAGGGGTTGGACTGGATGGCCCTTGGGGTCTCTTCCAACTCTAGGATTCTATGTGTGCCAAAGGTGACATGCCACAATGTTTCAGGTGACACGCCCGTGTTCAACATCCAGCAACTATTCTCCTTGTTTGAGTCTGAGACATTTTTGTAATTATTTGACATTTCTTTATATAATGCATAAACACCACACATGACTGGACTGGACTGTATGTTTAAAAAATAAATGAATATGTAAAGAATTATTTCTCTTTTGGTGGGGGGGAGGGGGGAGTGTGACACGCCAGCAGAGTTAAGTTAGGCATTTTCCAAATGTTTGACACATCCAGCCCAAAAAGTTTGCCCGCGCTGCCTTCAGTCGTTTCCAGAGGAATCGTCCTCCCACTGCAGATGCAACACACAGTGCACCAGCGTCAAGACGTTATTCCAAAAGGGCACAATGAGGGGGTAGGTAATTCCACTTCCTGCAAATCTGAACTTTCCATTAAACAAAACCCAAGTTTCCTGCTCCCGTGACTCCTGGAATTGAGCATGAAAGTGGGGAAAGAAAAGCTGCTGAAATCTGGTGACGCTCCATAGGATGAAAATCCTGTGACGACCAGAGATACCAGCTGTGGCTTGTCATAAAGAAACCTGGGAAATTACGTTTTGTGTGTGCCTCCGGAACCCCCACCCCCCTTCCTCTGGTCTTCTTGTACTTAAAAAAGCATTCTCAACGCAGAGGCTCCCAAGGCGGTTCATCCCCACAACAGACCGCTCTTGACCCCGAATCCACAAATCTAGTTCAACCCCAGCTATCCTACCCTCAGTGCAAAGGATGTGCTCTTGTCCCTCCTGCCCTGACAGTTTCTAGGAAGAGGACAGTTAAAACTAGAAGGGGCACAGCAGAGGGAAACGAAAGCAAGAGACAACCCCCCCCTCCCTCCGTTTGCAAGAAGGCCACGCTTACCAGCCCACACTCGTTGAAAGCCACGTTCTTGTCAGTCAGTTTCTGGGCCCCGGGGGCCAGCAGCTCAAAGGGCAGCCAGTCAACCTGCAGGGCCTCCTGCACAAACTGGTAAAGGACTGAGACGGGCTCCCGGGCAAAGAACGTCCCTGCAACAGAATCAGATGGGCGGCTGACTCTCCTCGCTCCGGTGTCCTGAGCAGGTTGGGAACCATTCTGCATGTCCCGTCTCCCTGTTCCCAGCTCAGGTATTAAAGTGGGGAATTGGAGCCTGGCAGATCCCCCACCACACCCTTAGAAGGAGGCTGAACGGGAGGACAGTCTGTTCAGGTGGAAGAAGAAGAGTTTGGATTTATATCCCCCCCTTTCTCTTCTGTAAGGAGACTCAAAGGGGCTTACAATCTCCTTTCCCTTCCCCCCCACAACAAACACCCTGTGAGGTAGGTGGGGCTGACAGAACTGTGACTAGCCCAAGGTCACCCAGCTGGCGTGTGTTGGAGTGAACAAGCTAATCTGGTTCATGAGATAAGCCTCCACAGCTCAAGCAGCAGAGCAGGGAATCAAACCTGGTTCCTCCAGATTAGAGTGCACCTGCTCTTAACCACTACACCACATTGGCTGTCCAACTGTAAACAATTGGATGACAACCAAAGGGGGAGAAGCAGCCCACTAACAGCTTACCTGCCTCTTCAAAAACACTGGTGGCGGCCCATTTTAGGTTGAGTCCTGGATCAGGATCTCCACCAATCTCTCCATAAACCTTGTGGTGCTCCTCGGCCTTAATTTGTCAACGCTGAACCGCCAACCTCGCGACTCCTCCCAAGGGAAGCTCTCCGTCCCCAACACCCACGTCTCAACTCTTGCACCCTAACCCAGCCAGTCAAGCCACAAAAATCAACCCCCCGCAGCCACAGAGGTCTCCATTTCTGCGCCAGCCACTCCCAGCAGCGTATTGGCCACCAATACCTTTCTTGATGCTAACCAAATAACAAGCCGCTGCATGTCCCGCACGTACGGAAACGAGCCAGAGACAATTGGGTTGGATCCGTTTGCTTGATGTGATCCACAGGAAAGCAGCTAAGAGGGGCTGCTTTGTGTGAGACCCCCCCCCCCTTTTACCTTGCAGGATGTACCCATCGGGGAAACGGACCCGCAGCAACGTGTAGTTGTATTTCTTCATTTCTCTCTGCTCCTCTTTCTCCCTCATGGCCTTGGTTCTCAGCATGGAGGACTTCTCCACAGCTTCTGCCCTTCAGGGGAGGGAAGGGGACAGGAGTGGGCAAATGACAGCAGAAAAGGAGGGGGCGGAGACAAGCAAGGAAGCAGGAAATAAAAGAGATTATGAACCAGAGCAGAGCATTTAAGGAGTCCTCCCCGTGTGAAGGAAGCCATGCAATCAACTCTGCCTGCCCCCAATCCACGGCATCTTTTATAACAGCGTTTCCTGTTAATTTTAATACCTCTCCTCCGTGACCCACAAAAATTTTAAAAGCCTATTTATTAGTAAAATAAAACATGTGAATGCCCCCCCCCTGCCCCCACCTCTCCCCGTGCTGGCATGGCGAGAAGCAGCCCAGCCCTGTGCTGGGCTTCATCTGCCCACGGTGGCATCAGGGAGGTTCCCTGGGGTGCCGCCTCCGCCCCCAGCTCCCTCGCAGCACCAGCGCCTGCCGCAAGCTGTGGCTCCGCCCTCAGTCCCTTTCTGGGTAGTCGGCTGGCCAGGGAGGAGCCCCAAAGCTGCTGTATCATCCCGGCTGGTCTGGCTCCAGGTAGGTGGTGCCCTCCGAGCAAGGAAGGGGGTGGGGTGGTCGGCCCCAGCCCCAAACACTAGATGACCCAGCATTTTGCTTTGACCCACTGTTTGGGAAATGCTATTTTATAGCATTCAGATTTGGAGGGGCAAGAAGGCAGCTCTCAGGAAGAAGAGGAGGAGGAGAAGAGTTGGATTTATATCCCCCCCCCCTTTCTCTCCTATAGATTCAAAGGGGCTGACAATCTCCTTCCCCCCTCACAACAAACACCCTGTGAGGTGGGTGGGGCTGAGAGAGCTCAGAAGAACTGTGACTAGCCAATTGGCCATGCTGACAGAGGCTGATGGGAATTGTAGTTCCTGAACATCTGGAGAGCCGCAGGTTCCCTACCCCTGGACTAGCCCAAGGTCACCTAGCTGGCGTGTGTGGGAGTGCACAGGCTAATCTGAATTGCCCAGATAAGCCTCCACAGCTCAGGTGGCAGAGCGGGGAATCAAACCCGGTTCCTCCAGATTAGAGTGCACCTGCTCTTAACCACTACGCCACTGCTGCTCCTAATCAAGTTACACCTGGAAAAGGCTTGCAGCCAAAGACAGCAGTAGCCAGTGTCTCACCTCTGCAGCCTCTAGCCATGCCCAATTCCCCTTTCTGTTACTCGCTCCCCACCCCAGCATTTTCTGAACCACGCCTCCTCACAAGTCCCACCCCTTCTGTCCTAAGACCCCAACTTCCTGATTTCCCCCTCTGCTCTCTTCCTTTCTTAGGCCCATACAGCCATCCCCCTCTATGGAACTGGAAGATGACACACATACACAAGCCTCCCAACAACATAGGGGCTCATGGGCAAAGGATTCATCTCTGCGCACAGACCCCCGACATGTCTCCACTAAGCATATTGCAACACAGACGCTGAAGTTAAGCATATTCTGATTGGGGGGGGGGGGGTGCTTGTCCCTTCCTTTCCTGAAAGCTCAAAGGCACCGATATTTGTACAAAGTGCTTTTTAAAAAATCTACAGAGAAGAACCCCCCCAGCACAAACCACTGACTTCTCCGTCGCTCCTGAATCTGACAAAGGCAGCTTTGAATCGCAAAAGTTTACACCCAGGAAATCTTGTTGGCCTGGAGGTGCTGCTGGGCTCCTGCCTGAAACCCCTCCGAGACTGAAACCCTCCTTCACGCCATTCACATGTTTCCACCACTCAAGGCAGCTCGGCACAAGTTAAGCCTCTTTCAAGTGGGGAAAATGAAAAGACAATGTAAAATAAAAAGCATTTAACACAGTCGGCACAGCAGGAAGTATGCCAAATGAAGCTGCCTTCTGGCCCTGTTCTGGGCTGAGACCTCTCCAGCAAAAGACCTTTTTCCAGCAGATCCTCTTGCTGGGCATGCAGGGGACAGAGTTTGGGACCTGAAGCAACTCGCTGAATGAGCCACTGTTCCAAAACGTTCCAAAGCCCAGAGCCACGCTGCCCCTCCCTCCCCGGCCTCAGCACCAACACGGCCTCAGGCTCTTGCTCTCGGCCCTACGCAGTTCAGCTGTGGTCAATCCCCGGCTCAGGCAACAAAATGCTTGTGAGGTTCAAAGGATTTCATTGAAGGCGAAAGCGCGCCAGAACAGTTGATAATATGGATCGCACGTTCCCCACCCCCACATGGGAGCAACAGAGTTCGTAGTGTCCCGCCTGGAGGCTCTTCCCAGCCGCAAGCCTCAAGGACAGCACCAGGAGATAATCAGGCACCTGCAAAAGGGCTCCCAGAGAATTCCCCGCTCCCAAATGTGAAACCTGACAGCCGCTTCTTACCGGAGTCGTCTTTCTCGGATCAGCTCCTCAGTGGAGAGGTTGAAGAAGTCACTGGGCAGCTCAAAGTGAGAGGCCCGAGGGGATGGCTTGAAAACCCGGAGCTGGCGATCCAGCTGGGCTCTCACCGGCTCAGAACTCAGCAGTTTCTTCTTGTGTTCCATGAGGTCATCCAGCTTTTCAAAGGCTTCGGCCTTCAGCACGTAGAAGTCCTCCTGATCCTCTGAGGGGCAAACGGCAGAGAGGAGCACAACACTGCAGATTTAGCACTCAGCCACTCTTCACCAAGTTGCGTGTGTGTTTAAAGTGCTGTCAAGTCACAGACAACGTATGGTAACACAGTAGGGTTTTTCTGCCTTCCTACAAGGAGAGACTTAGGGAGCTGGGTTTGTGAAGGTTCAGAGGTGACAGGATAGCCATGTTTAGATATTTGAAGGGATGTCATGTTGGTGAGGGAGCAAGCTTGTTTTCTGCTGATCCAGAGACCAGGACCAGGAGTCCTGGGTTCAGGGTGAAGGCTTAAAAGAGATTCCACCAAAACATCAGGAAGAACTTCCTGACAATAAGGGCTGTTTGACAGTGGGATTCACTACCTCGGAGTGTGGTGGAGTCTCCTCCTTTGGAGGTTTTTCAACAGAGGCTGAATGACCATCTGTCAGGAATGCTTTGATTGTGCGCTCCTGCATGGCGGGGGCAGCGTTGGACTTGGTGGCCCTTGGGGTCTCTTCCAACTCTATGATTCTATGATTCCTCTGCATAATGACCCTGGTCTGCCTTGGTGGATCCCCATCCAAGTATGAACCAGGGCTGACCCTGATTATATTCTGAGATCAGGCTAGCCTGGGCCATCCGGGTAAGGGCTTCAACAAGTTGGGATCATCATCATCCGACTCTAATCTGGAGAACTTGGTTTGATTCCCTCCCTCCCCCCCCCCCCAAACAAATGGTTGACTCTAATCTGGTGAACTGGATTTGTTTCCCTGCTTCTCCACCTGAAGCCTGCTGGATGACCCTGGGCCAGTCCCAGTTCTCTCTAAACTCTCTCAGCACTTCCTACCCCACAAGGTGCCTGTTGTAGGCAGAGGGGGAAAGAAGTTTGTCAGCTCTTTGTGACTCCTTAAGGAAGAAAAGAGCAAGGTACAAAAACCAACTCTTTTTTGTGTTCAAGGGCTAGATAATGGTGGCTTCTCCATCGCCTCCTCAGATACTTGCTGGGAAATGGGGTCCCCAGGGCTTCCCAGGTAGGAAAACCAGGAAAGCAGTACACCTGTATGCCAGCAGCAAACCACCAGGGCTGATTCGTTGGGGATGGAGGATACTGTTTGCATGAAGGAGGAGGGCACATTTAATCATTATGTTATAAGAGTGGAAAGCAGAGACATAACCTTGAGTCCCACAAAGAGCACTTGTGAACTTGGGCATGGTGTGGGGGAATGATGAAAACTGACGATTCACTGGAGAGCAACACTGGCATAGTGTTTAAGACCAAGTGCACTCTAATCTGGAGAACCAGGTTTTATTCCCCGCTCTGCCACTTGAGCTGTGGAGGCTTGTCTGGGGAACCAGATTAGCCCGTGCACATGCCAGCTGGGTGACCTTGGGCTAGTCACAGTTCTTCCGAACTCTCCGTCCCACCCACCTCACAGGGTGTTTGTTGGGGGGTGGGGGAGGAGGAGATTGTAAGCCCCTTTGGGTCTCCTTACAGGAGAGAAAGGGAGGACATAAATCCACACTCTTCTTCTTTGACGGCACGAGGCACTCTCTTCAGTGGGAGTTCAGAAGCTTCCAGGCTGCCCCAAGTCACCCCAGTCATTTCCCTCTATGCCCAGGTTAACCCTTTCTTTGGTCACTACTGTCACCAAGTCAATTTGCAGAGTACAACTGACTGCAGGAGCAGGAAGCCAGCCCCGTAAGCCTCCATGCCAGCTCTTTGCTCTGCCCACCTCCTTGCTTAGGCCCCGCAGGAATGAGCAGATGCCCTTCCGCACCCTCAAGAAGGAAGGAGTCAAGCACCTTGCAAGGAAAAGGTGAATGCAGGCACATACACGGTGGCAGCTGTGGGACTGGACTTTTAAACATTCTCCCCAAATAGGGTGGACCTATGAGGTTCAGGAACACAGTCAATAACCGAGGAACTTGGGCGTTTCATCAAAAAACCCCAGAGAGATACTGCCTCCCAATGAAGCACCTGACCCAGCCAACCTTCTTTCAGTGTTGAACATTCATATCGCACTGGGGTGTGTTCAATCAGGCCTGCACATACTGCAGTCCTCACAACCGTCTTTTGTGGTGATTACGACGCCACCATCTCCAAGAGTTGGGGAAGGGGAGAAGAGACTGGCTTGCCAAAGGCTGAGTGAGACGGCTGCCCAAGTGAAAGTCAAACCTGGGGCTTCCCAATTCACTGCTCATTCTTTCAGCCCCTCCAAACTTACCCTGCCCTGGAACGTTCAAGGTAGTCTTTTCAAATCCAACAGCCTGGAAAAACTTGTCTGCCCCCTCCAAAGGAAGGACTCTTTCCTAGGAGTGGGAAAGCACAAAGGAGATTAAATACAAGTTGCTCATTGCAGGTTAGCAAATGCATGCTGCTCGTTCCAGGATGCCATTCCTGGCATCCAAGGAGAACATCACAAGGGGTGAAACCTTTTTGTCTGCACCACCAATGCACTCATGCCATACCTTCCCAAGGAGCCCTGAAAGGCAGTTGAGAGACCTGGGATCTGGGTCTTAGTAGACCACAAACTGAACATGAGTCAGCAGTGTGATACGGCGGCCAAGAAAGCCAATGTGATTCTGGGCTGTATCAATAGGAGTATAGTGTCAAGATTGTGAGATGTAATTGTACCTCTCTATTCTGCATTGGTCAGACACCTCTTCTGGAATATTGTATACAGTTCTGGGCACTGTAATTCAAGAAGGATATTGACAGGCTGGAACGGGTGCAGAGGAGGGCGACCAAAATGGTAAAAGGTCTGGAATCCATGCCCTACGAGGAGAAACTTAGGGAGCTGGGGATGTTTCGTTTGGTGAAGAGAAGGTTAAGAGGTGACATGATTAGATATTTGAAGGGATGTCATATTGGTGAGGGAATGAGCTTGTTTTCTGCTGCTCCAGAGACTAGGACCAGGAGACTGGGTTCAAGGTGAAGGAACCTCAAGGTGAACCCAGAGACTGGGTTCAAGGTGAATGAAGAGATTCCACCTAAACATCAGGAAAAACTTCCTGACAGTCAGGGCTGTTTGAGAGTGGAATGCACTACCTCGGAGAGTGGTGGAGTCTCTTTCTCTCTTTAAAAACCTCCAAAGAAGGAGACAAAGAAGGTTTAAGGCATACTCCCCCTGAACTACAGTCCCCAGAATTCTTTGGGAGGGGTTTTAAGAGGGCAGCTGTGAAGCCAACTTAGAGTTTCTGCTTAGGCGTGCTTTTGAAGCACAATGGCCGGTCCTCCCAGAAAGGAAACTCACCTGAAAAACTTTGTTCTGAAGTTTGATTTTCTGATACTTCTCTTCTTCAGGATGGAGGTGGATGTTGTCAAGGTACCTGGCAAGAAAGAAGAAAATGGGGCAATGTAGGCCTCTTGGATGTTACCATGGCCTGACTTGATGCGTGCTTACTTGGAAGGAAAGCTCACAGGGATTTCAACAGAATTTACTTCCAAGAAAGTCAGCGTTACAGTCCCATCCCGTTCCCCACCCCTCCGCATGAAATAAGAAGAGCCATCATCAGTGGTAAATAAACTCATTACAGAAAAATATTATTGCATTTCCAAAAGTCATCGATGTGGACATGGCTTATACAGAACTGTGACTGTCTTTAGGTGGCTACGTTGGAGATAAATCGAATGTCTGCCAGTATATGCAGTACACACATGCACAGTACACACTCAAGGGTCTACACACATGCGCAGAGCAATAAACTAAACCCGATTTGTTTGGCAAAATACTGCTCTGGTTATTTCTGTCAGGACTAAGCCTGTCCGTGCGGAGGGGGGGGGCATGGCAAGGGGGGGAATGTTTTACTGCTTGTTACTTTGAAGATGTCCGGTGCTCTCCCCCTCCCCTTCCACCCCAGGACTTCCCGGACACAGATCTTATCTGCAAAGGAGTGTGATCTGTTCCCAAGTCTGTAGTACTTTGTTGAGGAAATTGTAGTGGAAATTGTAGAGGCCATTTGGCTGTGAGCGGAGGGTGGGGGGAGCCAGGGGGGTGTAGGGGATGGATCTGAGCAAGGGGCTCAGATTCCTCCTCACATTGTTGCCCTTCGCATTTTTTGGAATAAAGGCTTTAGAACAAATCTACAGTTTCCGTTATTTGCAGACTCGAGGGTCTGACAATTTCCACCCTTTTCTGGGAATTTTGGAGTTAACTGCTGGTGGACCAAAGAGAAAACTGACATATTTTTGTTTTAAAAAACATCTTCAAATGCACTCTTTCCAAAGACACACCAAGCCAAAGACTTTCCACAGCCACACACAACATTTGGACAGTTTTGGATGGCCTCTGAAACGTATTTAAGTCATATTCAAGGCTTCTAGTTGGTTGCAGCTGCTGGAACTTCCCTCAGTGTTCTCACTAAATTCCTCGCACGGGTCTTTACTGATCCTGACTATCATCCAGACCAGGACTCCTCCCATTTACAAAACTTATTCCTGGGACTTCTTGTTTAAGCGCGAGAGAAGGAGAAGTGTCCTGCAGACATTCCACCACTCGGCGTCACAGAGCTTCCAGTTACAAGTTTCCATCCAGCTGAACATGAGCTGGGAGTGTCAGCGAGCACACTGGGGCAAGTCTTCTAAAGGCAAAAGGGAAAGAGAGAGAGAGACGTTCTTAAGGCCATGAAAAGTTCCAGGATTCACAGGAGCAGCAGTGGCGTAGTGGTTAAGAGCAGGTGCACTCTAATCTGGAGGAACTGGGTTTGATTCCCCGCTCTGGGAGGGGGAGAAGCTTACCTGGTGACCCAGATTATCTTGTGCACTCAAACACACACCAGTTGGGTAACCTTCGGCAAGTCACAGTTCTTCGAAGCTCTCTCAGCTCCACCTACCTCACAGGGTGTGTGTTGTGAGGGGGGAGAGAAGGGAAAGGAGATTGTCAGCCCCTTTGAGTCTCCTGACAGGAGAGGAAGTGGGGATATAAATCCAAACTCTTCTTAAGAACATAAGAACAAGCCAGCTGGATCAGACCAGAGTCCATCTAGTCCAGCTCTCTGCTACTCGCAGTGGCCCACCAGGTGCCTTGGGGAGCTCACATGTAGGATGTGAACGCAATGGCCTTCTGCGGCTGTTGCTCCCGATCACCTGGTCTGTTGAGGCATTTGCAATCTCAGATCAAGGAGGATCAAGATTCTTCTTTTTAAAGACACAGCTCATTAATCTGGGAGCCTGATGGCTCCCCAGTTCCATGCCACACACCACTTCCCTCCAACAGAAAGAACTGCAGTTTGGTTCTCGCACCGTGTTTCTGACCCCGCTTCCTTCAGCCATTGCTCTGTTCCTGGGGAGCTGGGCCCCTCCACTCATGCAAGAGGAACAATCTTTGCAGCAGAGGACCAACTGCACAACGGACAAAGGAAGCGCAAGCAACAAGGATTTACTGTATCCAAGCTGACTACTTTTCCTTTCAAACAGTCACCTGTACCTTCAGTGGAGCATACTGTGTGTCTGACATCACAGTGATGTGCATAAAGCAGAGAAGCAAGGTCTTCTTAGCCCTATCTGTAAGTTTTCGGTCAAACATCAGACTTGGAGATAGCTAGCAATGTTCAGCAAAGACCCAGCAGAGGTAATTTCTTCAAAGCTGCAATCAAATATTTCACTAACTGATGGAGGGTGGTAAGAGCGGCAGGCCTCTTTGCAGGGGTCATGTTTAATGAGCTTAGAAATCCAATGTCTTCTGTTAAACAAACCTCTTGAAAGAGGAGAGAATTTGCACATTTTTACTCGACTCTTCACATACATATTCGATTTGCCACATCTCAAAAAGGATATCAAAGAGATAGAAAAAGAGCAGAGAAGGGCAACGAGGATGATTGAAGGATTGGAGCACCTTCCTTATGAGGAGAGGCTGCAGTGTTTGGGACTCTTTAGTTTGGAGAGGGTTAGGGTTAGCGTCTGAGGGTTAGGGTTAGGGTCTGAGGGGGGATATGATTGAAGTCTATAAAATTATGCATGGGGTAGAAAATGTCGACAGAGAAGTTTTTCTCTCTTTCTCACAATACTAGAACCAGGGGGCATACATTGAAAATGCTGGGGGGAAGAATTAGGACTAATCAAAGGAAACACTTCTTCACGCAACGTGTGATTGGTGTTTGGAATATGCTGCCCCAGGAGGTGGTGATGGCCACTAACCTGGATAGCTTTAAAAGGGGCTTGGACAGATTGATGGAGAAGTCGATCTATAGCTACCAATCTCGATCCTCCTTGATCTGAGATGGCAAATGCCTTAGCAGACCAGGTACTTGGGAGCAGCAGCAGCAGCAGAAGCAGAAGGCCATTGCTTTCACGTCCTGCACGTGAGCTCCCAAAGGCACCTGGTGGGCCACTGCGAGTAGCAGAGTGCTGGACTAGATGGACTCTGGTCTGATCCAGCAGGCTCGTTCTTATGTTCTTATGTTCTTCTTTAGTTCGTCTCACTGATTTCAGCTGAACTGTTACTTCCAGATAAGTGTCTCTTCCTTTCTGCCATTGTCTTCTTGGTCTTGTACTCTGCCTCCCTTGGGAGAGATTTTGAAATAGTTGGCTAATATTTGGGGCACCAAGCCTTTTATTCATCCAATGTGTCCAGGTGAAAATGAGGCTTCTTTGGGGACTTTTATTTCCAGCAGAGAATCTGCTTAGTGAATTAGTATGGTTAAAAAAAAGCATGGCTTCATGAGCGTTTACAACTTGCTTGTCTACTGAGGAGGCCATGTTGCTTCATCCAACTCAGACAGAATGTATATCATCCTCTGCGTGGCAAGAAACATTCAAATATCTTGAAGCCAAGCTGGCTTCTTGGTGCCTGCTGGACCAATGAAAAGCACAGTATTGCACAGTTCTTCAGCAGGGTCTGGTTTGCAGTCTTTAAAATCCATGACAGCAGAGGATTATAGCTGACTGCTACTTATTGGAGTTCCACTTTCTTCCAAAAACCATCTTTCCCTTTAACAGCCTGTATGATTTTTAATTGACGCCATGACTCCTCCACTAGTGGGGAGGACTGTGGTTCATATTTCTCTGTTCAAGCACATCTTCATTTGCCGAGTCAGAACTTTGCTCCAAGTTCTTCTACCTTCAGCTGCTTCAGTCTGCTCTGGATCTCCTGGGGGGTTATATTTTCTATGCCTGCTGGTTTTACACACAGCTGTTTGGAAGCTCTGTTTAACAGTCACAGAGAAACCAAAACGCTGAAGACAACCAAAGGAAACAGAGGAATCTACCACACAAAGAATCCACTCATTAAGATGACTAGCATTTGCTGGTATGACTGGGAGCTGCTTTCCAAAGCAAAGCTTTTGCATCTCTGCAACCCAAGATCCAACTCAATGACAAATTTCAGGGGCACAACCTTCAGCATACAAAGCAGAGGCTCTGTCGCAGAGCGACGGCCCCTCTCTCTCCGGCGATAAGGAGCATGGTAAAGCTACGCATTTGCTGTCCACAGAGCACAGTCGGCACTAAAGCTGTGGGATACAGCCTGGCACTGGCTACACAACATGCTTCTAAGCAGATACATTCCAAATTAAGCCTAAATTCTTCTGCATGCAGGTTTTAACAACAATGGACCTATGGAGAGAGGAGAGAGGAAAATGCCTTGTACCTAATCACAGCATCACCTTCTCCAGTGGTGTACCGCTTATCCCATGTCACATTCTGCAGCACACCGCTCCCCTCCCAGGCTCCCTGCAGGCTGGCTTCTACCCTTCCCCTCAAGGCCTGCCCTCCCCTCCCCTGCCCTCTCTGCTGGCTCCTGTAAGTGGGGCATGAAAAGCCAGGCTGTGGGGGGGGGGGAGCGCGGGGAGCTGGGGGGAGAGCAGGGGGGCAGAAAGGTGGTCATGTCCCCGGGCGCCATTTAGACCTGGTACACCACTGACCTTCTCCAATGGGTAGATAAAAATCTTTCCAAGTTTTGTAGGGGGAAGATACCAGAGACTGGCTCAGAGAGGTTCCACCACCCACAGAGCTACTGATTCTCCCCCTCTGGCTTTCTTCACACACCTAAGAGAGGCGCACCGTGAACTATGGCTGGAACTGACAGCAATCACCTACTTGGCGATGGTCTCGACCCCAAGCTTGACCTTTTCCCGGTCCCGATTCAAAGTGTGGATCTCCATGATAGAAGCACCCACGGGGTCTTGGGAAGCGTGCTAGAAAAAGGGAAAGCCCAAAATTTTTTAAAAAACCAATTAAAAAAAACCAAGATAGAAACAACAGGCGGTAAGTGCTCTGGTTGGGAGGCAGCAGCAGCCTACCGAAACTGACCTGTTGAATGGCTTCGCGGAGGTGGGCCTCTTTTTTGTCTTTCCGGACAGAGGCCCCTGTTAATGGGCAAATAAAGTAGATACCAGAGACTGAGAGGGTGGCTGGGTCTTCCTCAACAGCGGGCAAAGAATTCTAGAGAAAGAGAAGCAGGAATTTATGGTATTCAGCTTGCAAAAAAAGTGTTATTAATTGGGATTGTCAAATATCATTCAGAGTTACCATGAATCACCTTGGGGGCTTTCCCACAAGGTATACTCCTTAGTAGCGAAATATTTATTAACTTCATCTGTATCCCACATCGCTGCCCAACAGAGGATCCTAAGTTACCACAAAATACCACAGTTACTACAGGAGTGGCCAAATGTGCTTGATGTAAGAGCCACATAGAATAAACTTCAGATGCCTGACAGCTACAAGACATGAGCAGATATTACAGTCTGCCCTACAAAGCATCCCATTTCTCAAGGGAAACTGAGCTGTAATTCCAAGAGATCCCCCGGCCCCATTTGGAGGTTGGAATCTTTATAACAAATACACCCATAAAATTCACTTGGGGGGTCTCTTGCCCTTGAGAAGTTTTCCCTAAAATGTAAACCCCATCACCTCCCTCAACTTTCAACTCCACTTCTTTTCGCGTTCATTCTACCTGTTGATCCAAAGGCTCTTCCTTTTCACTTGCAGCAGCTTCATTCATTAGCTCCTTTTTCACTAATAAAAAAGAGAAAAAGACTGTAGATGTAACAGCAGACTGAGGTTCTAAGGATGCATTCAGGACTTGTAAGCACACTTTATGTTTAAATAAAATTAAATTACAGTCCAGTTTGTGACTTTCCTTCCTGCATACAATTTATCCCAACTTGTTTAGTCACCAAGCAGCTCAGGAGCTCAGACTCAGCCATTGCTCCCGGCTGATTTGCCAAAAAAAGCCAAAGGAGTTGTGAACCCCCCCCCCCCCCCCGAAGGCTGGTCACATCCAAGGAAAAGGCGTCTCCAGCACCCAAATGACTGCTCTCCAAAAAGACCCTCAATGAGATACTCCCTTCCCTTCCTCTCAAATCAGATCATCCAGAAAACCCCAACAAATCTGAAGTAAAAAGGAGAGTTTTCGAACTGCAGAAGTCAGGTCCATTTGAACCAGGGCATAAGGGCAATGCTCCCACTCCTAGACCAGGACCTCCCCCCCCTCACCCTGTCCCTCCCTGTCCACTCTCTGTCTCTTTTCTGAAAGCGCGTTCCCAGGACAGCTGTTCCTTCCCTGGCTGGCCTCGCCATCCCAGCCAAGCTTTGCTGGAGCTCCACACCCTGGGGCTAACCCCCGCACCCCTTTACTGCATCAGAGTCGTGACTCCTGCCTTATCTCCTCCTTCCTTCCAACCAGCTCTGTTCCAATCCCTCCCCCAGCTTGAGCTCTAACCTGGCAGGTCCCCCTACCCATGTCCCTCCTACTGGCTCATAGATTCCCCCTCCCCTCTGCCCAGATGTTTCTCCCACCCTCAGCTGTGGAAGCCTCTCCCCTACACTTGATTCCCCCTCCTCCATGCCCTGCCACTGAGGATCCATAACCCAAAAGCCCTCTCCTCCTCTTAATCTACCCACTTCCTTACATTCAAGGTACATTTTTAACAGCACCACACATGGGGAGGCTGTGAACTGTCTTGCTGTCATTTATATTTTCATCTGTCCACTCTAGGTGATAAAAGTGAGCCTTTCAATTCAGAGCCATAAACCTGTTGTCTGCCTGTGAATTTCTCTCAGTTGCAGTCTGGAAATGAACCTCAGCTTAGACAGACCTCCGGTCAGATTCAGCAGGGGGGTTCTCTACAGCAGAAAGCGGAGTCCCGCATCATCGGGCTTCCCACAGAACTGCAACAGAACCCTGATGCCAGACCCGTCCCCAAGGCGGCCCCCCATAAATTATCCCCTTACCCTGATTTCTGATGGCATCTTGGGACGTTGGGGCTCGAGGCTTCGGCTTCTGCTCCAGTCGGGCCAGGGCTGCGGCTGCTGCCATCTGGGCTTCATTTGTGGGGCCCTGTCGAGGTTTGGGGAGGTCTGCAGCTTTGGACTTCTCTTTGGGGGCTCGTTCCCTAGTGGGGGAAGAAATCAAGTTTAAGAACACATAACACAGGAGCTGGAGTGATTGGAAAGTGGAGACGGCCGTAATCAAGGTAGAAAACAAAACCTACCATACTTGTTTATGAATATTTGATGGTGATTAATAAATATGATACCCAAAGTCCCAGAAATAAATTAAATGAGCTAGATCCCCCTATTTTGCCAAAGCAATGGGATAGGGCCTTCTATCTTCTGCCTGCTCTCTCTATGGGTCTTGAGACTTATTTAGCAAAAAAATATGTTCAAGACTTAATAGACACTACAGTAAAGGTAGCAACAGAATGAGTAAAGTATTGCATTGCTGGGGTTGTTACTCACCAAATGCATCCCTTAAACATATGCTTTGGGTGTGTCCAGTTTTTTCTGAGAAAAAGTTATTGCTCATTTCAATTTTGTATTAAAATGTTCATTGATTTTTGAGGATGTCTATGTACTTTTAAACTATTTGATTGTCTTTGGGTGGCCCACCTGTGGTCAACATCTAAAAGACATACTACAACACTGGAAAAATAAAAAGCCCATCTCTGGTAAATCAATGGATTCAGGAACTCTATCACTATTGGAACGTATGGCATGTAGAAGGCGATTGGACATGGACGTGCTTTCAGATATTTGGAAACTGTTTATAAAAATTTATGTCTAGATCCACCACTGTTATAATATTTGTGTCTTAACACATAGTCTTCTTAAGTTATTTTGTTTGTTTTCTGTTATTTTTTTAAAGGAAATAAAAACAGAACTAGAAAAAGAGAGCAGGAATGGCAGTTAAAAATCAGAAGATCCCCTCATCAATGAATCATCATTGATTCCAGAACCTGCCAGGAAAGAGTAACTTAACATATACTGAGCTCTCACAGCAGCCCTGTGAGGTAGGCTAATATCATGACTGCCATATTGTAGCTGGGAAGGAAATTCTGGGAGAGAGGGGCTTGCCAAAGGCCAGCCAGCCAGCTTCTGCTCAATGCAGGATTGGAATCAAGGATTTTCCAGGTAACAAGCTTTGCCACTAGACCAGTGACACAAATAAAAGCCGCCTCCCCCTGTCCCAGGTTACTCCACAAATAAGGATCTAAATGGATCTAAGTCACTTGTGATTTAGAAAGGAGAATAAAACACTAAGACACATCAGCTTCAAAACCCTGCTCATCTGGAGCCAAGCAATCGACACCATAAGTGAGCAGGCAAGCTGCTCTTCAAATGCCTGGGCCAGTCTGCCCCCAGAAAACACCAGGCTGAGTAGGGATCAGTGCTTACAGCCAAGGTTAATTCCTGGAGGGAGCTACAAACCTGTTCATATAGAGCAAGAGGTTTCAAGATAATCTGCAAGATGGGATCAGGACAGACTTCATGTGTTGAAGAGGAAGGGGAACTTATATATCAAAGGAATGCATTTAGCTCATTCTGGGTGCAAAACCCAGGTTGAGAAAAGCAGCCAATACAGTGTAAGCACCTCCCCAGGGCCACCAAGAGTGTCACAACCCCTCCCTCCCTCAGCATCACAAAGGGCGCAGAGATGACATACTGCCATGACAGGAGGGAAAGTCTCCCAGCTGTCAGCAGTCCAGATTCAAACCTGCACGGAAGGAACCCTAGAAGACTTTGGGGTTGTTGTTTTCCGACATGCCTCTGAAAGCAGGTGCTTTGCTGGTCTTTGCCGAGTGTTTTCTAAGATTACATAAGGCATCTCGAAGGCCTATCCTGGGACTGGCTAAACATCTTTACGTAAGTAAACTGGATTAAGAGATTTGCTGTGGCTGGAAATGGAGGAAGGGCAGCTCAGAAAGGCAAGCGAACCATTTCTGCATTGCTTTCAAGGCCCGACAGGCCTCTGCATTTCAGCTCGGGAGGAACTAGGCAAGTCAGATTAGCCAGCAACTCCTTCACCCACAGTGCGAAACTTGGCTGGCGGGCAGGAGCAATCTGGAACCACGTTAGCCACACATGGTGTGGTTTGGCTGGTGGGTGGTTATAATCTCAGGTCCTGCTGTGTAAGTTGCTTTCTTAGGGTGGGAGGGGGGAGCATTAGAGGAAGAGTTGGATTTATATCCCCCCTTTCTCTCCTGTAAGGAGACTCAAAGGGGCTTGCAAACTCCCCCCTCACAACAAACACCCTGTGAGTTAGGTCTGAAAAACTGTGACTCGCTCAAGGTGGCATGTGTTGGAGTGCACAAGCTAATCTGGTCCATCATATAAGCCTCCACAGCTCAAGTGGCAAAGCAGGGAATCAAAGCTGGTTCTCCAGATTAGAGTGCACCTGCTCTTAACCGCTACACCACGCTGGGTCTCCAGATTGACCTTTTGGTGTCCATTTACTGCAGCGAAACTGCCCCGTTTCCCACCCATAACAATGCTACATTTTACCTGCACAACTACAGATCTGCAATTGTCCTTCTATTCCTTAACCCTCCTCTTCTCTCCAGTGTGCCTTAAGCATGGCACTAGGACACCCAGATTTAAATCTTTCCATGTCCATAATACTTGGCTGAGTGACCCCAAAACCATCACTTTTCCTCAGTCAAGCAGTTGCGGAGCCCATGCAGGGATGGAGAGAACTGCGGATGTCATGTTGAGCTCCTTGGAGAGGATAAAATGCAAGAGACAGATGTCCTCTGTATCCCACCTTTCCCCACCTTTCCCAACTTCTCCATCACCACCACTTCCCTCAGCTTTGGCCTACTGAGTCCTTCTTGCCCACACTTTTAACTTCTACCTGCTGAACAGACAAAGGTTAAGAAATGAAATCTGGTTTCAGTTCTTCTGGGCTCAGTTCTCCTGTTATGCTGAGAAATACATACAGTGAACTACAGTTAGATACATCTCTTCACCCAGCCTTTCCCTCAGGGTTATCATGAAATAGACAAAATCTGGAAGCTCAACTGCTTCCAGCATGGTGTAGTGGTTAAGAGCTGGTGGATTCTAATCTGGGTTTGATTCCCTACTCCTCCACCTGAGTGGCAGAGGCTTATCTGGTGAACCAGATGTGTTTCCGCACAGCTACATTCCTGCAAGATGACCTTGGTCTAGTCACAGTTCTCTTGGAGCTCCATCAGCCCCACCTGGCTCACAAGGTGTCTGTTGTGGGGAGAGGAAGGGAAAGAAGCTCGTAAGCCACCTTGTGTCTCCTTACAGGAGAGAAAGGTGAGGTATAAATCTTTTCTTTCTTTCATGGGTCCTTATGTTCTTCATCTGAGGACAGATGGCTCTCTCCAGCCCAGCATTCCACACAAGGCAATGACACCACCTCTTGTCCCAAAATTCCTCCCCAGCCATTACCCCATCATCAGGGGTTGCTTCCATGCCTCCACCTTCTTACTTCATCCAGATTCCTTTCATTCCCCCCCTTGTTTCCTCCCGTTGGCACCATTTCTCTTTCTCATACAACACAACTGCAATCTTCACCACCATCATCCTCACCAGTCTCTCAGGACTTAATATTGCCTTAAAACCATATTCATTTATACCTCAATCCTCTCGTCACTTGACATTGGTCTCTTTGTGGTGGCATCTCTAGCCCTTTCCAAACTTTGCACCTGATGGAACTACTTATGCCAGAGCTGTCCATGTTTCCCACCTGGGATCTCCTTCTGGGAAATGCTGGGGATTGTTCTATTAGCAGAGTGGAAGAAACTGTCCAAAGGTATATTCCTTTCTGACCCTTGTATAAAGGTTGGAGAGTTCTCCCAGGTATCTCGCTTCTGATTTAGAAGCGTCTCACTCACAGCTTTTCTGCTTTTCATAGACAATGTCTGCCCAAGGAGGTTCTACCCTGTGTGTCAGAAAGAGCCGTCAAATCACAGCTGACATGGCCACCCCATATGGTTTATTGAAGGTAAGAGACATTTGGAGGTGGTTTTATCATCGCCTGCCTCTGTGTGGGCTGAGAGAGTTTCCAGAGAACTGTGACTTTCCCAAGATTACTCAGCAGGCTTCATGTGCAGGAGCGGGGAATCGAACTCGGCTATCTGGACCAGAGCCCGCCAATTTTAACCACTGCCCTATGCCGGCCCCCTGCTTTGAATTTCCTCAGATTCAGGCTCATGGCAAGGTGGAAGAGACCTCCTCCCCCCGCATTTCAGCTCCCCTCCCCTCATCCTCTGAAGCACAGGTGTCAAACTCGCGGCCCTCCAGATGTTATGGGCTACAGTTCCAATCATCCCCTGCCAGCATGATGCTGTAGTCCATAACATCTGTAGTCCAAAACATCTGGAGGGTCGCGAGTTTGACACCTGTGCGAGGTTCCTCCCTTCCCCCAGGCGGTTACCGAGGCGACTCGCTCAGCTTCTGGCCCGGCCCGGCCCCCCGGAACTGCAAATCCGCCTTCAGCTCCTGGAAGAACTTCTTCATGGCGGCGGCGGCGGCCCCTCCCCCGCTCCCCGGTGGACTCCCATCAACAAAAACAAAACAACACCCCTGGCTCTTCCGGCCTGACCGGAAGTAGTAGGCCAGAGGCTTCCTGTCACCTGACGCCGCCCTGTCGGATCTCTCGTCGGAAAGGAGCCTAGAGAGGAATACCGGCCGGCTCAGTACGGAGACTTCCGGGCCAAAACGGAAGTCAGCTTTCTAAGAAAGGAGGCTTTCCATAGAGTCCGGAGGGGGTAGAGTGGACTCCGTAGGCGCCTAGAGAGGTTCCGAGCGCTGAAGTTTCTCTGGCTTTGAATCGGAAGTTCGTTTTTTCTGTTCTAGCTTTCCAAAGGAAGGAGAAGCGGGATGCCTTAAAGATCGGGGGCGGGAGCGGGGCGCTCTAGGCGTGCTATGGTGAGAGCAGTCGCTCTTTGACTGGTTTGTAGCCAGGAATTTTCTGTCCGGACTGACAAGTCTCAGCTGATTTATGGCGACCTGGAAACGGGTGTTTTTTTTAGGGGGGGTGGGGGAGTTGTAATTTTATTTACGGTCCAGCAATGAAAAGACATTAGAATTACTTCAGCAATCTGATTTCTGCATACAATTCTGATACACACCAGATACACAAAGTGCATTAAAGGTCCCTTCCGCACATGCAGAATAGTGCACTTTTAACCCACTTTCACAATGATTTGCAAGTGGATTTTGCTGTTCCGCACAGTAAAATCCAGCTGCAAAGTGGATTGAAAGTGCATTATTCTGCATGTGTGGAAGGGGCCAAAATGTAGCCTCAGTTGGTAGGCTGGTGGCATATGCTGCCGGACTGCTCAATAACAAGATAATGTACTCGGCTGATTTATTTATTATGAAACAGCATCAAGAGTAAGCATTTAGGTTTCTGTTGCCAGAACAAAAGCACAACCAGCGCTACGGCCACCGTTACACTGAACATCATCCTCCACGTCACATAGCCCACCCAACCTCTGCTTACCAGTTCCCAAGGGGGGAGGGCACCCCTCCAGTTGGACAGTCCAGAGAAGAAGAAACTGCCTGTCCCCTCCCTGGAGTCAAAACAAGCTACATTCTACATTACTGATGGAGCTAACAACAGAAGGTGTCTAGTGAGATAAGGCCTGAGTGTAGCCAGAGGAACAGATAATAATTAGTTTGTTCTTAATATAGTTTTGATAGGCATATGTTAGTAGAATTTAGGTTTTATTTTGGTTTTCTGTAAAGTTTTCCTTCCTGCTCTAAAATGTATTGCTCCCTGAAACCATTGTCTGTCACAAGCTTGCTGAAACAAAAAGATTAGATTATGCTAGTGGAGGCAGAGAACCCCCCCCCCTTTCGTTTTCCCAAGAGTTTGTGAAAAAGAGTTTGGAGCTGAGGCACCCCAAAGTCGGCAGCAGATAGCAAAAGAAAGCCACCTGGCTTCCTGCCCTATGAGATAACGGATGTAACGCAGTACCCATGGGACAAGAGTACCAGGGGAAGCATAGTTGTCTACAAAGCGTGTGAAGCCATAAAGTAAAGAAATGTCAGAATCCCAAAAATCCACAAAGACTCTTGTTGTAGAACAGCAGCTTTATAGATTCGGGATCTACCTTGGCAAAGCCAAGACTGGAGATTACCCGCGCAAACTGCAATAATAAAAGAACTGGCAGCAGCCCAAGCACAGCCTGGGAAAGGCCACTGTGAAAGTAAGTGCACGGAGATAACAGGAGATGAGCAGACAGTGACCTTGATGCCACCTGGTATCACTACACATTCTACAGCAGTGAAGAAAAGGCAGTTAGAAATACAGTTAGCCCCTACCAACCTCCCCCCAGTGAGAGCAGGAGCAGCAGCATTAGCAAAATCCCAAATACAGGCCTCCTGGACATACCTTAACTCCCTCTAAGGCCTCCCTCCCGGCTTGCTTGGACAGCGTTGATGAAACAATTTGACAAGGCGAGGGGCTTTAACATTTTCAGCAAAAATCCACTGATTCTGCCCAGGTAAACATCCCTTCCAGGAGACCAAATACTGCAAGCGGTTACGATAGATGCGTGAATCAAGAATGTCAGAAAGTTCATAGTGTTTAGAGCCATTAATCAGAATCGGAGGAGGCACCGTCATCTCTGGATGCCAGACATCCGGGGAGCATGTTTTCTTCAGTAAGCTGCAATGAAAAACAGGGTGTATTTTACTCAAAGCTTTAGGCAAGTCAAGTTCAGCTGTTACTTTATTGATTACTCTAATAATCTTAAAAGGTCCCACATATTTCACACTCAGTTTTGAAGGACGGTGAATGCTTCTCAAATTTTTGGTGGACAGATAGACCATGTCTCCCACCACCAACGGAAAATCACGTCTGTGTTTATTGGCCTGACGCTTGTAAGCTTCCCTTGCAGTGGTGAGAGTTTACAGAATAGCTGGCCACTGTTTGGCCACAGATTGCTCCCCGTCTTGAATCTCTGGCACAGGGGCAGCATCCAACTGTTGAAGCATGGGAAGAGGGGGTGCTGACCGGCCATGAACCACCTCAAATGGAGTCTTCCCAGTACTGCTAGTGTAAGGATGCCGGTTGAGTTCGCCCTCCTTACAGCCGTCCGGCCTTGACAGAATTCCTTCGGCCGGGCGAGGAGCCAGAATCTGCTACAGTAACCTTGCTATCTTGGATGTTTGAAACTAGCATTCCGTTCCCATGAGAATGGGACTGGGTGGTGAGGGGGGAAGGGTTCCAAAACGTTTATAACCTGTAGTTTAGGCGGGAGCGGGCAGTCTTGCCATCTCGTGTATGTGTGCTTTCTGAAGTATCTGAATAAACGGACTTTCAACCAATGCCTTTTATTTCTGCTTCTTTCGGAATTCCTTACATTATGGCAAGACTCTCATTCTTCATCTAAACCGTTGTGTTGGATTATAGTGGATCCTTGATGTTCACCAACATGCAAGGATTGAGTGCTCTCCAGAATATGTGGAAGGGCCGATAGCCCCCAAAGAGGGTTTCGAGCCTTCCCTTCCAGGGGATGGGCTGGAGGAACTAGAGGAAGAAGTGCAGCTTTCCCTGGTGACTCTCTCCAAACCCCGGCTCAGTACGAGCTTGGCTTTTCTCCAACTGGGCCGAGACAGCGGAAGTGACTTACAGTCATGAGGTTTATAGAGGCAGAAGCGGTCGCGTTGTCTATGGATCGGGCCCCTATAGAGCAGATTTGTCTCTACCCGATCGCCAGCATGCGATTTCATTACAAAACCACCAATGCAACCTGTTCCTGAGGAGCTGGGATTGTCAACTATACACATGGCGATAGGAGTCCATGAAAAGTTCCCTGGATAGATGCTTTGATTGATGATTCCCGTGGAACAGCAGTTGGCACAGTTACTGGAAGCGCGCCCCAAAGCGTTAAGCTAACACCACCACACCCACACCTGCGCCTCTACGCCTTCTCGATGTAGAGGATCCAAGAGATTGAGTAGGGGTTATCGAACCCGGCTTACGTTTCCGGGGCCGGGAACCGGTGATTTAGGTGTGGAAGGTTGCGTGGAAGGCCCGGAAGGTGGGAGTGATGCCAAGAATCTGGCCCCTCCTGATGTGGAACTTCGATCGGATCGGGATCCAGACCCGCTTCACCAACGAGGGAGGGCCTTTGGGAGGGGAAAGAACAGTTGGCTGCGCTTTGAAGATGCCAAGAAGGCTTAGGAACTTTCGAGTGCCGAGGAAAACTTTAGGAACAGGAGCTGAAGGAATGTTTACCAAAGGAGCGTGAACCTTAACAGCATAAAGAGCTCCAAGATGAACTGGATCGCTGAAAGAGAAGTCTTAAGCGTCAGCAATTCATGAGGATGTGACCGTTCATGATAAAGTCCTGGAGGCATTCCAAACTTGACTTACAAGCGCCAGGTCGCGAGCAGTGTTAAGGAAGGCTATCCAAGCGGCCAGAAATGAGACTGACCCCTAGCCCTAGCTGGCGCTTGAGAGAGAGAGAATTGGAGACGTGAGAGGGTTTGGCCTTGCATAATCATTTCAAAAGGCGCTGGCGTGCAAAGAAAGGGAGCTAGCTGGAGCTGGGCGGCCCAGGGGGAACTGCGAGGAGGCCAGCAAGCTCACGATGGCCAGGAGCTCCCGTTAGGATCGAAAATCCTCACCCAGCTGCGACCCAAGAAGTTCTTCACCCCACTTACGGTGGTAGCGGTGGGGCGAGGGCCGAATTCCAGTTGGACAACAACCCGGGGCACCACAGCCACCTCCCGTTCCAACCCCAACCTCCGGCTTCCTCAAAGAGTCCAGCCTCGGTCATTCCTCAGGCCGCATAACAGATGCCCATTATAGAGCGCTGCTTGGGGAGAGGGTTCTTTACAGACCCCCCATTCCAGCCCGCTTTTGATGGGACGAAAGCCTCGAGAAGGCCTACCCTATTTCATCTTTGCAGCTGGATGCCCATATACAAGAATTTGATGACTTATATCGCTCCAGAGCGTGAGAAAGTCACGGGATATTGGAGTCCAGTATTAGATGGGGTAGCTGCTGAATGGTTGAAGTGACTCTTTTATGAATTACAAGCTGATGGTGACACCTTTCGCATGCGGTGTGGCGGGCTTCTTACAAGCCAGCTGTGCCTTCCGTTTCCAAGATCCGGATGCTGAAAATAACGCCATACAAATAGTGAGAAACCATCCAACAGGGTAATTGTCGTTCATTAGCGAAATTTGCTTTCGTGAATTGCAGGCGTGCAAGGCCAGTAACACTTCCTCCTGAAGCTGGCCTGAGCGCGCATGAAATGTCGAATATTTCTTTGAAGCAATGGATATAAGAGCTTGGCGAAAGCGGTGCTACTCTTTTTCCGGATCCCACAGACCGTTGCCGAATGGATCGAAATCGGTTCATGAGGTAGCCACCCGACTTGCCCGTGCCTGCCAGCCGCATGGAGAATTAAGCCCTCGCCTAAGCAAAACCACAACCACACGGCTTCTCCCGGGTCGTGAAAGCACAAGCCTCCCACTGTCACACCTGAAGAGCTACGTCCGGACGCCGCGCCGCCCGACTTGGATTGTGCCTGCTCTACTGCGGGGGACCTGGGTCACCCTTAAGCCTGCAAAATTCGCCCAAAGGAAACAGAAATCTCCCGCTCTGGCTCAGCGCACCCCCTATTGCCAAGCCCCCACTGCAAATCAGGCCCAGCCCGCCTCGTGGAACAACTAAAGCCGCTTCGGGGACGACTCTAGAGGATGACACTGGCTGTCTCGCCTCTCATCTGCGCCCGGTGGAAGTGGGATACCTGCTCTCTAGACTAGCGGTGAAGTAGAAGGCTGCAGTGCTCCCATTACTATTCTTGACTTCTTTAGCCAACCCCTCTAAACATCATACGCGCGATTTTGGCTCTCCCGGTGACTTTCGTAGACTCGGGCTGTTCCCACTGCCTCATGAGGCCGCAGGTGGCGGAAGAACTTGGTTTAGACCGGGTTCCTTTAATTAAACCCATCCCCTTTACTCAAATGGATGGTAGTCCTTTGGGGGCTGAAGGTCCGGCTCGGTTTAAGACCCAGCCAGTACTTCTCCGTTGCGCGGAACATAGGGAAAAACTAAATTTCATCCTCGCTCCGGTAGCCAAGCACTCCATTGTTTTGGGCATGCCATGGTTGCTTGCACATGAACCAACCATCATGTGGAAAGAACGCATTCTCCGATTCACAGACCCCCCCTGCGGGGACCATATGAACGGTGGGGAAACCCCGGCAATTGATGAAAAACCAATAATCAACGAGGCCCTGAATGTGCTTTCCAATCCTAGTCTTACAGAAGTACCACACGCATATCAGGACTTGTCCAGAGTGTTTGAGGAACAGGAGTGTGATCAATTACCCCCCCATAGGGACACGGATTGTAAAATTCTTCTGCAGCCGGGAGCCCAACTGCCCAAGGGCAGGATTTACCGAATGAGCCCTTCTGAGGAGAAAGAGCTCCGTGCCTTCCTAGATAAGAACCTGGCTCACGGGTTCACTTGGCTGAGCTACATAAACTTACACTTCATAGTAAGTCTCCCCAGTCCTTTTTTTGTTAAAGAAAAAAGGGCCGGCTCCTTCACGTTTGTACTGACTACCATGGATTAAATGCTGTTTCTGTCTCAAATAAATACCCTTTGCCCTTGATAAAGGACCTCTTAGATGCTTTGGGTAAAGGTCGGATCTTCACCAAACTGGACTTGAGAGAGGCTTATTATAGAGTCCATATTGCAGAAGGTTATGAACATCTGACAGCATTCAATACAAAGTTTGGTCAATATGAATATTTAATAATGCCATTCGGATTATCTGGGGCCCCAGGGGCTTTTATGGCTCTTATCAATGAGGTCCTGCAGGACTTACTGTATAAGGGGGTGGTAGTATACTTGGATGACGTGTTGATTTATTCACAGAATATTGAAGAGCATGAGAAACTGGTTCGGGAGGTATTGCAATGTCTACTAGATAACTCCCTCTTTGTCAAATTATCAAAATGCTGTTTCCATCGCTCCTCCATAGACTATTTGGGCTATCGGATCTCATCCGACGGCTTGGAAATGGATCCAGCAAAAGTTGCCGCGGTGGTTGATTGGCCAGCTCCCACTAACAGGAGGGAATTACAGTCCGCTTTCCTGGAAGCTTTGCTAATTTCTATAAGTGATTTCCTCATTCCTCAATTAAGCTGAACTTGGCCTTACCAAGCTTACAGATCTATTGCATTACCAAAGGCAAAGGACTCCCAGGCATCTAAGCCCTGGAGCCCCTTCAATGGTCCCCTCGTAGCATGTCAGTCTTCATTCCAACAACTCAAGAGCGGCTTTCTCACCACAGAGCCGATTTTAAAACTGACCGGATCCTGAACTTCCTTTCATCGTTCATTGCTTAGATGCTTCCGGACAAAGCTTTGAAGGCTGCCCTCTTGCAGAAAAAATAAAAAATGGACAAACTGGTGCCGTGTGCTTACTTATCAAAGAAATTTTCAGGTTCCGAACTTAATTGGACAGTAGGAGATAAAGAGACTGCAGCCATCAAAGCAGCATTGAGTACTTGGCGCCATTGGCTGGAAGGTGCCAAACACCCATTTTCAGGTCCGGTCCGATCACAAAAAATCTGGCAGCCCTGTCCACCCCCCTCAAAATGTCCGCGAAACAGTTACGCTGGGCGGATTTCTTCTCCAGATTCTCTTTCACAGTTCATTTTTTCCCTGGTAAAAGCAACAAACTGGCTGATGCGCTGTCTCGTCTCCCAGGGGAAGGGGGGGATACCTCACTACGGGCTACCCCACGCACCATTCTCTCCCCCTCCCAATTGGGGTTGGCTGTCACACGCTCCCAAGTCTCCGCCTCTCCTCCGTCCGTTCCGGACATCGTCTCCCCCTTCCTTCAACAATTCATGGAGGCGGGGCTCCAGGACCTACCAACAGAGGATTTTGACTCACAACTACGTTTGGAGGGTGGTGTTTGGAAAAGGGGGGGTGTTGGTACGTTCCGCCTTCTATGCGGAAGCAGGTTCTCGCAACGTGTCATGATGCTCGTCAGGCAGGACACTTTGGGTTTCTAAAAACTTTACATTTGGCATGTCGTCAATTTTGGTGGCGCTCAATGCGCAAAGACATTGAGACTTATATCAAAGGGTGTTCGGTCTGTGCTGAGGCGAAATCAATACCTGGAAAGCCCCATGGGCTGTTGCAAGCCCTACCCGGTTTGCATCTGCTGACCCTAACTTGGCGGAGTCATCTCAATGGATTTCATCACAGATCTCCTGGAAAGCCATGGTAACACTGATCTATGGGTGGTGGTGGATCTTTTTTCCAAGCAGGCACATTTCATTCCTTGCACCACCATCCCATCTGCTCCTAAATTGGCCCGGTTGTTCATTCAACATATCTATCGTCTACACTCCTCTCCTGACAAGGTGGTATCCGACCGCGGGCCCCAATTCATTTCTAAGTTTTGGAAGGAGTTCCTGGAGCTATTGGGAACAACCCCGGCGGTCGCCGCCCCCTACCACGTTCAAAGTGACGGTCAGTCAGAAAGGACCAACAGAACGCTAGAGCAATATTTACGTTGTTACACCAACTATCATCAAGACAATTGGTGCGAATTGCTCCCCTTCGCAGAGTATGCCTATAATAATGCGATTCATAGCAGCACCAAGAAAACCCCGTTTGAGATTGTTTCTGGCCGGTCTGAAATGATCTTCCGGGGAGAAGAATGCAATCTATAGATATGCAACATGAACAGTTCAGCCAACTTTTGAGCAGTGGGGATCGAGGTACAGGGAATGAAATGGGCCTGCTTAGAGAACAAATCAACAACAGTCCAGATCACTGTCTTGCCATGACTCAAAGGCAAGTCCGTAATAAAGTCCATAGAGATCACCTGCCAGGGTTCACTAGGCAAAGCAATGTCTTGTAATAAACCTTGAGGCTTAGCAGGAATAGTTTTGGCCATGGCACAAACAGGACAAACAGGACAGCCCTTAATGTAAGCCTCAATGTCCTTACGCATAGGTTTCCACCAAAACTGTCTGCGCAGCAAATGCAAGGTCTTCACAATGGAACTGCAAGCCCCTGGGTGAAATGGCGAGAATTAGCTGAGAGGTGGCTGCATGGAGCTGGTTTCATGGTTTCAAAGCCCCATCTCTAGGCTCGGCCTCCCCGCCTTCAGAGGACGGAGCTTCCCGGCGCGAGAGGAAGTGGCCGGAGGCACGTGCGCGGACTCAGCCTTCGTGACTCCTGGCAGCCAACCGTATGGAGGAGAACAGGCAAGGGATCTCCTCCGCCCGCCAGAAGTGAGGTTACCAGCCCCTGCTACCAACTACCCTACCGCAGAAAGTATTATAGCATATGCAGCACGTCTTTGAGGTAGCAGTAAATTGCTATTTTGCTAGTTCATGGAAAGGCTGCAACCCTGATGAACATCCCTGTAGCCACCTCACGCAATGTCCAGACGGTGAGACGCTGGAGATAACATTCTCCGGTGGAGGATCAGCAGCGGAGCCCGAGGTCCGTGGTGCCCTAGCGTAGTCTCCCCGCTGCTGGCTCCTGGCACCCTGGCTGGTTATTCTATCGGGCGGTAGGAGGGAGGGACCGTGGAGTTCCGGGAGAGCGGGAGGCGGAGGCCGAGATCATCAGTGTGATGACGCATCTCACCTGGCTAATGCGGCGGAGAGGAGCGAAGCTGCCTGAGCCTAATCCTCACCTAAAGCAAGACCATTGTCCCTGCTCGTGATTGAGCCAGATAGTTCATGACCATGGACTCATAGGGGGATGAGGAGTGGGGTGCGGTGCGACCAGAAGGTCGAGGGTCCGCTTGGCCCCTAACGTTTCTACTACGGTGCTGTTGGTCAGCAGTGCATTACTACATCTCCTCCTTTTACATTTTAGAAAAGTGGGGACCGCAAATGCTAAGGGGCTGCATTTAAAGGACGCTTTGTCTCCTCCGGCCGCCTGGGTCAAGCTGACCGAGCCAAGCTTGTGTAACATTAGAACTTGGTTGCGTATGGAATTCTGGCGTGGGCTTCGACGTTGCAATATTAGACAATAATATTGAACTCGCAAAGATCCATAACCAGCCACACTTGAACTACATGCCCCTGAATTGCAGCCAATATGACTCAAGCATCCTCCCGCAGCTAGCTCCAGAGGGCTGACCACCAAAGAGCTGGGAACCCACGATACTTCAGATTAGATCCATCTACCGCCCAACGACGCATTTCATATGAATCAATTGGGAATTATCAGAAAGATTAAACAACACATATTATGTACATTCTCACAACCTTGGTGATGTAATAACAATAAGTAATCAATAGCGCACGATTGTCTATTAACGCTGGATCGAAAATTCTGCTGCTCGGAGGCCAGGGCACCAGAGCCGTGGAGGTAGAGTTGATGGACTTCGCGAAGGGCAACAGGCCGCGCCAATAGTCTTAGCATTGTAAGAAGCTGAACCGACCTCACCAGGAAGCGCGAGGAGGATAACTCCGCTGAGGGCGTAACCGCCGTCCGGTTGCGGAGGCCTGGCAGAGCTGAGCTGGGCGGCGGCGGGCGTCCGGCTCCCGGTGGAGCCTGTGGGGTAGGACGACGCAGAGGCAACTGAGGTAAACAAAGAGTTCCGCAGAGTCGGGCGACCGTAGTTGCACGCTCTCCCTCAAGAGTACAGAACCAGCCCCTGGGGAGCAGGATGTTTCCTGAACACGGGGAAATGTCCTCCAGCGTGTGTGAGTTCACTGGCTTCTAATTTTAATGGGCCCGGTCGGTTCCACGCTGGCTGGCGCTCGGTGATGGCGGGCGCAGTGTTGATCTGCTGTTAGCGACAGTCTTGGTGACAAGGAGCGCCAGCCGAGTGGTTTGACGATCGGGTCCCTCAGCCGGCGTCATAGAGTACCTGATGGATGAGGCATTCATGAAGGGGTTTAGCCCATCTCCCCTAAAGTCTCCGGCGCTGCAGACGGGAGATGGAGCTTAGCAGGCTCAATTTGGTGGTACCGCCTCCAGGCAGAAAGCAGAGAAGGTGGCGGGAGGTAGGCGGGCACAGGCGAGGATTCAGCCTTAGAGCCGCCATGTGGTCGGGTTACAGCGGTAATACTCAAGTGGCCTCTCGAGGGAGAGGGAACAGGCGGTCTTGAGGAACAAAGCCAGACTCAGTCTTGAGGCTCCCTCCACAGCTTCAGGGTAGGTAGGCGAGAGGGCATCAGCAGTCCCTGCAAGCACAATCCACTCCATCAAGGAAAGAACGCGCAGATGGCAGTGGATACATATAGCAGCATAGTTGCATATCTTTATAGCAGCAATTTGTTATTTTAAGCTGTTGCGCAGTTCCAGGAAAGTATTGCAATCACCTAGATAGCATCCCCCTGACATTCCACCCCATTTAAGCCCCCCCTCCCAGTCAATGAGGGTATTGTCTGTGGAATACTTTTATTAGTTGAGGGATCTGAACCTTTTTGGCATCGACCCATTTGTTGAAACCAGCTGGGTAATGGGTCCAAGATACTAGATACTGGAAGCGGCCCCTATAATCCCCCGAATCCATGATAAAGTCCACTTTGTGATGCATATCTTCTCAATCCACTTGGGAGGGGGCACAGCTAATCTTGGATGCCAGAAATCTGCCAAGGGTGCCTTTTTCAGCAAACTGCAATAGAACACAGGGTGTATACCACGTAAGTTTTTAGGCCATTCCAGTTCGATTGCTGCAGGATTAATGACCCTTAACATTTTAAAAGTCACAGTCTGATGAACTTATTATGTCCCAGTTTCCAGCTCCCCTGCTGCAGCCCTTAAGGTTGCATGTGAAGAGATATGCAAAATCCCCCACCCTGTAGGGCACAGGCACCCTTTTTTATCCGCATGTTTTTTATAGTTCTTATCTTTCTTTAGTGAGTCTTCCAAGAGTTCTGTAAGTTTGTGATCCGTACTTGTAAGTCCACTTGGCTTTCCAACAGAAAAGGTTTTAGCATCTCCCTGACAGTGTGAAGGTGCAAAGCACAAAAGTGCAGATGGAAAGACTGCATAACACAACACATGGGCGCACACAGATTCAGAACATCCCCCCCCCCCCCCATGGCCAAATATTTATACCCCAAAAGTTGCATGGGAGCTCTTTCCTTCGCTCCTGAAAATGCTGGTTGCTTTCCTCTTGAGCGCTGCTTCCCCTAGATGTCGCTGCATGACTGGTAGCTCTCATCCATCCCTGAGACCGTATCCAAATCCCGCCCTTTCCTCTTAATCAGCTCTTGTATACTTTGTGTGCATGTATTAATTGCTTAAAATATATTTCTTGTTTTCATGTTTTTATTCTGTCATAAAAATCATATTTTGATTCTACAACTGCCTGCTCATTTGAGAGTCTTCACCCAGGACTATTCTGCTATACGAAGGTTACTGGTCCCAGTTACCCCCTCTTGCTCTCTGACTACAGCTCATTCCCCCAAACTAAAGTGGAGACAGCCTACTTAGGATAACACCAATTCCAAAACTCCAGGACTTTTCCAACCAGGAATTGGCAATTTTAATCTCTGTCCAATAATTAAAAAAACCCTACTACCTTCAGCACCGTTTAGCTGCCAAGTAAAACTGAGAATTCAGTGTCTGCTGTAGTACAGCAATCACTGCCAGGGAAAAAGAAGGGAGGGGAGAAGTCTTGTAGAAATTTAGTTAGATTTTAAATCTGTCAAGAGAGAAAGTGGGCAGCTTGGCATTTGTCATGCAAATGAGGATTCCTGCCCTTTCCTGCATTCAAATCCCAGATGCGATCTTTGACTTTGAAGCTGGAGGCAAACCCCACTAGCTGGGGCCTGTGTGTGTAGGTGGCAGCAATTTTGGAGCCTCAAGCAATGGGAAAAGCGAGTCAGGCTCTCTCTCTCTCTCTCAAGCAAAAACTGTAAGCTACCAGGGCATCGCACCCATGGAAAGTGGAAACCAACAACACACTCATGCGGGTGCTGTGTGGTTTCCGGGCTGCATGGCCGTGCTCTAGCAGCATTCTCTCCTAACGTTTCACCTGCATCTGTGGCTGGCATCTTCAGAGGATCTGAAGATGCCAGCCACAGATGAAGGTGAAACATCAGGAGAGAATGCTGCAAGAACACTGGATGTGCAGGAGTTCTGTTTTTGCTTCATCCTCACAGGGGGAAATCTTGCCATTTATTTTCAGGGCCAATAAAAATATGTGTTTATGTAAAAAAATTATGCTGCTTTTCCACCCAATCAAGGTTCTACAAGGCAGCAAACATTAAAAAAAAATAGAATATGGAAACAGTTAAAATTTTTGTTTAAATTACAATAATAAAATTCCATTTGTCAAGTCAAGTGAGCCTTTATTGGCATGTCAGTGTAACCCTCTTAAAATAAGAGGGGATATTATCCTCAATGGAAAAGGAGTTCAAGCCTTTGACAGTGTGATCCCACCTTGGGACCCTTAGCATTAATAAGACTTACAACAACCACTTTAAATCTGTTCTTTGTTTCATAAATAATAATGACAGTACAACAGTGAAACATGTTAAACAAATACAGCAACAATAATCAACATATAATAGTTCTGGCCTGTTGTGCAAAGCAGACTAGGACATAGGTAAGGAAGGGTTCATGGGTGCAAACCCCCCCATTACATGCCCGAAGCTAGGTGTGAAGAGTAATATCCGCGGGTATAAGTCTTGCCATTTACTATAAAGGTTACATTTGTACTCAAGGATACAGCATGTGCACATGAGCTATTTCCGGCAAATTGCACTCACGTTCAATATAGTAGAGGATTGACTCAAGTATTCCTCTGCGTACAGCTTTACGGAGAAGTTCTCCTTTTCATGCTGCCCCCCCCCCTTTGGCAGCCCCGCCCCAGCAGTCCAGCGCTCCTTTCCGCCCGTGCCCTGCTGGGAGGGAAAAGCTCTAGAACCCGGGCGGGGAACGGAACCTCCCCAGCAACTGACTCGCGCCGAATGGCCAACCGACCGCCAGGAGATACCGCTCCGCCGAGTCCTGCGCGCGCTCTGCCGCTGCTGCTGCCGCTGCTGCAGGAAGGGGGAGAGGAGGTCGAGAGAGGTCCGGGGTCCGCCCCCAGGGTGGAAACCCGCCCTCCCGGAGCCGTCCAGTCAGGGAGCCGCAGTTGAATGGTGGGGACCCCCCCGCCCCCGCCCGGGCGTGCCAGGCAAGAGGAGGGCCGCGCCCCCCCCCCCCCCGGCTTCAGGCGTGCTTGGACATCAGGCCCCCCGACACAGGGGCCTCCGACGGGGAGAACCCCCCTCCCCCGGGTTGCCCTAACCTTCCTCTGCGTGGCGACCCTGGGGGTGTCCCTTGGAGGGTCCCCCTCTGCAACCACTCGCCAGAGCCAGCCCTGCTGGGCGCCTGAGATCCGACGAGGTCAGCTTAGCCTCGCCCACCCCCGCCCCCGCGGCAAGCAAGTCCCCTTCTAGCACGACATGACTTTTGCTTGGCTGCAGGGCGGGACAGCTTTGCCCCAGACCTCTGCTGGGTCGGACCAGAGTCCATCTAGTCCAGCCCTCTGCTGCTCGCAGTGGCCCACCAGGTGCCTTGGGGAGCTCACCTGCAAGAGGTGAGCAAGGGCCACCTGCGGCGGCGGCGGCTGCTCCTGAGCACCTGGTCTGCTGAGGCCTTGGCCATCTCAGATTGCAAAGGAGGGTCCAGATTGGGAGCCACAGATCGACTTCTCCTCCAGAAATCTGTCCAAGCCTACTGTCCTCCTCTAGCTGACTGTGGGAGTAGATTGCAAACTGACCCTGCAGAGCTGACTCCTAACGATTCTGTAAAAATATTGTGGGGAAATGATTTGCTTTTCAGACAGTTCCTCAGAAAGGAAGCTGTGCGGGTAGATAATATTGTCAAACAGCTGATTGTACCCAAGAAATTCAGAGAGGAGGTGTTAAACGGCGGCGCATGAAATACCTCTCTCAGGGCATTTGGGAATTAACAAAACACTGGCTAAAATACAGAGGACATTTTACTGGCCAGGCATTAATAAAGCTGTGCAGCAGTATTGTACAAGTTGCAAAGTGTGCCAAAGGGTAGCATTCCCACACGAATGCCTTTGAACCCATTTCCAGTAATCACACAATCCTTTCACGCTGTCGCTATGGATATATTGCGCCCTCTCGATCACACAAGCACAGGGAAACTATTTATTCTGGTCTTGGTAGACCATGCCTCTAGATATCCTGTGCCTTATGCTTTGAGGAGTATTACTGCACAAAATATAGCAAAATGTATGGAATACATCTGTGTGTGGAATACCTGGTACATTAATATCAGACAGTTCACTTCTAAACTTATGGAAAACTTCTGTGAACTGGCTGAAATTACACAAAGTCCCACGGTCTCACACCACCAAAGCGCTAATGGATTGGCCGAACAATATATTTCTTCTCTTTTGCAGTTATTAAGAACCTATTCTGTCAAACACCCCAAGAACTGGGATGTTGCATTACCCCATATTCTGTTCGCATTACGAGATTCTCCCCAAGAATCCTTACAATTCAGAGTGCAAATGAAATCTTATTTGGAAGAAATGTTAGAGGTCCCTTGGATTTGCTCAAGGCGGACTGGGAAGGGATTCTAAACCATGAATTTCCAAAAGGGGTGGCTGAGTATTTTGCTGACCTCAGGAAAACTTTGGAAGTGGTCAGACAAGAACTGAAGCAGGGATCAGCCTGCAACAGGCTCAGCAAAAGCAAAAGATGTATTATGACAGGAAAGCCAGACCAAGAGAATGTTGGGTAACACAAAAAAGTGGGGGTTTTATCCAGGGCGTAGCTAGGGAAAATGTAGCCCAGGATGAAATCTGAGTTTTGCGCCCCCCGCACCCCCCCCTCCGGGTATGGGCAGCTGCCCTCCACCATTACTACCAATGAATGATTTTTTGCACAAGACAATGTCTAGGAAATTCTAGGGAGTAAAGCAGGTAGTAAAAGCTCCAGCCCAATAGCAGTATTTTCCCGTACCACTTACAAAAAAATTATTATTTTACACTAGCAAGTTGAGCCTCAGCAGAAATTGTGTATAATCTGTCACTCTGACTAGGACTTTTACTTTTGGAACTATGATTCACAGGTTCAGTTGTTTAAGTAGTAAAACGTGGTCAGTTGTGATTGATAGATTGATCTTCTTCCTCAGAAGTTACATATTTAACAATAATTTACCCAAGATACATTAGTTTGAATTCACAAGCATTTAGATTAGATGATCCTTTGAACTATGTTATAAAAGCTAGACAAAGCTGGATTTTGGCTTATTGGAACATAAGGACATTTAAAACTTGTCTGCTACTACAATACTCTATTTCCACCCCACAAACTTTCCACGCAAAAGTTATGCAAGCAGGCCTAGTTGTCAGAGTGATACTGAACACACAAAGATGTATGCCCATCAATAACTTACCCAGAGTTTCTAATTGTAACTATGATTTAATTCCAATGGTGAGGAAATATGGTATCCCTGACTGGAATAATAGCAGACACTATGAGTAGCAGCAAGGAGATTCAGAAATAGAAGAGGGGAAATGGCACATTAGGCCTCTTGTAGAGCTCTGATTGTTTATTGCATAGGGCTAAAAATTTCAGTTATTTTCACAGGGGCAGTATTGTACAATGGTTAGAATGTCAGACTAGAACTGGAGAGCTCAGGGTTCAATTCCTCATTGAGACATAAAATCACTAAATCAGGGGTCCCCAAACTACGGCCCGGGGGCCAAATGTGGCCCCCTGAAGGCATTTATCCGGCCCGCCAGGCATGGCGGCGATGGCTCCATTCATGTGCAGTGGGGGCTCGAGGGAGAGGAGGAACCGGCCCCAACGGCTGTTGATTGCAATTACATGATGTCACCCCCAAATCTCCATGAATTTTCTGACCCAGAGTTGGAAACCTTACACGTGGCAACTCCTGCTCCACCCTTCCCTCTCAGCTACTCCATGTGTTGCTCTCAGGCTTTCTGTTCCGCCTCACTCCCATTGGCATCAGCCAGGCTGGTGAATCGCTCGCTGGCTGCTAGGGAGGAAGAACCCAGGAAGATACCTAATCCTGGGTTAGATGGAATGCTTCATTGGGAAAGTTCTGCTTTTTTTTTTACAGGGGAAGGTATTCCACAGCTTCCCCAACAATATTTGGAGCCCACCCTGTACTTGACATACTTTGGTCACTGTTCTAAAAATAGACCATGACAGAAAGGCTTAAAGGTGAAATCAAACATTTTACAATCATTTGTGCATAGGAATTTGTTCATAGTTTTTTTTAGTCCGGCCCTCCAACAGTCTGAGGGACAGTGAACTGGCCCCCTGTTTAAAAAGTTTGGGGACCCCTGCACTAAATGAAATCACTAGTCACTCTCTCTTGGCCAAGCCTTGTGAGGATAAATACGATGGAAATGAGGAGAATAATTAACTGCTTCCTGAACTCTTTGGTAGGATAAACATTTGATCAGATAGAAATTCTGCTGGTAGGTGATACAAATCCTGAAATTGGAAGAAATCCATCTACTTTCTTCTATGTTGCATAGTTTGTCATCTTATTTTGCTCAGTTCTAGTTTTGCTTGATATGCAGAACAGACATTATTTTTGCAGTCCCTCAGATGGGAATTATTTATTTATTAGATTTTTATATCACTTTCCCTGTTACCACAGTCTATGAGCAATTTCCAACATGGATTCACAATAAACATATAAAATGCACTACAAATATAAATACAACGCAAATACAATACAGTCAGCCATGAGGCCTAAAAAATAACCACAGCAAAGAATGGGCTGGTCAAATCAAAAGAGATAATTTGGTCTTCCAATCAATCACAAAGGTGGGGGGGGGGGGCAGATAAACAGTGCTGCTGTCCTCCACAATAGGCCTGTTGAAACAGCTTCATCTTATAGGCCCCATGTAACAGTGATAAGTCCCACAGTGTCCTGGTCATTAGACAAGGGGGGTCCAACTCTGGCGCTTCCACACCCTGGTCTTGATCAAGGAGAACATCTCGTTTGTGAGACCAATTTGAAAACTCTCCAGGACTAAATGTCAAAAATGAGGAGGAAGCCAACCCCCCCCCCCGAACAGCTGGGGCAGGGAGGACAGGTGCCCAGTCACCCCCTCTCCTGCCAAGCGGCGCATCGCCACCCCGCCACCCCTTCTTGGATCAAGACCTGGCTGAGGCTGCCCTCGGCTGCTCTGGGGGTGTTTTGGGCGTGCTCGGTGGCCGGCAGGGCCTTCTGCAGGGATTTTCCTCCTGTAAAAGAGCTGGAGACTTTCTTGCAGGCTCTTTTACAGGAGAAAAATCCCCGCAGAAGGCCCTGCCGGCCACGGAGCACGCCAAACACCCCCAGAGCAGCCGAGGGGAGGAAGAGAGTCATCCGGGCCACCCCCTGCCCTCCCAAACAGCGGGTCACCGCCACCCCTGTCCGCCCGGCCGGCCGGATCCAAGGCCAGGCTGGCTGCCTGCCAGTGCCTGCTGCTTACCTGACCTGTTGTTTGTCTCCAGGCTCCGGCAGGCAGGCAGGCAGGCGCTGGGGGGCTGCTAATGGCTCACGGGAGTGGAAAGGGCTCCCTTTAGGGCAGCCTTTCCGTTGCTCCTCTGCTAGCCATTTGCTAGCCACCAGGTCACATGTGGTGCCTGTTCAATCTGTGGGCCCGCCCCCTCAAACTCCCCGCCCCTCCGGCAGCCTCAGCACGCCCACAAGGAGGCCTGCCCAGCAGCCCAGCCACGCCCAGCAGCCAGCAGCCGCCCCCCCCACGTGACCTGGCAGGAGCCCGCCCGGGTCGGACCGCCCCCCCATGTCCCCCTTGGCGCTACGCCAGTGGCCAGGATGCAACTTCAAAGGCCTAAATTACCTCCTGGCCGAACAGAGTTTTCCTGAGGGGGGGAAACAAAGGCTTGGGAAGTCCATCTTAGGGGTTTGATTAGGAAGCATCTCTCTACCAGGGGCTCCTGGGAGATAGGACAATGAACTTTAAAAGGAACTTATTCTGCTAAGAGAACTGTACTAAGATTTTGTTATTTTCATTTGAAATAAAAACCTTATGAAACTTAGCAGGCTGGAGTGCTGGATGGGAAAAGAATCCACAAACGATTGCCAGATTGCACCCCACAATCTAGGGCAAGAGCATGATAGCGGCCATCACCATCTCCTGTGGCAGCATATTCCAAACACCAATCACACGTTGCGTGAAAAAGTGTTTCCTTTTATTAGTCCTAACTCTTCCCCCCAGCATTTTCAGTGTATGCCCCTTGGTTCTAGTATTGTAAGAAAGAGAGAAAAAATTCTCTCTGTCAACATTTTCTACCCCATGCATAATTTTATAGACTTCAATCCTATCCCCCCTCAGACGTCTCCTCTCCAAACTAAAGAGTCCCAAACGCTGCAGCCTCTCCTCATAAGGAAGGTGCTCCAGTCCCTCAATCTTCCTCGTTGCCCTTCTCTGCACTTTTTCTATCTCTTCGATATCCTTTTTGAGATGTGGCAACCAGACTGAACACAGTTTGCCTTTTTCGCAGCTGCCATGAATTGAGTTGACATTCCCATGGAACGATCAACTAAGATGCCCACATCCCTTTCCTGGTCTGTGACTGATAGCACTGACCCCTGTAGCGTGTATGTGAAGTTTGGATTTTTTGCCCCTCTGTGCATCACTTTACATTTTGCCACATTGAACTGCATTTGACATTTCTCAGCCCACTCACCTAATTTATAAAGGTCCACTTGGAGCTCTTTGCAATCCTTTGCAGTTTGTTTGTTTGTTTGTTTGTTTGTTGGATTTATAGGCTGCCTCACCCCCGAAGGGCTCGAGGCGGCTCACAACACAGCTGTTCTCTAGACAGAAACCAGTACAAATAAAACTTAAACCCGTTAAAACTTAAGCAGCAGTTCCTAAAAGCAGTTCTCACCACCCTACATAATTTGGCATCATCCGCAAACTTACTGCCATGCTACCCACCCCTACTTCCAGGTCATTTGTGAATAGATTAAAGAGCAGTGGTCCCAAAACGTATCCTTGGGGGACACCACTCCCTACATCTCTCCATTGTGAGACCTTCCCATTTACACCCACCCTTTGCTTCCTGTTTCTCAACCACTTTTGAATCTATAGGAGGACTTCCCCTCATATTCCCCTCTTCCCTCTACCCACAGCCAGCCCACCTAGTCTTTCCCCAACTCCCTTGCGCTGCCTGCCCCACTGCAAACAGTGTCAGTCCTGGTTAGTTCTTGGTTGGTCTGGGGTAACTACCGTATATACTCGTGTATAAGTCGACCCGCATATAAGTCAAGGCACCTAATTTTACCACAAAAAACTGGGAAAACTTATTGACTCGCATATAAGTCGAGGGTGGGAAATGCAGCCGCTGCTGGTAAATTTCAAAAATAAAAATAGATACCAATAAAATTACATCAATTGAGGCATCAGTAGGTTAAATGTTTTTGAATATTTATTTCAAAGAAAAACAGTAAACTGGCTCTGTAAGTGGAAAAGAGGGTCAACAAGAACAATATGGTATCAACAATAACTTTAAAAGTACAAAAACCTTAGCTCAACCAGCAACCAAGCTAAAACAAAAGAGTTAAAATCCTTCAAAACTTGACTCCTCATCATCATCTGTATGTCCAAATGTAACCCAACTTAGATTTTAAGAGGGATATTATCAGAAATGGAAAATCTACTATTAGCTTCCATTGTAAACAATGGGGAATGGGGTACCCCCTTTGGGGGTCAATAACTTTGGATCCCCTTACCCAAACTTCACCAAACCTGGCTGGTATCATAAAGAAACTCTCCTGATGAGACCAGCCAGGTTTGGTGAAATTTGATTCAGAGGGTCCAAAGTTATGGACCCTCAAAAGGGTAGCCCCATCTACTAATAGCTCCCATTGAAAACAATGAGGAATGGGTTCAAGGTGCAGGAAAACTTTGGACCCCCTGAACCAAACTTTACCAAACTTGGCTGGTATAATCAGGAGTGTCTTTTGAGGGTACCCTGAAATTTTGGTGCAGCTAGCATAAAAACTGCGCCCCCTGCTGGCCGGCAAAGTAAAAACACACAAAAAAATTTAATGACCCGCATATAAGTCGAGGGGAGCTTTTTCAGCATTAAAAATGTGCTGAAAAATTCGACTTATACATGAGTATATACGGTATGTGGAGGCAGGAGATGACAAGCGGCCTCTGTCAGTCTGTTGCCATGACAGCCCCATGGGGAATCAGCATAAGTCAACTGCAATTGGATGCCACTTTTTAACATCAGAGGCAGATTCTGCCCCAAACGTTGGCGACTGGAGCTGTTGCTGTTGAATCTGGATTCATAACAACAGGTGCTTGAAAGGCAGTAGCGTGCTGGGATTTGGTTTATGTAGAAGGGCAGCCTGAGAGAGGGAAGGAAAAGAAATTGTGGTTGGGCTGTGTGGCGAAACATATTTGTGTCTCTGGAATTTCTAAATCCTCCCAATCTATGGTACCTGGTTGGAGAAGGGGAGGAAGCAAAAGAAAAAAAGGGGGGAGGAGCCATTTCTCCACAGGCTGCAAGAGAACAGGTTATGTGCGCACTTTGAAATGTGTCTCTCTTGCCTTCCAATGGTCAGGATGCCCAGGAGTCCAACAGCAGAGCAAAGCGAACAGAAAGTGAGTTGGAACTTCAGTTCTGGGTTACTGCTGAGATCCTCCACAGCTGTGGGCGAAAATTTTTCATGTTCATCGGCAAAGAGGTCTCTGCTAGCAGACTTGGGGGTGGGGGTGGAGAGTTTCAGATTTTGTTTTAACAGGGTTCATTTAGCATTTCATTTCATAGTTCATGTAGCCTTAAATGTTTTCCAAGGCTTGAAAACCGGGCCGCGGGGTTCCCTGTGCATTCCCACATTGTCCAGCTCTGTCGGCAGGCTTAAGGCAAAACTTTCAGTTACTTGAAAAGCTAGGTTCCAAAAATCTTCATTCCTTTTCTGACACCTGCCCCACATAAGACTATTTCCCTGTACAGGTCGTGCCTCTGCGTAGGAGAACTATGCTCCTCTAAAGTGCAGCAAATACCTGTATGCCTATGTTTTAAATTTTGTGTACACATTTACACATAATGCCAATAAAGGCTTTGGATTGGATTGGAATTTTGTGTACACATGGGCACCGATTCAGCAATTTCATATTAGGGTTTGTGTGGCTGCACAGAAGTGAATATCATAGACTCAGATAGAGTTGGAAGAGACCCCAAAGGCCATTGTCCAACCCCCAGCCATGCAAGAACACACAATCAAAGCACTCCCGACATATGTTCATCCAGCCTCTGTTTGAAAACCTTCAAAGAAGGAGACTCCACCACTCCCTGAGGCAGTGAATTCCACTGTCGAACAGCCCTGATGGTCAGGAAGTCCTTCCTAATGTTTAGGTGGAATCTCTTTTCCTGCACCTTGAACCCATGACTCCGTGTCCTACTTCCTGAGGCCGCAGAAAACAAGCTTGCTCCCTCTTCAATGTGGCGTCCTGTCAGGATGCCTGCGTTCAGCTTTGGGGGCCTGCTTAGCTTGCCAGTGTTTTCTGGGACTGGGGGGACGGGATTGTTCTCAGCCTGCAGGGCCAGGTGCTGGCCAAGGCTAAGCTCTTGCCTGAGTCTGCATTCTTTCATCCGTTCCACGTACTCTCTGCTTTTACTCATGGGGGTTGGGCAATGTGCATTCATATTATCAATCTGGGCCAGTGGTTGGATCCAAAAATTTTAGTAACAGGTTCCCATGGTGGTGGGATTCAAACAGTGGCGTAGCGCCAATGGGGCTGGGCGGGGCACGACGGGGGCATGGCCGGGCATTCCGGGGGCGGGGCATTAATAATTTCTCTGTTACTGTAAAAAACTCTTATTGTAAAAAAAAGTTCCTGATTTCCAGCTGGTATCTTTCTGTCCATAATTTAAACTCATTATAGGAGGTCCTATCGTCTACTGCCAACAGAAAACTACTTCTCCTCTAGTTGACTGCCTGTCAAATACTTAATACTTTCAAATATTTAATTTTGTTTCTAGAAATCAAAAGAAGGATACTTTCCTTAAACAAGGAACTTTGCCATATTTCTAAAACATGTTTTTAAAACAGCCCAATAGGGAGTATTATCCCGTTTTCTACCTTTGCTAACCAGCCACATAGGAAACAACAGGACTTTATGATTTTTGGACCTAATGGAATTTCTAATGGAAAAGCAGACCCAATTAGTAACCCCCTCTCGGCACACACAAATAGTTAGTAACCCACTCTCGGGAACTGGTGAGAACCTGCTGGATCCCACCTCTGATCTGGGCCCGCCCAAAGTTAATTCTGGCTTTGCAACCCCTCTTGCAAGCTGCCCCGTGGATGAATGAGCCTCTGTTTTACCCACGGCATTGGTTTCCATTTCTTGGGAACTGACACATCCCTTCAGATACTTAAACACGGCTATCATGTCCCCCTTTGCTTCTCCAGACTAAACCTCCCCGGCTCCCTCAGCCTCTCTTCGTAGGGCAGTGATGGCAAACCTTTTTGAGACCGAGTGCCCAAACTGCAACCCCAAACCCACTTATTTGTCTCAAAGGGCCAACACGGCAATTTAACCTGAACACTGAGGTTTTAGTTTAGAAAAAAACGGTTGGCTCCAAGGTGCGCATTACTTGGGAGTAAGCTTGGTGGTAGTCAGCGGCTTTGCTTTGAAGCAATCGTGCAACGCTTCGAATGGATGAATCATGACCCTAGGAGGGTTTAGCAGCAAGCCTCATTGTCAGCCACCGAGCTTACTCCCAGGTAAAGGATTGTGCTTTAGTTCTTCCCATGAAAATCAGTGGGGTTTAACAGAACAGGGTTACCTACATGTCGTGCCCAGCAGCCCAGGCCAGCCTAGATGTGTTTGTGGGGGGCGATTTTTGCCTCCCCTCCAACATGACGAACTCTGTGCACGCGTGCCCACAGAAAGGGCTCTGAGTGCCACCTCTGGCACCTGTGCCATGGGTTCGCCATCACTGTCGTAGGGCATGGACTCCAGACCCTTTACCATTTCACCTTTTATCCATGTAGGGAACTCCATTTAGTGTCAGGCAGATGCTAATCTGTCCTTTAACTCGGCCGTCCTCCCCTGATGTGCTTCTTTTGCATGAAGGGCAGTTGGCCTGCTTTCTGGGTTCCTTGCCTTAACTGCCTTTGGTCTGGACAGGCTCTGGAATGGACTGGATGGAGCGACCCAGAATGGAGCGGCCTCCAGGAGGTGGAGGAAGCCGTGCACTTCAATTCCGAGCGGGAGTCCGGCTCATCGTACTGGGAGTCATCTTACAGTGGTAGGAGGCCTTGAAAGGCCTTTTCTCAAGGGGGCTTTAAAAAAAAAAAAAAAATAAAAGCGTTGTTTAGAGGCTAAGTTTTAAAGAAACCCTCCCAGTCATCAAGGGAGGGCAAGAAGTTGAGAGGGGCAGGTGGGTGCAAGGACTCCAAAGAGACCCGGCTTGTACTGCTCCTTGGGAAAGCCCTCTCTCTTTTGTTATTATATCGAAATATTACAATCTCAGTATGAGCATTTAGAGAAGCAGGAAGAAGCTGGCGACATGGAAGGGGGAAGGTATGGGCAGCAGTGTGAGGGAGTGGGAGGGTGAAGCGTGGTAGGCTGGCCATGGCGGAAGGAAACACGTCCAGGACAAAGCTGTGGTCACTGCCAGATTTGCCCGCTTTGGCGGCAAAGCTAATTAAAAGTTGCACTAGAAGTAGTTGTACAAGAAATGTTGCTGTGACAAAGATTTGCTCTCACGCCACACCAGACACCTTTTGCATAATCTGTCTGTGTGGTTTGTTTCCTTCCTTCCTTCCTTCCTTCCTTCCTTCCTTCCTTCCTTCCTTCCTTCCTTCCTTCCTTCCTTCCTTCCTTCCTTCCTTCCTTCCTTCCTTCCTTCCTTCCTTCCTTCCTTCCTTCCTTCCTTCCTTCCTTCCTTCCTTCCTTCCTTCCTTCCTTCCTTCCTTCCTTCCTTCCTTCCTTCCTTCCGCCTGCCTGCCTGCCTGCCTGCCTGCCCTCTCTTGTTATTTTGCCAGAGCCTGAATCAGTCAACAGGACTCCCGCTGAGGAGGAGGAGGAGGAAGAAGAGAAGGAGGAAGAGGAGGAGAAAGAGGAGGAGGAGGAGGAAGAAGAGAAGGAGGAGGAGGAGGAAGAAAGCAGGAAGGAGGAGGAAGGAGGAGGAGGAGGAGGAGGAGGAAGACTGGAGGGGACTCTTCACGAGATTCAATTTTAGCAGTCATCCTTTTATGGTTCATAGGATGGGGGACACCTGGCTTGACAACTGTACATGTGAAAGGGGTCTGGGAATCTTAGTAGACTACAAAATGAACATTCTTGTGCCCATTCTGGGACAATCCTTGTGGATTGGCAGCTGCCACAACAGGAAAACTTTCCCTATTGTCAGGGTCAGTCCCTATTGTCTGCGACCTATTCCTCTGTTGACCCTGTTTTTACCATTTGAAGATCCCTGTTTAAATGTTTGCTACTGTGACTTATCATAGAGGTGGAAGAGGCCACAAGAGCCATCCAGTCCGACCTTCTGCCATGCAGGAAGACATGCAACCAAACCAAACCACCCTTGACTGATGGCCATCCAGCCTCTGTTTAAAAACCTGCCAAGAAAGAGATTCCACCACTCTCCGAGGCAGCGTATTCCACTGTTGAACAGCCCTTTCCATCGGGAAATTCTTCCTAATGTTTAGTTGGAATCCCTTTTTCTTGATAAATGCATAATTCATTTAGAGTATCCTTCCATTCCCAGGGCTCTTCCAAAGTGTTCTGGAGAAGGTGGGTGGTGGTCATCTTTATTTCTCGCATCCTTGTCTCACAGAGTTTAATGTGTGCAAACCTGAGGGTTCATTTTTGTATGCTGGAGAGACTTGTTTGCAGCATCAAGTGGGATGTATTGTTAGGGCCATCTCTCCCCAATCCCAACTTCACTATCCCTTTTAACATGTAAACAACCAGCCCCACCCATGGCACAGTCAGCCTCTGTCTTGCCAGGGGGGAACTGCTATGGCGTTGGATGGGATGCAAGTGGGGACCCGGTGCTGACAAATGAGAGGAGTTTGGGAGCTGAGCCAGAGCCCGTCTTGGGCGAGGGGAGGGAAGGGTGGAACCCAGCAGGCTTCATGTGGAGGGGAGCTGGAACAAATCCGTTCAGCTCTACTACCGGGAGTCCACCAGTTCTGCAACCACTATACCACACCATCTCCAAAAAAGACTAGGCTAAGCGACATTGCAGAAATATTGACGCCAGCAGAAAACTAGTATCTCAAGGAGAAATATTATATTCTCTTGGTCTTTTCTGCTGGGCCACCTTTGTTTCCACGGAACTTCTGGAAGGACACCGTCCATTTCTACCTTCTCTTTTGGATCAGGAGCCAGCTGGGACCGCCTTTCACTTTGCAGGGAACTTGACAGTGTGTGCTGCTGTTGTGGGAATGGCTCAGCCATGGGGAGAGGGAAGGAAAAAGCGGTGGATCCACAGGACAAAATGGTTGAGCCGTCTTTTTTTTTTTTAAATCCAGCCTCCAAGGAAATTGGGAGTGGCTACAAGACCCCTCTTCCCAAGAGATAAAGAGCAGTGAGGAGATCTGAGACTTGGCTGGCTATTTTTTTTTTCCAAAGGGGCAGGTGCTAAGAGGTTCCCTTTCCTCCTGGTATCTGTTCAGCTGCAGCCCTCCCACTTCTTGCCTAACTCTCCCCAGACTTTGCAAGCTGCAGAGGCCACAGCTGAGAGCGTAAGAGGGAGCGTCTCCCCTGCCCTCTCCAAGGGGCTTTGCAGGGGGCCAGCCCCAGAGGAGGCAGTGCAAATAGACCACTCCCCTCAAAAAATGCTGCCCTTCCCCACCCCTTTCTCCACGTTAATTCTTCTCTTACTCCTTCAATTCCAGAGGCAGAGCCTTTCTATGTATTGCTGTCCCTGGGGAACGGCTCAATGCCATGGAGTTGAGGGAAGGGAAAAGGGGTAAGATCTGCAGCTGTCAAACGCTTTGGAGCTTCATCTTTTTCTTTTTTTGCACTTACATCCCCCTTCCTGATAAGGCGTGAGCAGTGAGGGAAATCTTACAAGACCCGGCTGTTGTTGTTTTTTTTTTTTAGGCGGCAGGTGTTAGGGGTTTGCTTTCCTCGGCAAATCCATTCTATAGCTGCAAGCAGCCCTCCGAATTCCTTCCAACTTTTCCCCAGACTTGTACAGCGAAGCAGCCTCGGGAGGCCGAGGGGAAGCATCTCCCTGCCCTCCAAGGAGCTTGCAGATGCTGCCCAGAAGAGTGCGGGAAGCGGCTGACGTTCCTCTCTACAATGCTACTTCCTCCTTTCCTCCCGGCGCCTCTTCCCTTTGCTCTTTCCAGCTGCCTCCTTTTACTAGCCTGGGATGGGCAGCAGCAGCGAGGCGAGTCCCTTGCTGGTGTGAGAGAGAATTGAGAGAGAGCCTGCCCCGTATTTCGGAGCCAGAAATTGTTCTTCATTTCGCCTTGCACAATTGCTCAGGCTACAGCACATAAAACATCTCCCCAAGTGCATATTTGAAATTTGTCCCGTGCCTGAGTGCAGAGCCTGACTAAGTGCGATAATTTCTGCCAGTTGGGTTGAAGTTCCCGGAGGCAGAGGTGCTGCGTTTTGAACCTCCATTTCTGTCACTACTGTATACCTTGTTAGCCAGCTACCACCTTCAAAAAGACAAGGGTGCTGTCTCCACGGGCATATTAATACATTTTTCTACTGTAGAGAGGTTACCCGTGTACTCCAGGTTGAGAATCCCTGCACTGTGTAAAATAACCTACCAGTCTCTTGTTGATCCTCAAAACTCTGACTGGTGGACCTTAGTAGAGCAAAACATATTAATGTTGGGATTTACACGGGAGTTGCTAGTGAAATTTCGTGCTCCTTAAAGCAAAAATTAATTGATCAAGAATTCTAGTACCTCAGCAGGGCAGCAAATAACTCCTATGCTCCCTTTTTTTAAAGGAAGCCGCTTTAACATAGCTAAGGAGGCCTGTTATGCTCCCAGAGAAGCCTTTATTATTTTTCTTATTAAGTCTAAGTTTCCTTATAGCTAGTATGGGTTTAGTTCCTTGTATAGTGTTCTGAGGGAGGGAATTTTAGTTAGACACTGTCCCTTTAAGAAATTTCCCTAGAGGCAGTCTTCTTTTTATTACCCAGCAATACCCGTTTAGCTCAGTCAGTCAAAGGTGCCAAGGGAGTTGGAAGGCTGCAATACCTGTTATGTCTATGGTGTATAGTCTATATGGTGTATAGACCAGTGGTTCTCAACCTTCCTAATGCTGCGACTCTTTAATACAGTTCCTCATGTTGTGGTGACCCTAAGGTGACCAGATGGTCACCTTTGTGATCCGGGACGGGGAGGCGGCCGCGCGCACACAGGCTTCTGGGGATTGCCGTTTGCCGCCCTGTGCCTGCTGACAGAGCGGCAAACGGCAAGCCCCAGAAGGCCATGCGCTCCTGCGGTCGGGCACACGGCAGGTCGGGCGGTCGGGCGCCACTCGCGTTTCCCCAAGGCAGTGCAGGTGCCTCCCCAAGAAAACCAGGACAATTTAGTATAGAACCCGCTGACGCTTAGGACAAATTAATCCAAAGGTCCACGGTCCTGCCAAAAGCCCAGGGGCCCTATGAGGTGCAACCTACTAGGTGACTTCCCAAGCCGAACATTTATCCTATTTGCCAGATGGAGAACACCCTGATGCAGAGAGTCTTAGAAGCGCACTTCGTGGCAGAAGGGTTGTTCAACCCCCCAAAGGGGTCGCTAATTCCCAGGTTGAGAAACCACTGGGTATAGACTCTAGAGAGTTACAAAAGTTAAAGGTGTTAACAGAGAAATTAGGAATCCAGATAAAGGACACTGAATTCCCAAGAGGAAGCACAGACAAAGTGGACTTTCTTGGAAGAAGTCAAGAAAGAATAAAAGTCTCAAACTTCAAGTTTTCCGGTCAAGCAAGTACCTTATCTTAGTCAGACGCTGGGAGGAATTAGGATCTCGATTCTTCTAAGCAATAAACTTTTTTTTAAAATTGTTACACCTTGCTTGTGAGTCTCCCACTCTGTTCTGGCCAAGTACAGGGCACCAAAGATTGTTTTACTTGGGGAACAGAATAAGGCCAAATACCCGAGTCAATTAATTAATCTTATGCAACCAGCAAAGAGCTCTCTCCTTGGCAGGTTGCAGTGTGCTTCCCTACCAGAACAGAAGCTGTGATTGCAGCGTGAAGTGAACTGAATCTGTAATTCATAAGCTTCTGTGGATCATATTTAATGAATATATATTAAGGCTTTAGCTTCTGTAACTTTTGCTTCTTAAGGAATCCATAAGTGATAAGTGGGACAGTCGCTTCTGCAGACCTGTAGTAAAAGATACAATTAATTTAAGACAACACATCACTTCTACCCTGCCCATTTTACAAGACAATCAGGTCGAACTTGTTGGCCCCTCTACTTGTTAAATTCAGACCAACAAGAATTTTATTATCTATTAAACGATAATTCTTGTGCTATCTCTGAAATGGTGGTTCAGTATGTCATTGAACTGCGACCATGATTGTATTATGGTGTGATCACCATTAATTTGTTTATTATATGCCAATAAAAGGTTTTTGACTTGATTTCTGTAAAATAGCCAAGTTTGGCTCCCCTTTGGCCCATCATCAACACAATGTTTGCACACTGAAAGTTAAGCCCGCTGTTTTGTGTCCCTGGCCTGAAAGATGGTCCTAACCCCAATCTGGCACCGTGTTCCATCAAGGGAGACCCAGGCCCAGTGGGGTTCATGGCCGTTCCCTGGGCCTGGAAGTCAGAGCTGTTCCTCCTGGTTTCCATCATTGGCCTCCTGCCCTCTCCCCGCTCCCTTCCTCTTCCGTTTATACCTGAGAGGTTATTTATTTGCTACTGTTGGGTTTTGAACATTGGACCACATTCTGGTTTTATTTTATTTATTACAAAATGTCGGAAGCTGCCCTGAGCGCCCAAGGGGAAGGTCCTCCGGCCCAGACCGGCAGCAGAGGAGACTAAATAAATAAATAGATTCCAGATGGTCCTAATTCAAGTGCCTTTTTCTATTGGCAGAACTACTGGTATATGAATAAAAAGAAAATTTCTATCTTAAATAGGCCCAATTAAAGATGAACATATGGGTGCTGTGTGGTTTCCGGGCTGTCTGGCCGTGATGAGGTAACATGCTCTCGATGACGCCAGCATTTAGCCTGCATCTGTGGCTGGCATCTTGAGGAGGATCATAGAGAGATGCCTCTGAGAGAAGATCCTCTGAAGATGCATTCAGCCACAGATGCAGGCGTAAACGCATCAGAGAGAATAAAGCTGCTAGAATGACGGCCAGACAGCCTGAAAACCACACAGCACCAACCAGTGATTCCGCCAGTGGAAAGCCTTCGCATTAATACAAAGATGAACAGGGTCTGGATGGTTACTTTAGACGCTTGCGGTCAGCTGGGGGGCCAAGCAAGGAGATTTTTGTCAGGCATTAAAAAAGTAGAATAGTGGTCCTGGTCCAGTTTTTGTTTTCTTTTACTTTCTCTCCCCTCTGAAGGATCATGTCCCTGATTAAACCACGGGGGGAGCGGTTTTCAGTAAGCACCTTCGCCCTCGGCTTGCTCAGGACTTATCTCACCAAGGAGCCGCTGAGAAATCATTACTGCACCATTAATAACTAATTAAATGTTGTAATTGCTAAGCTTATGTGGCAGTTTGTGCTTCCCCCAGGTGCTCCCTCTACTCGCGAGTAAGGCATTGCCTACATTCACATAAGCCTCGCCTGGAAGTCTCTTACTGGGCTTAGGATTCCAGGGGGCATATTTGTGCATCATATTGTGTACATTAAGTTCTTGGTTATAAATGAATGATGGGAAGCAGGTGACTTAAAAAACAACTTCAGAGCATGAACAGAGTTTTTATTGGAGGGCATGTGTAGGAGGCCTCTCATGCCGAGGCGTTTCTGCGCATGCTCTTAGTCGCCCCCTCAGAGCAACGTCAAGGGCCTCCCCGTCCCCTCACGCCTCCCTCAGGTCCCCGCCCCCTTCTTAGCGTCACGCGCCGCCGCCCAATCGCAGCCCGCCTCCTCTTTCCTCCCCGCGCGGCTATTGGGAGGAGCGCGAGGGACTACGCCGCTGACCAATCAGCAGTGGAACGGGTGGGAGGCGGGGCGAACCCGTGCGCCAATCGCCTGCCACCATCGTGCCCCCCGCGGGCCTTCCCTCTGCCCGGCGGCCGCCTATCCGCCGTTGCCTGGCGAAGCCTGAGGCCTGGCCGGGGCCTGCTCGCCTCTCGCCGCCGCCGCCGCCGCCGCCCCCGCAGAGATGCCGCACGGCTTCAAAGCCGGAGACCTCGTCTTCGCCAAGATGAAGGGATACCCGCACTGGCCGGCCCGGGTGGGTGAGGGGGGCCCCTTGGGTGGCCCCCGGCGGCCAGGCTCTGCATAGGAGGGGCTGGTGGGGAAGATGGGTGCAAGGAATGGGCTCTCCCCTGCAGCCCCCTCCCTCAATCTTGCAGTTATTGCCCACGCATTTTGCAGTGGGGGAGAGTGGGGTGTTGCACCCTGAGATTTTGCACGCGGTGGGTCCTGCAGGCTTTGCAATGGGGGGGGGGTGTCCCTTTGCACCCAGCCCCCCTGCGGTCACTGCTGCAAAATAACCAGTGCCCACGTATTTTGCAATGGGGGAGAGTGGGGTGTTGCACCCTGAGATTTTGCACGCGGTGGGTCCTGCAAGCTTTGCAATGATTGGGTGGGAGGTCCCCTTGCACTTAGCCCCCAGGTCATTGCAATGTGATATTTTGGAGACCTTGCACGTGCATTGGAGATTATTCGTGTGGGGTCGGTTCGTTTTTTCCTTTTTGCCTCCTTATGTTTTCATTGGGTTGGACCAATATGTTTGAGGAGAGCGATTCTACAAGATGTTAAAGGATGCTGCATTTGGTATATCCCACCTGCACCTTTTAATTGCTCTTGAGCTTCTGTGGGGGTTGCTCATAAATGTGTGTATTTACCTTGAATGGGGGGGGGGGGGGGAGATCTTTTGCATCTACCCAAAGAATGCAAGGTTGAGTGGTTTGTACTACTGAGATTTGCATGGGGTTTGGCTACATTGTACTTGAACTGGGTGCTGTTGGGAACTTTGTCGGGGAGATTATCTAATCCTGAGTTGATGCTGTTAGGGGAACCCAGAATTGATAATATCACACCTTACAGCAAAAGTATCATTTTTGTTTTTCGTTGTTGGAATTGCTGACCGTACATATCTTTCAGGCATTTTCGAGGGACTGGTTTCTTGCTTGTCCCCTATTGAAAATGTTATGCTAGTGGCAGTATTGGAGGAGTACTGCCCAAAGGTTATTAAATAGAGATGCTTTTTCTCTACCCTGGGGTTTTGAATGTTGTGGGCTGTATATATATATATATGCCCCATCACATGGTGTAATACCTTCCTCCTTGCCCTGGAAGCTTGTGGCGGGATGCTTTCGATGAAGAAGAGAAGAAGTTTGGATTTTTACACCCCTTTTCTCTCTGTAAGGAGACTCCAAGGCTGACTTACACAAGCTCCTTTCCCTTCTCCCCATAACAGACACCTGGTGAGGCAGGTGGGGCTGAGAGAGTTTGGAGAGAACTGTGACTAGCCCAAGTTCACCCAGCAGGAATGTAGGAGTGCAGAAACACATCTGGTTCACCAGATGAGCCTCAGCCACTCAGGGAGCAGGAGTGGGGAATCAAACCCGGTTCTCCGGATTAGAATCCACCTGCTCTTGACCACACCATGCTGGCTCTCCTTTACCTTCTATACCTAGGGTCTTGCACTGTAGGGTCCCATACCCTTGTAACTGCACAGTTTTTTCAGCACCCCTTTGATTTTGTGGTGTGGGGATGTTTCCAGTTTTTGTTTGGAGGGTGTTGAGCCTCCACTGCCCAAGCCACGGTGGAAGTCTTTGCTTTGCTGATCTGTCAGAACATCAGCAGTGGAAGAAAAGTGGTGTGTGTTAAGATTTGTGTTAAGATTTTAATTTTTTTTCAATCTGTCAAAAAGGCTTCTTCTTTACCACACTTAAATTGCATACTCTTGTATGTGTGTGAAGTGCCATCAAGTCTCTTGTAACTTATGTCAAGCCTGTGAATTAATCTCCTCCAAAATATCATATCATTAACAGCCCCTTCGGTCTTGCAAACTGAGGGTCATGACTTCCTTTGCCGAGTCCATCGCTCTCATGTTGGGTCTTCCTTCTGCCTTCTGTTTTTCCTACCATTATTGTCTTTTCAGCGGTTCCTGCCTTCTCGTAATGTGCCCAAAGTCCACTATTCTCAGTTCAGTAATTTTTGCTTCTTGGGAAAGTTCAGGCTTTGGTTTGGATCTATGGAACCCGTAGAGTCATTTGTTTTCATTTGCCTCCAGGTGACCTTGGCCCTAGAGCTTTCTGGTTATGCCTTTGTTTCTCTCCAACATCCCACACATTTGCCGTTGCCTCTAGAGGTGGTGGTGGATTGGAGTGCCTTGTTGATCCAGGAGCCATACTATCAGAGACTCCCTAGTGCAACCCAGGTGGCTGACTCTGGGTGCCCCCCTTCAAAGTTGTACCCCATCCCCAAACTCCACAGGGGGTTTGGGGATGGGGTACAACTTTGAGGGGGGGCACCCAGAGTCAGCCACCTGGGTTGCACTAGGGGGCTCCTGATGGATGGGAGCACAGTTGAGCGCCCGCCAGCAGTGGATTTCCGGGCAGGGCGGCCCCATTTGATGTTGGCCTCAACTCGCTCGGGTCCAGCTTTAAATTGCAGGCTCAGCTGCTCCCCTGCCCAAACCCCACAAGGAGTCCAGGGGTGGCCCTGCAGTGCAGCCCTCCCCATGGGCCTGGGAAGGGGCACCCAGGCCTCTAGCCCCTTCGTGCCCCCTCGCTATGTCACTGCATGCCATATTGGCCATGAATGAATGACCGTCTGAGAACTAAAGCTTGAATAAACTGTGTTATAACCCCAACCTGTTGCGTTACTTTAAGACTGTTCCCTCTTTCTTGATGGCCCGGGTGAGGAGAAATGCTGGTGTTCCTTTCGGTATACAGCTGCTGCCATCTCAGTCCTCTTTCAGTCTCCAGCTGCAAGTACTTTGTTTGGCATCTGCCATCATGGCTGCTATACTAATAGCCCTCTGTGAGTACTTCCGGGTCCAAAGTTGGCGAAAGTGGAATTTACAGGAAATAGCTTGTGATTATCTTTATAAATACATCTTCTGGGTATAAGGTGCCTTGCTTTACCAGAATTGTTATGGAAGGGAAAGTAGCCATTTCATATGCGCATCATTTCCCTCATAGAGGGGAAGGTCATTATTTACTTACAGGGAGCAGGAAGGCAGGGAAGAAGTTGCTTTGAATTGTGTGGAGACAAACACCATCCCTGCAGTATGGAGGGTCTTGCCCCTGAACAATACCAGTGTGTGTGTGTGTGTGGGGGGGGAGATTTCATGGAAGCCCATTTCACACCCCATATGGTCACATTTTAGTGTGTGGGAGAGATTTTGGAAGCGCTGGTTATGGTGGTGATGCTTGCGGAGATGGCGTTTACAGCCCAAAGGTAGACAGTGTCAGGACCATGCCTGTCATTGCCTTGCTGTGTGTGAATTGTAAATGTTTCCCTGTTTTCCCTTCCTGGCAACCTCCTGGCGCCTGCCCACCTTCAAAGAGGTGTGAAAGGTTCCCAGGTCCTTTGAAGCTCTGTAGTGTAATTGTAGTAGAAACTGTAGTAGACCTTTGGTGTGGGGCGAAACTGGGGTGTGTGTGTGTTAAAGGATATAGGTCCTGGATCTGAGCTCTCTAGCTCAGATCCTGCTTTACATTGTTACTCTTCGTATTACCTGGAATAAACTGCTTTTGGTCTCTGTTATTTCCACGTTCGAGAGTCTGACATTAAGCAGGATCTCCCAGTTTGACCTGCACTTGGATCCATGACCGGAACGGATGGAACGACAGGCGGGCCCCTCACTGGCGAACCTGATGAGGGAACAGGGCAAGTTCGAGACAAGGACGAGACACCCCGCGACCTGGATGTAGGAGACAAGGAGAAGGATGCCCTCGTCCCCAACCGACATTATCCTCACGGGTGCCGCGCGAAGCACCAACTGTGAGGCGAGCATGGGATCGCCCTACTCTTAGGTCCCCTTTCAGCAACCGTGCCAAGGCATCTGGGCGGCGTGAGTCCACTTGGCTCACGCAACCCATGGACCAGGACATTTACTTGGAGTGGGACCCGGTGGCGCAAAGCGAGTGGTTGCGGGTCCAGGTCCAGGCAGGGGTGTGGGCCCTTGAGTGAGGTGTGGTTGCCTGGCGGCGGGAGTGAGATAACATGTGGCAGGAGATACACTTCCTACGGCGCAACATTGAACTCCTCTTGGCCCACATCGAGGCGGCAGAGCGGAATCGCCAGGAGGGGCAGCCTGTGCCCGCGCTCCCCAATGATGTGCTGCCGGGCCCACCCGGGCCACAGCTGCCGCAGCCCCTGCAACGGCATTTGAAGGCCTGACTTCCTCGTGCAGGTCGAGGCGCATATGGAGAAGTACGGCGATGACTACGAGGACGAGGTCGAGCAGGTACATGAGGTGGGGGCCCTCCTGGGGGGGCAGCGGCCGGCTGGTATGTGGGACTTTACAAAGGCCGGGCGTCCGAACCGTGCTCCTTCCCCTGCTTCATGTTGGCACTGCGGTGGCAGTTCGAGGATCCATTCGAGGAAGAGAAGGCCCATGCCCGGCTTCGGCAGATCCGGCAAGGGTCCTGATCCGTGAGTGAGTATGTCTCAGACTGGCCGGAGCAGGTGAAGATCCACTTCTTTTGAGAGGGGCTTCACCCAGAGGTGGCACAGTGGGCCATGGTGACCGTGGAGCCAGTCTCCCTGGCGGGGTGGTACACGCGGGTTGGCGAGGCAGAGGTCCGCCTGCGTAGAATGCAGCTACTGAAACAGTGGGGTAACCCCCCGCCGACTTTCCCCTGTTGGGGGACACCTCTCCAGCTTGTGGTGGCAAGGAGGCAGGGGAATCTCTTTATGCCTGTCGGAGGTGGCTGGGACTTTGCCTGACTTGTGGCTGAGAGGGGCACATGGCAGCTGTGTGCCCTAGCAAGAAACCCGACCCTCTGGTAGTCCCCGTCAGCGGTGCAACGAAGGCCGGGGCGGCTAAGGGTCTAGGGAAAAAGTCCCAGTTGAAGAAGGGTTTGGGACTACAAGTAGAGCCGCGTGAGGCGAGTTCGGCCTCCGAGGAGGCGGGTGGCCCCGAGTCCAGTGAGGAGTCGGTGGGAAACGACAGTGACCTGGCCTGAAGGGCGTCCACTGCCAGGTCCCTTCTAAGGGCATGGAACTGAGGGAACCAATGGCCTGTTTCCTCTTTCCATGGCTGTGTCTAATCAGACTTGTGGGACTAGTGTGCAGACGCAGGCACTCGTTGACTCGGGGTGTACCTGCTGCCTAATGCAGCCGTCCCTAGTGGACCAGTTGGGGCTGCAGCGGGTCCCCCTGCGCTGCCCCATCCTGTTCGAGCAGATGGACGGGGGCACACTGGGGGGCGCACCGGCCACTCATCGGACGGAGCCAGTCCTTCTCCAATGCGGGGGCACTGGGAAGAGCGGCGGTTCATCATCGCCGAGGTGGCCAAATAGTCCCTGGTGCTAGGAGTGCCTTGGGTATGGGACCACGACCCCGATATCTCTTGGTCCTCCAACTCTATCCGATTTGTTGATCCCCTTTGCGGCGACCATCTATCCGATCTGCTGCCGCTGCGAGCGGGGGGCTCCCACGAGGTGGCTAGGAGCGTGCTGGACGTCTTGGCCATCCCTCGACCCTACCGGGACCTCCGGAGAGTGTTCGAGGAAACGGAGTGCGACAAGCTGCCGCCCCACGGTAAGACTGACTGTAAATTCGAATTACTGCCCAGTGCTAAGCTCCCGAAAAGCTGTCTTTACCCCATGAGTCCGTCAGAAGCCCAGGCGCTTCAGGAGTTTTTGGACAAAAACTTGAAACGAGGCTTCATCAAAAGGGTGACCAGTGATTTTGCCGCACATGTACTGTTTGGACGGAAGAAGGACAGCACTGACTATCGGGGACTGAATGCAGTCTCCGCGGGTAACAAATACCCTCTACCACTAATCAAAGACTTACTGAGTTGTTTGGGGAAGGGCAAAATTTTCACTAAGCTGGACTTGCGGGAAGCCTACTACCAAGTGCGGATCGCCAAGGGGTACAAGCATCTAACGGCTTTCAACACGAGGATGGGCCAGTTTGCCTACCGCCTTCTCCCATTCAGGTTATCCGGGGCTCCCGGAACTTTCATGTGCTTGATAAATGAAGTGCTTCGGGATTTTCTGTTCAAGGGGGTGGTGGTGTATTTGGATGATGTACTCATTTACTCCCAGACCGAGGAGGAGCATGTTAAGACTGTGCGGGCTGTGCTGCAGCGGCTCCTCGACAATGACTTGTTCGTGAAACTTTCCAAATGTGACTTTCATAAGGAGCGGCTGGACATTCTGGGTTACCGGATCTGCAGCCAGGGGTTGGAGATGGACCCGGGTAAGGTGCAGGATGTGTTGCAGTGGCAGGAGGCCCGAACCAGGCGTCGGTTGCAGTCGTTCCTGGGCTTTGCCAATTTCTATCGGGACTTTATTTGTAACTTTGCCCTGCTGGCTCTCCCCTCACTGATTTGCTGCGCACGAAGGAGAAGAGGCCAGTGGAAACCAAGTCCTCGGCTCCACTTCTGTGGTCCCCGGAGTGCGGGGCGGCCTTCCAGGCGCTTAAGCGCGCCTTCACGTCGGAACCTATCCTACGCCATGGCGACCCTTCCAAGCCTTTTTTGTGCATGTTGATGCTTTGGACAGGACTATGGGCGCTGCCCTGCTGCAGAAGAGGGAGGATGGGAGGTTGTATCCCTGTGCCTATCTCTCCCGCAAGTTTTCGGGGGTGGAGCGTCACTGGACGGTTGGGGAGACGGGGGCGATCAAGTGCACCTTGACTGCTTGGCAACACTGGCTGGAGGGCGTGGCCCTCCCTTTTGAGGTGTGGACTGACCATAGGAACTTGGCGGTACTTCGTGCCCCGGGGAAATTGTTCGCCAAGCAACTTCGTTGGGCTGACTTTTTCTCCCGTTTCAACTTCACACTGCATTTCCTCCCTGGGAAGTCAAATTGCTTGGCTGATGCCCTGTCTCGGTTGCCCGAGGGACCCTGCTCCAATCGGGACAGTGTTCTCCCCATCTCAACTGGGCTTGGCGGTTGTCACCCGCAGTCGGGCGGCGCTTTGCTCCAGTCCCCCTGCTGTACCCACATCGCTGGAGGAGGCCCTCAGGGGGGCAGGGTCCCTTGAAGTACTGCAGGATGAGGGTGGTGACCAACTGGAGAAACGGGGGGAGTTCTGGTGGAAGGGGGATCGACTCTATGTGCCTCCGGCGGCGCGCCTCCTAGCTTTGCAGGGCTGTCATGATGTAAAATCGGCAGGTCACTTTGGGTTTGCGAAGATGTTGCATTTGGCCCGTAGACAGTTTTGGTGGAGAACGTGGAGGGGGGACGTGGAGGCTTATGTGGAAGGTTGCCCCACATGTGCGATGGCCAAGAGGGCGCAAGGGAAAGTGTCCGGCCTCCTCCAGCCCCTGCCAGCATCCTCAGTGCCCTGGAAGGTGAATTCTATGGATTTCATTACCAATCTCCCGTCCAGCAAAGGGAAGTCTGGATGGTCGTGGACTTGTTTTCGAACAGGCGCACTTCGTCCCTTGCGCTTCGCTGCTGACAGTGAGCAAGTTGGCCCGCATGTTTGTAACCCACGTCTACCGGCTACACGCTGCCCCTGATAAGATCATATCAGACCGCGGTGGACAGTTTATTTCTCAGTTCTGGTGGCACTTTCTGAAGCTGCTGGGCACAGAACAAGCTCTTTTGTCGGCGTTTCACACGGCGACCGATGGTCAGAGCGAACGTACGAACGCGACTCTTGAACAGTATTTATGGTGCTACATTAATTTCCATCAGGACGATTGGGTTGACCTGCTGCCTTTCGCTGAGTTTGCCTACAACAACGCGGTGCATAGCAGCATGGGGAAAAACCCTTTGAGGTTGTTTCGGGACAGTCGGTTAAGCCGTTCCCTTTCCTGGGGGAGGTCCAGCAGGGGCCCGTGGAACTGCAAGAATGGGTGCAGACCATCTGGCAAGCGTGGGGGCCGATGCAGTTAGCCCTGGAGAAGACTAAGCAGGGGTACAAGCGGCAGGCCAATAAGAAACGGCAGTCGTACACCCTTGCGGTTGGGGATTGGATGTATTTGTCCACCAAGAACTTGCGAGGTCTGCAAGGGTGTAGAAAACTGGGGGGGGGGGGGAATATATTGGTCCTTTTCAGGTGCTCAGAGTGATTAATGAGGTGACGGCCGAGTTACAGTTGCCTGAAAACTTGAAGTCGGTACATCCTGTTTTTCATTGCAACCTCCTCAAGAAGGCGCCTCCCCCGGACAACTGGTACCCTCGGCCGGCGGCGCCAGCCCCTGTTTCGGTGAGGGGCGAACCTCACCATGAGGTGGAAGAAGTCCTAGACTCCCGGGTGCATCGTGGCCGGCTTCAGTACCTGATCGCGTGGACCCATTTCCCAGCAGGGGACAATGAATGGGTCGATTCCGAACATGTTCAGGCCCCTCGCTTGGTGAAGGCGTTTCACCGGGCTTACCCGGATCGCCCGAAAGGGGGGGAGGTCTTAAGGGGGGTGGAATGTCAGGACCATGCCTGTCAGTGCCTTGATGTCTTGCTGTGTGTGAATTGCAAATGTTTCCCTGTTTCCCTCTTCACTTCCTGGCAATCTCCTGGCGTCAGCCCACCTTCAAAGAGGTGTGAAAGGTTCCCAGGTCCTTTGAAGCTCTGTAGTGTAATTGTAGTAGAAACTGTAGTAGACATTTGGTGTGGGGTGAAACGGGCGGTGTGTATGTTAAAGGATATAGGTCCTGGATCTGAGCTCTCTAGCTCAGATCCTGCTTTACATTGTTACTCTTCGTAACACCTGGAATAAACTGCTTTTGGACTTTCCTACGGTCTCTGTTATTTCCACGTTCGAGAGTCTGACAGACAGGTTGTTTACCTAGAGCAGTGGTTCTCAACCTTCCTAATGCCGCGACCCTTTAATACAGTTCCTCATGTTGTGGTGACCCCCCAACACTCACATTTATCCATTTTACAGATGGAGAACACTGATGCAGAGAGTCTTAGGCGACCCCTGTGAAAGGGTCGTTTGACCCCCAAAGGGGTCCCGACCCACAGGTTGAGCACCGCTGACCTAAAGCTTCTGAATGGGCATGTTTGAGGCCACTCCCTTTCTTTCTGCTACTCAGAGTTTTACGTTCCAACGGAGGATATGGACAAAAATCAAGCTTCTTAAAAACCAGCATTTGAAAACATTTGCAGGGTTGACGTACTGTTTTTCCAAATTCGAAGCAGAGGTGTGCTTTAAGACAAGATAGGTAGTTCTTAAGCACCCTTAGAACAAGGGTCTTTACCCCTTTGGCCCTGTGGGCACCTTCAGAATTGTGACCCCGCTGGGTGGGTGCCACCATGAAAGGGCTGCTGTAAGAGGTAGAGGAAGCCCAAGTGCAGGTGAAAAGAGGAATGGGAAAATACACTCAGGAAGGGGGTGAGAGAGAATGACACAAGCACGGTGGCAGCAATTGCCACGGAAACCATGCTTCTTTAATTGTTGTTATAGCCAATCTGATTTGACCCTGGCCACTTTCTAAAAATATTTGGGAGGTACCAGAAAAGGTGTCAGCGAGCACCTTGTTGGGGACCCCTGTTGTAGAAGTTGATCCTGTGCTTCTGAGGGTGGTGGCGTAGGAGGTTAAGAGCTTGTGTGTCTAATCTGGAGGAACCGGGTTTGATTCCCAGCTCAGCCGCCTCAGTTGTGGAGGCTTATCTGGGGAATTCAGATTAGCCTGTGCACTCCCACACATGCCAGCTGGGTGACCTTGGGCTAGTCACAGCTTCTCGGAGCTCTCTCAGCCCCACCCACCTCACAGGGTGTTTGTTGTGAGGGGGGAAGGGCAAGGAGATTGTCAGCCCCTTTGAGTCTCCTACAGGAGAGAAAGGGAGGATATAAATCCAAACTCCTCCTCCTCCTCCTCCTCTTCTTCCTCTTCCTCTTACTACTACTACTACTACTACTACTACTACTAGCCTGGAGGAAGTGCCGCCTGCATCCCCCAGCAGGGAATTTAATGGAAGGGCCTGGCCTTCTCGGGAAGTTGGTTGCCAGCTGTCTTCCAGGTGCACTTCTAGCTGGCAGCCATGTTGGTAGATATATTTTAATGGCGTGGCGGGGGGGAAAGGGAGGGGGCTGTCTCTCAGTCCTTGGCTAAACTCAAAAGGGGCTTTCCTGCTCGCCCGTCTGTCTCCCTTGGCTTGGCAAATGTGTTTCAGAAACATGGTCAGGTGGGACCGGATTCCAAATAAAAAATAGCTGGTATGGGGAGAGTCGAATCCTTTATCCTGCTGCTTCTGTCCTTTGTGTTAGGAGCGAGACCCCAGTCTGCGGTAGTTGCATTGATCCTAACACTCTGTCGATATGCCCTTCTGCCGTTCCGTATGGGCAGTTGTGAGCCTCCCATGTGCGTTTGTCCAGTAGCGTGTGTGGATTTCAAGTTCCAGTTTACAAACTTCAGGGTATCACCTCTCACGTTCTCCCTCTCGCTCTCCTGTTTTCAGATTGATGACATAGTTGATGGCGCCGTGAAACCTCCACCCAACAAATACCCCATTTTCTTCTTCGGCACCCACGAGACGTGAGTTCTGGTCTTGGGAGAGGAGAGGAGGGGTGGGGTGGGGGGCTTTTTTGCTGTTGACCTCTCCGGCGCTGACTTTGACCTGGTGTGGATTTTCTCTTGTCCCTGCAGGGCCTTCTTGGGGCCAAAGGACCTCTTCCCTTATGACAAATATAAAGACAAGTACGGAAAACCCAACAAGCGGAAAGGCTTCAATGAAGGACTGTGGGAAATCCAGAACAATCCGCACGCCAGCTATAGCGCGCCTCTGGTGAGTGGCAGCGTGTTTGGAGAAAGTGGGTGGGACCGGGCAGGGCTCCTGCCAAGCAGGGGTTCTGATTAGCCTTTGCAGATTTGATGGGCTATTCAGATTAAAGTCATGTTATTTTAGCGGCAACTAAATTTTATTCACTCGCAGTTTCCTTTTTCCCAGCATATTTCTTTAAAATTATTCCCCTCCTCCTTTGCGCTTAGGCCTCCTTGGTGGGTTTGGCTCTGCCCTCTGTGGTGTGGTTGTCCCCACCGCGTTGTGCCTGAATTCCAGAGGTGCTCGCAAGCCCCAGAAGGTTTGGGAACCCCCTTTGAAGGGCTCTCAAGTCGCCGAGGCAGTCAGCAGATTGCCCAGGCCAGAAGGTAGCTTCTTTCACGTGCAAGCGGAAAGAGACTGTCTTTAAGCGAAGGAATTGCTTCCTTCTGTCAGGCAGTCTGCTTGGCACTGTGACGATCCCAGTTGAATGTGTGGTTGAAGCATCGCGAGCATCAGGTGAAACCTTTTCTGCTGTGAGGCCACTGTCTGTGTGAGCTCCCGGTCCTGAAGACGTTACTTGTGCAAGCATTGTAGGAAGCCCTGGGATTCCGGCGGGGTGTGTGCTTGAGTTTGCAATGTAATTTTGGGATGTATGATGCTGAAACCCCGTCCTTCTCCCAGGGAGCTGTGAGGGTCTTGTGTGAGGGGGTATCCCATGTATTTTCAAAGCCATCCTGTGGTACAGCTTGAGCTGAGAGGTGGGATTTGTCCTGGCTAAGGAGGGATCGGAATTCGTGTCTTCCCTAGTGGCAAGTCTGGTGTGTTCATCAAGCTGTGTCAACCCATGATGAAGATTTGGGCTCTCGATCAACTGGTCTTCTTCCCCTACTACTTTTCTTGCTGTAGTTTTAGCCTTGCCCTTCCGCCTCCCTCCCGTATGCATTCTTCATGGAATCAGACTGGGAACACCTTAACAGGTCTGCGCGCACCGACATTCCAATCATTTGTCTCCTTTCTTTCTTCCCTCCCTCCCCTCTTTGCTGCAGACAGTGAGCTCCTCGGACAGCGAAGTTGCCGACATTGACCCCATCGGTGGAGGAAGTGATGTCGCAGGGGAGGAGGAGCCAGCAGTGACAGTGGGGGAGGGGGAAGGGGCGGTAGAGAAGCTGGGGAGCGATGATGAGTCCGAGAAAGGGAGCGACCACAGCAGCGTGAAGCGGAAATCGTTAGCCACGAAAGTGAGTATGAAGAAGGGTAGGCGGGGCTTGCCTGAAGTGGGTGGGACTCAGCTGGCTGCCAGAACCGTGTGGAGCTGCTTATTCCAGCCATTCCAAAGGGTCTGCAGCAATTGCTTGGAGCTGCCTGATCGATGTGTTTCACTCACTTCAGTCACCTGGACTGCTTGTAAAGTTGTTTTTTATTTAAAGTATTTATGTCAGACCTGGGCATTATACGGCCCGCGGGCCACATCCGGCCCGCCGGATGACCCTGACTGGCCCCCCTGCCTTTTGGCCCGGCCCTCCACAATATTTTCTGTTTCTTATGCGGCCCCATGGAAGAAATAATTGCCCACCCCTGATTTATGTGCTGTCCTTTCTCCCAAGCATCACTGGACTCAAAGTGGGTAACGCCATTGCCAAAACAATACAAACCATTTCCCAAGTGGGTGGTAGAAGACCTCATCTATAACCGGCACAAGAAATAAGCACCTTTCCTTGCGTCTCTGCTGTCTTTAGATGCCGGCAGCAAAACGGCCCCGGAAGTCTTCGAGTGACCTTGACCAAGCGAGCGTGTCTCCCTCCGAGGAGAATTCCGAAAGCTCGTCTGAGTCGGAGAAGGACAGTGACCAAGTGAGTCATCCTGTCGGAGGCATCCGCCTGGTGGTTTTGTGTTTTGAATTAAGGTCCCTGGCGAATTTTTTTTTAGAAGGAGTTCTCAAGATTATGTCGCATTTCAAGGCAGTAGTTAGAGCAGGTTTTTCCTTCTTCAGACACCAGGACTTAGGATTTGCTAGTAGGGTCTGTGAGCAAGAGACAGTAGACAAAGGAAGTTCATGTAGTGCAGCGTTAATTTGGAATGCTGCCTCTCCCTTTGATGACAAGAGTCACTAGAAGAAGAAAAATTTGTGTTTATCCCCCCTTTCTTTCCTGTAAGGAGATTCAATGGGACTTACAAACTCCTTTCCCTTCCTCTCCCCAAGACAGGTGAGGTAGGCAAGGCTAAGAAGATGCTGAGGGGCTGGCTGACCCAATGTCACCCAGCAGGCTTCGTGTGTAGGACTGGAGAAACCAAATTTGCTCATCAGATGAGTCCGCTGCTCATTAGGAGGGGTGGGGGATCAAATCTAGTCCTCCAGATCAGAGTCCACCTTCTCTTAGCTACTGCACCATGCTGGAAAAGCCAATGCTGCCAGGAACAGAGGAAGGCCCAGTGTGAGGTGGATTGGCTACACTCAAAGAAGCCACGGCCCTCACGCTCAGGACATGAGCAAGGCTGCTGACCACAGGCCCTTTGGGAGGTCATTAATTAATAGGGTTGCCATGATTCAGAAGCGATGGGATGAGACTTTAAAACACACACACCTTTGTGTGGCTTTAACAGTGGATCAGACACATTTGTGGCTGCAGGTGACTAGATGACCTGGCTCTCCAGAGAGTCAGAATTCAGAATGACCTGGACAGACTAGAGAGCTGGGCCAAAACAAGCAGAATGAATTTCAACAGAGATCAATGTAAGATTCTACACTTAGGCAGAAAAAACAAAATGCACAGATACAGGATGGGGGACACCTGGCTTGACAGCACTACATGCGAAAGGGATCTGGGAGTCTTAGTAGACCACAAACTGAGCACGAGTCAGCAGGGCGATGCAGCGGCCGAGAAAACCAATGTGATTCTGGGCTGTATCAGTAGGAGTATAGTGTCTAGATCGAGAGATGTAATTGTACCTCTCTGTTCTGCATTGGGTACAGTTCTGGGCACCGCAATTCAAGAAGGATATTGACAAGCTGGAACGGGTCCAGAGGAGGGTGACCAAAATGGCAGCAGGTCTGGAATCCATGCTGTACGAGGAGAGACTTACGGAGCTGGGTGTGTTTAGTTTGGTGAAGAGAAGGTTAAGAGGTGACATGATAGCCATGTTTAAATATTTGAAGGGATGCCATGTTGGTGAGGAAGCAAGCTTGTTTTCTGCTGCCTCAGAGACTAGGACCAGGAGTAATGGGTTCAAGGTGAAGGAAAAGAGATTCCACCTAAACATTAGGAAGAACTTCCTGATCATCAGGGCTGTTCAACAGTGGAATTCACTACCTTGGAGAGTGGTGGAATCTCCTCCTTCGGAGGTTTTTAAATGGCCATCTGTCAGGAGTGCTTTGATGGTGTGTTCCTGCATTGCAGGGGGTTGGACTTGATAGCTCTTGCAGTCTCTTCCAACTCTATCATTCTGTGAGGAAGAATTTTCTGACAGTCAGGGCTGTTCCACAGTGGAATTCACTTCCTCGGAGAGTGGTGGAGTCTCCTCCTCCGGAGGTTTTTAAACAAAGGCTGGATCAGCATATGTTGGGAGTGCTTTGATTGTGTGTTCCTGCATTGCAGGGGGTTGGACATGATGGCCCTTGTGGTCTCTTCCAACTCTATGATTCTGTGAGGAAGAACTTTCTGACAGTCAGGGCTGTTCCACAGTGGAATTCTCTGCCTTGGAGAGTGGTGGAGTCTCCTTCTTTGGAGGTTTTTAACAGAGGCTGGATGGCCACCTGTCAGGAGTGCTTGACTGTGTGTTCTTTCATTGCAGGGGGTTGGACTGGATGGCCCTTGTGGTCTCTTCCAACTCTATGATTCTATTGTGTGAAATGGCAGTGGTGACGAGATTGCAAAATAAATTGAGCAAGGATTTAACGGCTTTCTGAAAGCATGCTCTTGCTGCGTTCTGAGAAGCAGCTGGAGAGTTCATTTGGAAGATCCTGTTGATAACATAGATGCAAAGTTAACATCACTTCTTCCTTTGACTGATCACATGGTCATGATATATGAAGGAAAGGTTCACAAAAGGTTCAGTAGAGGTTTGCCAAACACAAAGGCTGGAGACAGTCATTCTAGGGACAAGTAGCTTCAGTTAACCTTTAACTTGATTGGTGAGTTCAACTGTGACTCTAGACCAATGAGAGGCTGTTGCCGGGGCGGGGGAAAAGTACCCTTGTTGGATGTATAAGAACCAAAGCGAAGTTCAGTGTGAGACTAAGTTCAGAGTGTCAAGTTCAGTGTGTGTTCAACTTTCTTCTTGCTGAAGAGTTCTGTATGGTCTTATAGTCTTGTATAGTATAGACTTGTGTAACCTTGCAACTGCTAAAGTAAAGCCTTCCTATTGGAAAGAACATCTTGTGTTCTTTTCCAAAGTGCTAGGAAGCTACTAGATCTTCTCATCTTACCAGAGTAGCTCCGCTTTAAACTCTGCTGATACAGACTTCCTTGTAAACTGATGTGTTGTTTTCCCCTAGGACTTCACTCCTGAGAAGAAGCCTCCACCCCGGGCTGCTCGGAGGGCACCAGCCGCTGGATGGAAGAAAAAGGTAAGCGGGAGGAAGGCTCTGCCATCTTCGGACTCCTCCTATCTTTGTCTGTGCCCCAAGTACTTAACACTTTGCTCTCTGGAACGCTCACAAGCAGTGTTCCTTACAAGCCTCACAGGCACTGTATTGGTGCTGCGCAAATTGTGTGGCTGCCCAGCAATAGGAGGAGCTCTTGCAGGCGGCAACGCTCCCTTCAGTCCCAGGGAACTTCTGCGCAACGATGGGGAATGGTTAAAGAGACTGTTGCTCACAAGATAGAAGAAGAAGAGCTGGATTTATATCCCCCCTTTCTCTCCTGTACAGAGACTCAAAGGGGCTGACAATCTCCTCCCCCCCCCACACACAACAAACAATTTTTGCCATTAAGGCGACTGATACCTTAAAAGGTGTTCCAGTATTCAACAAGGTGATGAACAAAACATCCCACTCTTTTTTGCGATTCTAAAAAATTCCTGCGCAGTTAACTGGCTGAACATCCTTAAAATGGCTCGATGCCCAACGTTATTTCCATCACAGTCCCAGCAGCTTCCTGACAGCCAGTGTGGTGCAAGAGTGGTTAACAGCAGGTGCACTCTAATCTGGAGAACCGGGTTTGATTCCCTGCTCTGCCACTTGAGCTGGGGAGGCTTATCTGGGGAACCAGATTAGCTTGTGCACTCCAACAGATGCCAGCTGGGTGACCTTCAGAGCCCTCTCTGCGGCTCTGAAGCCCACCACCACCAGTGGAGTCTGGCCGTGAAAGCTTCCGTGATAGATTTTAATAAAATTCCGCCTAACAATGAAACGTCCATGGCTGGTTGACAGACGGGTATGATGAACAGCAGGGTTTACTTGGGCATGAAAAGCGAGTCAGAGCGCTCAGAGGAACTTTCAGCAGAATCCGCTTTCTGCTTGATGTTCTGCTCTTCTCACCAGCAGCCATCATGTTTCAGCAGAATTAAGAGGAGGTTGCCTGTGGTGGTGCTGTGAGTCCCTGTTCTGGCATTTTCTCTTTCCATTCAGAGGTCCTGGCCATATTAGAGGTCTGAGACTTGTGCAGGCATGTCAAAGGTGGGCTAATATTTTTTACTGACAGTTTCCAAGGTGCTGTCAGACTCTCGAACGTGGAAATAACAGAGACTGTAGGAAAGTCCAAAAGCAGTTTATTCCAGATGATACGAAGAGTAACAATGGAAAGCAGGATCTGAGCTAGAGAGCTCAGATCCAGGACTTATATCCTTTCTCTCCCCCCCCCCCCCCCCCCGGTTTTGCCCCACACCAAATATCCACTACAGTTTCTACTACAAAGCTGCAAAGAACCTGGGAACCTTTCACACCTCTTTGAAAATGGGCTGGCGCCAGGAGATTGCTAGGAAGGGAAGAGGGAAACAAGAAAACAATTGCAAATCACACGCAGCAAGACATCAAGATACTGACAGGCATAGTCCTGACAGGTGCCAGGGGAGAGAGCAGGCCTCTGCAGGCAGTCAGGTTAAAGCAGCTTAGCAAAGCTGGCTGCTTAGCTCCATGGGGAGGCAGGCGAGGGTTGCATTTGTAGGGGTTGAGTTGACTGCAGCTGTCATCTTGTTGGAGCCCATCCAGAGCCCAGCATTTTTGCTCTGTGCGGTGCTGTACAGACTGAGCTGCCCCAGGGAGCGTCCAGTGTAAAATTCAACGCAGGCACAGGAGACTGGGAAGGAGGCGTATTTGGTCGTGCCTGCCAGGGCTCTGGCCTAGAGATGCATCCATGCAGCCGCAGAAGGCAGTCCGCTCTTGAGTGGGACTGGATGGGTTGGGTTGTTCTGGATTATAGGTCAAAAGTTGCCCAGCGTGATGTCATGCAAGGGTTCTCAACAGCGTGTTGAAGTGGTTAAGAGCAGGTGGGTTCTCATCTGGAGAACTGGGTTTGATTGCCCTGTCCTCCACCTGAGTGGCGGAGGTTTATCTGGTGAACCAGGTGTGTTTCCGCACTCCTACGTTCTTGCTGGGTGACCCCAGGCTAGTCACAGTTCTCTCTGAACTCTCTCAGTCCCACCGACCTCACAAGGTGTCTGTTGTGGGTAGAGGAAGGGAAAGGAGCTTGTAAGCCACTTTGAGTCTCCTTACAGGAGAGGAAAGTGGGGTATACATCCAAACTCTTCTTCCTCTTTCTCTTCTTTTTGTGCCTGTAGGCACATGTGGGATTCTGGCTCAGCATGTTAAGTGCAGCAACAAAATGGTTGTCACAAAATGGATGCCCCAGGAGGTGGAGCCAGCTACAAAATAGTCGCTGCAGCTTAACTTCAGTCACACAGTGCAGATCCCCATGTTGTGGCAGCTGCTGCCAAAGCAACACTTTTAAAAATTTGTGTTTGCTGGTCAGAAGCTCTACTTGGCCCCGCCTGCTTCCCAAAAACACTTGGTGGGCACCAGAAAATGTGTTGGCAGGTAGCCTGGCAGAGTGGTCGGAGTGTCTGACTGGGATGCAGGAGATCCCAGTTCAATGTGACGTCTCGGACCTTAAGCCGATAAACAGACTGTGGATTCTTCCATCAGAAGCATTTATTGAAAGGCAGCAAGTACCTGGCTTGAGAAAGCCACTGCTGCCCAACCTGGCTTTCCTGGGCTCCTTCGTCCTCGCACAATTCTTCCCCTCCCAATTTCCCAGAGAAAGTGTGAAAAGTAGTCCTTTGAGGTTTGGGCGCTTCCAAGGTCACAATAGGGATAGATGCAGCCACCTGCCTTGCCAGGCCAACAGGCACGTCCTGGTTCCCTGAGCCAGGGAGGCTCCTCGGGGGTCCAAGCAAGAAACGTGAATGGAAAGGAAGAGAGAAAGGCCCTTTTGCGTATCAATCGGATCTTACATCAATCAGGTTACATGAAAGTTGCAGTGGGGTTACGTAGACCAGGCTCTGCTCCTAACATTCAAGTCCCCTTTCTGCTGTGGATGCTTGTTGGGTGACCTGGGGGCAGTGACACACTCAGCCAGACCTACTCACGGGGTTGTGAGATTTAAATAGATCTGCCTAAACCACTTTCTCAATAGGACAATCACGTCATTGGAATATTTCTGCATCTTTCCTGTGTGAAGAAAATCAGTATTTTTTTGGGGGGTGGGGGAGGTGGGCTAGGCCAAATCTGTGCATTTTGTTTAATTTAAAAGTTTTCAAAATAGCATTTTGTTTAATTCAAAAGTTTTCAAAATAGCATTCTTCACCCAACGTGATATGGTCCGTTCTATCCCTTGGGGCTTCTGTCATCTCCTTTAGCTGCAATTTATGATGCAATACAATAACCTTTATTAGGCATACATTTAAAAGTTATTTACGATGTAATCAGGAACCTTTAGTCAAAGATGGCAGTAAATTGAGAAAAGTAAAACAAGTTATCAAAAGGAAATAAAAGTTAAACCTGTAGAATATAGATTAAAAATGGGTAAGATCATAATTTTACAACGTTAAAAGTATAAACAAGCGTTAAAAGGCCCATGGCTGTATCTCTTTTGAGGAATGTGCCAATACTTGTAAAAGAAACTTTGCAACTTCTTCAAGATGCCTCCTTTAGCCTTTGTTTCACTAGGTTTCAGCTTTAGATGGAACATTCACAGCGTCACAATCTTGTTGCCTTTTTGAGATACTCGGGAAAGTCGGAGAGATAGAATTTAGTGCAACAGGCTCATTGTTAGACAGGAGATTTATAAAACTGGTTTCCTGTTCGAGGCGCATGCCGTCACTGGAGTCGCTTCGGGAAACATGCACGTCTGCTTTTCATTTGGGTCTCTGACGACATAGCTGAGCTTTGGTTGATTAACCCCTTTCCACTTCCAAAAGCACAGCCAGCTGATTACCCACCATCAGTGGACCGGAAGCGAAAAGTTGCTCCAGAAGCGCTCTTGCTTTCCCCTTGGAAAGAGAGAAGCATGCATAGGGCAAGAGGAAGCGCATTGGGGCAAGAAATCTTCCCCCAATGCGCCTCCTCTCTCAGCAGGCTGCAAAGAGAAAGTGCTGGGAAGTTGGAGGTGCTAGGAAGTTGGAGGTGGGGCCAGAAAATGCATGCCCGGTATCTGTCCATCGTGATGTAGTGGTTAAGTGCACTCTAATCTGGAGAACCGGGTTTGATTCCCCACTCTGCCACTTGAGCTGTGGAAGCTTATCTGGTGAACTAGATTAGCTTGTGCACTCCAACACATGCCAGCTAGGTGACCTTGGGCTAGTCACATTTCTCCAGAGCTCTCTCAGCCCCATCCACCTCACAGAGTGTTTGTTGTGGGGTGGGGGGAAGGGCAAGGAGATTGTCAGCCCCTTTGAGTCTCCTTACAGGAGAGAAAGGGGGTATAAATATATCCTCCTCCTCCTCCTCCTCTTCTTTCTTCTTCGAGTGCCCTCCCAACATTATACACAAATAGCTAAACAGAACCTCCTTTTACCAGAACAGTCTATTTTTGAATGTCAGAGTCTGGCCTAACCCAACTTTCTTGACACGTCAGCAAAAGGTGGAATCGGGTTCTGACCCGGAATCCAAGCCAGTTTCAGAGGAAGAGGAAGATGGGGAGGATGGGGAAAATGCCAAGGCTCCAGCACCGAAATCGGATTCCGACTCTGACTCGGATGAGTCTGTTAAAAAGCCATCCCGGGGCCGGAAACCAGGTAAGTGCCCTGTGTTCTGTTTCTGTAGCTGCTCCTGGCGTTTGTGTGAGATTCGCCACCTTTGCCTTCTCCAAAAGTGAGCTTACACAGCTCAAAAAAGGTGGTGGAGGATGGTTTGTTTACAAAATAGCTGCTTTTGACAAATCTGCTGTTGGAATGATGCAATGCCTGCTCTCTTATTTCTTTGTAAACAATTATTATAGATTCTGGTGGGTTTTCCGGGCTGTGTGGCCGTGGTCTGGTGGATCTCGTTCCTAACGTTTTGCCTGCATCTGTGGCTGGCATCCTCAGAGGTGTATCACAGAGGGAAGTGAGTCAACGTGTGTAACAGACTATGTGATTCACCTCTGAAGATGCCAGTCACAGATGCAGGCAAAACGTTAGGAACGAGATCCACCAGACCACAGTCACACAGCCCGGAAAACCCACCTGAACCAGTTGAATCTGGCCGTGAAAGCCTTCGACAATACAGTTATTGTAGATCCAAAATAATGTTCATTTTTTCCTCCCTTTCTCTGTACTTCACTTCCACAAGGAATTTAATTCCGCACGCCTTTGAAATTTCTCCTGAAGTCGTGTGTCTGAGCTTTAAAGCAGTTTCAAAGGGCTACGAGGTCCTGAGGAAGTTACTCGAGTGGGATTCGAGGTTACATGTAACAAATAGAATTTTGTTTGTATATGTTCTGTAGCTTAAAGGTTTCGAGAAATAATTTACAACAAATGAAACAAACTGCAGCAACAACTTCTGCTGAAGTGACTTCACTTCACACCAGTCTGCTCTCTTGCTCCTTTACATCTCTGAAGCAATATTAGGATTGGACCCCTTTTCTGGTCTCTCGGGGTTTTTAGTGTTGCTTTTGATTTGACCTGCTTAGTCCATCAAGGGAATTCTTAATATATTGTTGATGGTTTTCGATGGTTTTCACGGCCAGAATCACTAGGGTTTCCGGGCTGGATGGCCGTGTTCCAGTAGCATTTTCTCCTGACGTTTTCCCTGTGGCTGTCATCTTCAGAGTAAAGCAAGTGGAGTATATATACCTGTGGAATGTCCAGGGTGGGCGAAAGAACCATTTGCACTGGTTAAGGGTGCAATTAGCAAGTGTTATTTGCATGTGTTGAGTGGACTCCACCCATTTTAGCATATGTAAGTAACACTGAAGTTGCATAATCAGTGAGGGCATCTGCATAGCAGTTGCTAGCATTTCAATCCATTTAATTGCTTCGTGCGGAGAGACATGCTGTGTCTGGGTGGTGTTGAACAGTGGTGGTGTGTGGCCCTAAAAAGTCCATCTGTCCTCAACCAGGGCCCACCCTTTTCCAGCCCTGGCACTATATCAATTCATTAACCATTCGTTCACAACGGAGCACCCAAGCTTGGCAAAGCCAGTTCTGACCAACCTGGCCTTTGCAATCCCCTTTATTCCCCAATGTAAATCCCCTCTCCTGTTTTCCCAAGAAGTTGTGAAAGACAGAAAAACAGACCCTGGAGCCGAGGTGCCCCAAGGTTTGCAGCAGGGAGAGTCACCTGGCTTCCTGCCCCATGAGATAACGGGTGCAGTTCATTCTCTCATGGGACCAGAGGGCCAGGGGAAGCCTAGTTATCTACAAAGCGTGTGAAGCCATAAAGTAAGGTTCAAGGAAAGAATGCCCCAGATGGCGAGGGTTACACATATTTTCTAGGAATGCATCTCCATCACATAGATACTATCCCCCTGATACTGTAACAATCTGACCTGCTCTGTCCGAGGGGGTTTGTTTCCATGTAATGTGACGTTGCCGAAGGGAGTCTTGAATGAGGGCTGGGCTGGTGGGGTTTGCACGCCTGTTTCCCACCTAGCTCAGCTCTCTCGCCTTTATCTCCTGCCGTTCCTACACAGCTGCGGAAAAGCCCCCCCCAAAACCCCGCGGGAGGAAGCCCAAGCCTGAGAGGCCTCCCACCAGCTCCAGCAGCGACAGGTGAGAGTTTGGATGTGCCGTGTAGTTAATAGAGGAGCCGGAGGGGGTGGAGGTTTCACTGAGCTCAGACGCATCTGCAGTCGCTTGAGCCCAGCCTGTCGGCTGTGCCAGTTCCCGTTTCTGGGCTGTTTGGGGCTTTCCCAAGTCTTCCACAAGTACCATTTTGTTCACCCTGCTCTCAGATCAGCTGCAGGCCATTCTTCCTCTCCTCCAGCTCCTTCGGAAGGGCTGCTTCTAGCTGGAGTCGGTGGCAGCCTGCAGTTTGGAGAGTAGGGGAGGAGCTGGAATGAGAGAAAAAGAGCCCTCCCTGTAGCCACCTTCAGTTTCTTCTCTAAAATCTCAGTGGCGTTACATGAGCTTGTTGATTCTTGTACCATGCAGCCTTGTCAGGTAGGCCTGGTACCTTCCCCCCCCCCCCAAAACCGAGGCAGAGTTTCCCCTCCCTCTGCTGTGCTGCCAGTCCCCAGGAACTGCGAGCAACGTCAATGGGCAGACAGACCACAGAAGGACTTATTTGCTCAAAGCAGTGAACCGTGGAACTCACTGCCACAGAATGTGGTGTAGCCACTGACTTTCTGGGCATTAAAAGAACCTTGGATAAGTTGTTGGACAGCTTTTCAATTAAATGGATCCTTCCTGGCCAGAGGCAGTCTACCTCTAAATACTAGTTGCATCAACATGGGGAAACTTGACTTTCCCTGCCTTGTTCGAGGGGCCTTTTGTCTCTGTTAAGTTGGATGCTGGACTAGATGGACTTTTGGACAGCAAGACTGTTTCTTGGTTCCTAAGGTGGGCTGACTAATACTGGTTCCTTAGCACAGATATTGAGAAGGATGGTGAACCTTTTGGTCTCAAAGCCGGGGGAGGGCGGTTTATAAATACAACAATAAATAAATAAATAAATTTCCAAAACGCAGAGGACTAGTAACAGTTCCCCTCATAAGAACATAAGAAAGAACCTGCTGGATCAGACCAGAGTCCATCTAATCCAGCACTCTGCTACTTGCAGTGGCCCACCAGATACCTTTGGGAGCTCACATGCAGGATGTGAAAGCAATGGCCTTCTGCTGCTGCTGCTGCTCCCGAGCACCTGGTCTGTTAAGGCATTTGCAATCTCAGATCAAGGAGGATCAAGATTGGTAGCCAGAGATCAACTTCTCCTCCATCAATCTGTCCAAGCCCCTTTTAAAGCTATCCACGCTAGTGGCCATCACCACCTCCTGTGGCAGCATATTCCAAACACCAATCACACATTGTGTGAAGAAGTGTTTCCTTTTATTAGTCCTAATTCTTCCCCTCAGCATTTTCAATGGATGCCCCCTGGTTGTGAGAAAGAGAGAAAAATTTCTCTCTGTTGAAATTTTCTATCCCATGTATAATTTTATAGACTTCAATCATATCCCCCCTCAGGCATCTCCTCTCCAAACTAAAGAGTCCCAAACGCTGCAGCCTTTCCTCATAGGGAAGGTGCTCCAGTCCCTCAATCATACTTGTTGCCCTTCTCTGCACTTTTTCTATCTCTTCGATATCGTTTTTGAGATGTGGCGACCCTCACCTCAAAAGAGAAGTGAACTGGTTGAGCAGTCTCGTTCTGTGTTTGCCCCTGGCTCACGCTCTTGTGCTTCTACTGCCCCCTGCCCCAGTGACAGCGACAGCGACGTGGACCGTATCAGTGAATGGAAACGGCGCGACGAGGTGCGCCAGCGGGAACTGGAAGAGAAGCGGAAACGTGAGCAGGAGGAGGAGCTGCGTCGGCTGCGGGAGCAGGAGCGGGAAGAGAAGGAGCGGAAGAAGGAGCGGGTGGAGAAGGGGGAGGTGGAGCACTTGGACAGTGACGGCGGCAGTGTGGACAGCGAGGTCCCAAAGAAGAGCAAGAAGGGGCGGCCCAAAGCCCCCTCATCCTCAGAGTCAGAAGTGGAGAAAGAGGTACCCTTGGCAGGGCGGGGGTGGGTGCAATCCCTGCACTCCCTTAATTTTACATTATGTAAAACAATCCGTCCTCTACTGTCTCAGAGTCCCTTGCCTATAAACTTTTGAAAGTCCATTTTGATGTGATAGCCAAATCCACAGGCCTCGCAGATCTTCTTGTGCGCTGAAGCAGGGAGTCCTCAGTGTAAAACCTCCTGGTGGGAGAACAGCTCCTGGCTTCTTTTTGATGGTCAGGCCAGACCTCGGCATGAGGTTCTCCATGGCATAAAGGGCGCAGGGGGGCAGGCGTTGGCCCAGTTGATGCCAGATTGCCAGCTGTACTGAATCGTCCCTCTTGCTTAGATGTGGGCGAGGGAGCCTGGCTGTAAGTGCCTCCTTCTGTCTACAACATATTTCCCGGGGGCGGGGGGGGGGGATCCTCAAAGGCAGAACAGCCTTGGAGCTCCTCTGAAGCTGCTTCCTCCTGAATCTGAGCATTGATCCGCCTCCTAGGTTAATGTTGGCTGCCAGAAGCAAGAGAGAGGTCTTTTCCCAGCCCCTGGAAAATGCAAACATCTGGAGTGCAGTGTCTAACACCCCTTCACCAAACAGGTGTGGGGGGAGGGGGTAGGAAGGTGCCCCAGTGCATCCTGGGGAAGACCAGGGGAGAGTTTTCTCTCTGTATGACCATCTTCATCTCTTTTCTAGGTGAAGAAGCAGCCAAAGAAACTGCCGTTGGAACTTGCGAGGAAGCCGAAGGAGAAGAGGATCCATGGAGACGAGAAGCCGCGGAATAAGTGAGTCTCCGCCCTGCCCTGCCCCAGCCATTGCTTGTAAGTCTGCCCTTTTTCCAGCTCACACTCCCGTCATCTTGCCCTGTCGGTCACGAGGAGACGATGTCTTTTGCCACACAGGCCTTCTGTCCTCTCCCCCCCTCCCCCCCTCCGCCCGGTGTTTCGTTCTCACCCTGGTGGTTTTGCACGAGCACCTAAAATATAATGCAGCAGACAATATTTAGGGCACAGAATTTTGATGAGATTCTCGGCTTTCTTCTGTGGGAGTCAGTGGGAGATTCTGGCGCTCACGGGCTGCCCAGGAGGGATTCAGAAGCCAGGATTGGGACGGTGTCAGTCCCTGGATCTGTTCCCAATAACGAGCTCAGTGATTTCAATCAGAAGCTTTTATTGGCAGACAGCAGTTTGTAGAGAGAAAGAGAGAGAAAGCTGGTACTGAAGGTCTGGCTTTCTATAACCCCAATATATGTTCACCCCCTCTGCCCCACCTCTTTCCCAAATGACCAGGCAGAGCTGGGAAAGCACTAGCCCTTACACTTCAAGGCCAGAAGCACTGATACGAATGCTTTCTAGATCACTACATAGTCCAAGCATGGTGTCAGAATGGCCCTAGTTCTGGGGGGGGGGGGGGGGGGGTGTGCTGCTCAAGGTAAGGGATACTCCTCTCCCGTTTTCCTGCCAGTTGGTCGCAAGCTCGATTTCTTATCGGTGTGAAATGCCTTCTGTCTTTGGTACTTTTGCTTTGATCCTGTGGGAACGGGGTTGGCGCCTTGGCCAGGGGGGTGGGGGAACAAGGGGATTTAAGCCCAAGCTTTGCTTGCGATCTTCAGAATCCTCAATTACTGTTCCTGATCTTTAGTATTCCCAATAACGACTACAGTTAATATCTACAGTCTCTTTATTTTGGACTAAAGTTTGACACATGGAGATGGTGAGAACATGAAAGGGAGAAGAGCAAATTAGTAAAACACAATTCCGATTCCAGTGACTGGCAGGGGCCCCTGGCAGAAGACCTTCTGGGGCCGTGTGGGCAGGGCTTTGGCGCCCGACGTAGCTTTCTCTTCCCAGTGAGCAAAACGAACCCCTTCGAAAAAGAATAGCTTTTGCAGGATAACTTACGTAGGCTTCAGCTTGGGGGCAGAGTGGTTCTTGGTGGGTCTCTTGCCGCGTTAAGGAAATGCCTCCCGGCCTGCGACCCTTTCTCCCCCTCCAGCTTTCCACAGTCGGACTCTGTAACTCTCTTTTCGATCCCGCTCCGTAGGGCGTTGAGAGTTGAACGAGGCAGGAAAAAGTCCGATGTGATCCCTGAGAGGCGGCTGGAGAAGAAAAAAGGTGAGAGAGGATGGCAAAGGGAGAGTCTGAGCGGCAAGCTGAATGTCAGTGGCGCTTTATGGGGGGCTGCCTCGGGGAGGGGGCGGGGCTTCTGTGTTGAAGCCCTGATGCGCTGCACAGACATGCGTTATGAGCCTGGTGCTTGTTCACTCCTAGCACTCCTGTCAGGGAATCCAGCACAGGGAGGTCTGCTGTGGGGCTCAGCTGCTGCTTCTGCTGGCTCCTCCGTGCGCCCCTGCTTGGAGAGGAGGAAGAAGAAGAACTGTTTGGAATTATATCCCCCCCTTTCTCTCCTGTAGGAGACTCAAAGGGGCTTACAATCTCCTTTCCCTTCCCCGTCGCAACAAACACCCTGTGAGGTAGGTGCAGCTGAGAGAGCTCCGAAGAGCTGTGACTAGCCCAAGGTCATCCAGCTGGCATGTGTTGCACAAGCTAATCTGGTTCCCCAGATAAGCCTCCACAGCTCAGAGTGGGGGATCAAACCCAGTTCTCCAGATTAGAGTTCACTGGCTCTTAACAACTACGCCACACTGGAGGAAAGCCTTTCCCCCTCCTCCACCTTGGTCATTTCATGGAGGGGAGCAGGGGTCCACATCAGACGGTTGGGCAATCGACCGATACATTCTGTGCCCCTGTCTATTGCCAGCTGTAATAGATAACTGGAGATACAGTTCCCTTTTTGCTCCAGTGCGCACTAACTATTCAGGAAGGCATGTTCAGGTGTTTCTTTTGAATAGGGATCGTCGTTTCCAATTGGTGCTGCTCAATGGCTCAGAGGTCCGAACGACCTCAGAATGGATCATGTGGTTGATTAGGCAGGGACACACCAGCCCTGTGCTTGCTAAGCTGGGCTGCAAAGGATAGGAAGGGGCAGTCTCCTTCTGTTTTTTTGGACAGAGTTGGTGGCTTCATTTCTGTAAACTGGCTTTAAACTGTCTTGTCAAAAGGCTTTCATGGCTGGAGTCAACTGGTTGCGGTGGGTTTTCTGGGCCTCGTGGCCGTGGTCTGGCAGTTTTGCTTCCAACGTTTTGCCTGCGTCTGTGCCTGGCTTCTTCAGAGGCGTGTCACAGTAAGGCAGGGGACATAACGATTCCACGTTGTACCATGGAGAGAAATGCATCTTGCTGTGATATACCTCTGAAGATGCCAGTCATAGACATGGGTGAAATGTTAGGAGCAGAAACTACCAGGCCACGGCCACGCAGCCAGGAAAACCCACAACAGCCACCTGTGGCTCCGACTAGTTCACAGGCTTTTAACAGACTCTTCACAGTCACTTGCTTTATCCTTGCTGAATTTTGCACACCCCTTTTTCTTTCTATATTGAGCTGTTCCTTGCCTTTTCCATGAAGTTGCACATTTCATATGTGATGCATAAACTTTTAAACCATGGGAATGTGTTTTGTGCCGTTTTGCAGAACCAACGATTGAGGAGAAACTCCAGAAGCTTCACAGCGAGATCAAGTTTGCGCTCAAAGTTGATAACCCGGTAAAGTAGCATCTTGTTCGTTCATACCTGGGCTTGGGGAGCTTTCCAGGATGGTCTGTCACCGCCCCGGCATCCTGCCTGGATCTGTGCACACGTCAGGCCTGTCAGAGAGACGGGCTGTGTCTCTGGCAGTCTTGAGCAAATGGTGGGATTGGACTTTCTTTTTATTTACAAAATTGTGTCCTGCCTTTCTGGCCTCAGCAGGGCCAGCAAGTCAGCTAACAATTTAGAACGCCTGTAATAAAACCACATTTTACAATCATTAAAATCTACGCACACAAACACACACACACCCCCAAACGCACATCGTGACAACATTTACAAACAGAATATGAGAAATAAAAGTAGCAGCTAAAACACAAGAAGGGAATGCCAAACGGAACAAACAAAAAATCTCAATCCGCTGGCAAAAGGCAGCAGCAGGAGGGGACAGACGGCTCTCCCCGGAGGAAAGAGCTCCGGAGCTTTGGTGCCCCTCTGCCTCATCTCAGGAGGTGGGTGTGGTTGAAGCAGGGCTTCCCAAGATCACCCTGCTGGTGGCCCTTCAGGTACGCTGGTTGCAAACCATGTTTGTTAGAGTTTAAAGCTTGCAGCATCCGTCTCTTCAGTGTAGGAGTGTGGCTTGCTCCTGGAAAATCTCATTTTGTAGGCATGAAACATCCGAGTTTGTTAAAACGTCTTAACTGGGGTACCATGATGGATTCCTTCAGTCTTGGGGTGGGGGAGAGGTAGGGGCTGAGGTAGTCAGATGCTTGTCCCAGGCAAGCAGGAGTTTGCAGATGGGGCGTGACTTTTGCCCGTCTTCCCAGTGTGTTTGCTCTGCCATTATCTTGCCCGAACCCAGCGGAAAGGAGAACGTTGGGAGCCTGGGGGAGAGGGCTGACGACCAAACCTGTTTCCGGCCCTTCAGCATCAAAGCATTGAGCTTTCAAGCTCTGTCTAGGTCAGTTTTTCTGCAAGCCGGCTTTGGGAGCTGTGTGTATTTCACGGGACTTGAGGGCATGCTGTCAGGGTAGCCAGTTGTTGGTTTATACAAATTGCTCATGAAGACCCTGGTATAATCTGTGTGAATAAGTTTCCTCTCATAGCAGAGAAAACAAATATTCCACAGATCTCCTCTAGATATCCTGAGCCTTATTTTTATACAGTTAACAGAACCGAGTGTTGATCCTCTCCCCAGGTTGTACCCCTTCGGTCTGCCGTGAGTGTTGCGTGTTTTTGCTCATTGTACGGGTGAAGTTTGCAACTTAGAACACCCTGCCATACCAAAAACTCCCTGCCATCCAGCCTGGCAAACTGCTTTTTTGAAGCGTAGCGAAGTGTTGAAGGCAACCGCACATACACACAACCTCCTCTGGGTACAAAGTCGAAGGAGTCCTCTGCCACAGCTTTTATAAAACCATCCTTGGCTCGTGTAAACACAGGCGCAAAAAACCCCAGTAACTGTAATTCTTTTTCTGTTAGGACATCAAGAGGTGCTTGAGCGCGTTAGAAGAGTTAGGAAGCCTACAAGTCACATCTCAGATCCTCCAGAAACACACAGATGTGGTGGCCACACTGAAAAAGGTAGGAGGGTCTCGGTCGGGCTGTGTGCTGTATCTTGCTATCACAATCCCAGGCACAACACAGTTGCTGAAGTATCTTACCAGGCTGGACCTCATTGCTTTTTTTGCCCTTCCCTTATAACCAGCCACCTCCGTTTCCCCCCAAGCTTCTATTCCTCTTTATCTCTCCCTGCATTTCCCCTCTTACCTTGTCCTGTTCTGTGCCAGCTTGTATTGTATTGTAGTGTTCGATTTGTATACCGCCCTCCCCCAAAGGGCTCAGGGTAGTGGACAACAGCAGCATAGTAGCAAACATCAGTAATCATAACATCAAGCAACAAAAGGTCAATGAACATAGCATTATAAACAACAAGAACATCAATAATCATAACATCAGAAGCTATAAGGCAACAATAATCATATCAGCAGACACAATCAACATACATAGACATTATTATTATTATTTATTATATTTAATAGACTGCCCTATCCCTGGAGGGCTCAGGGCGGTGTACAATAAAACCAACAACAGACAATATAACCTAGTATAACAAAAAGCAAAAGTGCATTAAAATCCATTAAAACGGTAGCAACATCATAACACGCAAAAACCCATATTTTAAAAGAGGCGTCCAAATCTCAAAACTCCCTACGCCCGTGGTGGCGAACCTTTGGCACTCCAGATGTTATGGACTACAATTCCCATCAGCCCCTGCCAGCATGGCCAATTGGCCATGCTGGCAGGGGCTGATGGGAATTGTAGTCCAAAACATCTGGAGTGCCAAAGGTTCGCCACCACTGCCCTACGCCATACCCTCTTGGGAGGGGACCTGCAGATTGCCACAGATGGTATGTCTAGATGGTACATGGGGCTCAGGAGGGGGTGGACAATCCGCGGCTAGCCTCCCCAAAGGCCCGGTGGAACAGCTTCTGTTTCCAGATCAGCCACAAGGGAAGGCCCACATAGAGCGAGTTAATAACCTGGAGGTGATCGTTGCTTGGATAACCGTGGCCAGGTCAGCCTGAGAGAGGTAGGGGGCCAGCCGCCGGGCCTGGCAAAGATAGAAAAAAGCAACCTGGGTAATATGGGCCACCTGGGTCTCCGTAGAGAGAGATGACTCCAGGTGGACCCCCCCATGTTGTGAGCTGAAGAGGTCGGCACCAAGGAGACACCTTCCAACACCAGTGGCTGGAAATCCCCAAATCCCCCCCCCCCCCCATGATAAGCATAGATGGCAACTTCCCCCTTCCGTTGCCTAAGACTACAGAAAACACAGTGACCTAAGACAATGACCCGCAACCAGTCTTCAACCACGTTAGTACAACAGGCCTAGTCTAGTGACGGATCTAAAAAATACAGCATCATATCACTAAACTGAACCTAAAACAAATCTAACTATGCCTATGCTGATGGGAATTGTAGTCCATGAACATCTGGAGAGCCACAGGTTGCAGAACCCTGCTGTAGGTGGAGCTGACTCCATTTTAGTTCATTGTAGTTTAGTTTTTGTAGTTCTGGGATCTGTTATTTGGGAGTTTAATTTTTTTTTACTGTTCTTAGGAAATGTGCTTATTGTATTGTAAATTGGAATTGCAGGGGTTGCAGACCCCTGGCCTACAGCGTAACCCTCCCCAAATGAGCCCACAACGGGCGGCGCCCTTGGGCTACTGGTGGAACTCCTGTTGTAGCTGCCAGACCCCACCCCCTGCAGGTGTTTCCAGTGGGGTGGATGGGGAAGGACTCTCACTCCTTCCCATGGGCAGCAGGCGGCGGCGGCTCACCAGGTCAACTTCTGCTTGGTTGGTTCCTCTGTGCGGATTGCACGGTGCCTTCCTTTTGCACAGTTCAACAACTCTCTTTTTACTCTCTCCTCTTTACTCGGACTTGTCCGTTGACAACTCTGCCGTCGTTAAAGAGAGTTGCTTCCCTTCAGTTTGGCAAACTGCCTTCCTTTCCGGAGCCGGGACAAGCCGTTCTCGCCTGGACCTTTTCTCTCCGGCTCTTTGCTCAACCTCACGCCCTCCTCTGAACCCTTACCGGAGTCTGCGAGGGTCTGTCACCCCCTTGTTTGGTTCAGTGCCCAGCATGCAAAAGGGTTCTCTGTGAGCAGAATGTCAGTCTGTCATCTTGTGGGAGCAGCTGTCCAGAGTGTCGGCTGGGAGTTTGTCCCGTGCCTCGCTACCTGCCCTTCAAGTCTCGTGTGAGAGGGAGTTCCAGCAGGCTGAAAAGGTCCTTGCAGCTGGATATGTCTTGGGTCGAGAATCACCAGCAGGTCCATTACAAATGAATGCAGCGCTCTTTGGGGGGATATAGAAGGAGACTGTCCGGAAGGTATTATGATCCCAAACCATTCAAGGCTCTGAAGGACAATCTCAAAACCTTAAATCTGATTGGGTGCCTAATCTGGAGCCAGTCTCACTCGTGGAGCACAAGTTGAGTATGTGCTCTCTGTGGGGCCTTCATGAGGACCTGGTTCAGTCATAGCTTCCAGGGTAGTCTCAAGGGCAGCCCTGCATATACCTGGAGGTGCCTATTGCGTGGATCACTATGGCTATGGCGGTGCCAGAGATTGAACCTGGATCTGCCAAGCTTGATGCGCTGCCGCTTAACCCCACCCCCTCTCCCAATGGCCTTTACAAAAAATTATTTTAGTCATAACGTGGAGTTAAAATCAAACATAATAATCATTGTGAAGCTTGATTACATCTCTAGTCATTTGGTTTTTACAGCGTCTTAAATTCAAATCAGAGTTTTTAAGACTCAGGAAATTATTGTACAGTCGCAGTCATTTATACTTATCCATATAATGACTTGTATAATTAGAGTGAATCCCTATCCAAGTCATCAATTAGTTTAATCCAAAAAAGCTTTCCGTCTTTCATACTCTCTGCACCGAGGAGGTTAGCTTGGCCATTGTTGAGTATCCTGTTAACTTGTTCATCTGTTCCAGAAGGGGGGAGGTCTCTTTTCCATCTTCCTGCAAATGCAGTACCAGCTGCCACCGTGTCAAACCTCGAATCTGGAAATCATGTAAACTGTAGATTTGTTCTAAAGCCTTTAATTCAGCGCGTAGGTAACATCGTAAAAGAGGAATCTAGTGATTCCTGCGCAAACCCCTTTCCTATATCCCGTTGCCCCCTCCCACCAAGCCTACTCTGCTACTCTCCTCTATAAACTACAAAGCTCCTCTACAAACTAGAAACGGCTCCTACTCTCCTCTATAAACTACAAAGCATTCACTACAAAGCATTGCTAGCATGGGAACAGTTCACACCTTCCTTTGATAAGATCTGTGTCCAGGATACCGGGGCTTTCGCCCCACATCAGAGGATAGTACACCTCCTCCCCCTGCCCATCCTGCCATTTGGCACTGGCAGGCTCAGTCCTGACACACCACATATATTTTAAACAATTCATTATGCGCTTTTGGTATATTACATGGCAAGATACCCTCTCCCAATGTTAAAAGTAAGCCACACTATATGCTTTTTTATTATTATTTACCTTTATTGTTATTATTTATTTTAGTATAGGTCAATTTTTATTGTTCAGGGCCATAAGTAATCGTGGTTTCCACATAAATTTGTGGTGCTATGAACAATTCTAGGAGAAAATGCGCTTTCTCGGTTTTTGGTGGGCAGGACCCCTTCTGGAAAGAGGCATTCCCTGCTTGTCTATTAAGAAGAAGAAGAGGAGAAGAGTCTGGATTTATATCCCCCCTTTCTCTACTGTAAGGAGATTCAAAAGGGCTGACAATCTCCTTTACCTTCCTTCCTTCCCACCCACAACAAACACCCTGTGAGGTCGGTGGGGCTGAGAGAGCTCCGAAGAACTCTGACTAGCCCAAGGTCACCCAGCTAGCATGTGTTGGAGAGCACAAGCCAATCTGGTTCACCAGATAAGCCTGCACAGCTCAAGTGTCAGAGCGGGGAATCAAACCGGGTTCCCCAGATTAGAGTGCACCTGCTCTTAACCACTACACCACGCTGGCTCTCAGGATTGCCCTCAGGCTCTGCAGAACTGCAGTCTCAATACTATTGCGTGGCTCATTGGATGTCACATCCTTCTGATCGTGTTTGACTCGCGCTGTGCAATCCACCTTAAGTTTCAGTAAGAAAGGCGGGCTGTAAATAACGTAAATAAATAACATAGGTGAAGAGCCATTCCCTTCTCTCTCTTTCACAAGATGCCTGCTATACTGCATGTGCATAATTTTAACTGTGCCTGTGTGTGCCGGTGTGGATAAGAGCAGGTGGACTGCAATCTGGAGAGCCGGTTTTGATTCCCTGCTGTGCCACGTGAAGCCTGCTGGGTGACCTTGGCCAAGTCCCAGTTCTCTCAGAACTCTCTCAGCTCCACCTACCTCACAAGGTGTCTGTTGCGGGGAGAGGGAGGGAAAGGAGTTTGTAAACTACCTTCAGTCTTCTTACAGGAGAGAAAGGGGGAGTGTGCATTCAAACTCTTCTTCTTCTCGACCAGTTAACCAAAAACATTTCAGTCAACCGAAAAAGGCCCGAGTTTTGTTAGGCAAGAGATGGGTTGGTTTCCTTCCAAAAAATGGTTTTAATACCAGCGCTTGTGAAAAAGCCACACAATGAGAATTGTGATGGGAGAGACGGTCCCTCCTGGATGAGAGATTGGGGCTGAGGGAACCAGTATTGTGACTCAAGCACCCCTCGCAAGCTAAGCGTGCTGTTCGCTTATTTATTTGACCTATCACCCCCCTTCCCTGGGAAGCTCAGCGCGGTTTCCAGCATTTAATAAAACAGCATAAAAGCATAATAATACTTTAGAACAATCCTATAAAGTCATGTAAATCTGCAATATAGGTGGCAAAAAACTCCCGTGGGCCAGCAGTCGGTTTTTCTTTTGCAAACTCCCATTTCTCCTTCAGCGGAGCTCTGTCATTCACTGTTGTCGGAGCAGGGCCGTGGGAAACTTCTGTTCCTCTTGGAACTGAACGGGGCTGTCCTTCCTCCTCCCAGTTTTCGTAGCCCTGCATCTGGACAGGCCATTGTTTGGAGTAGCTTCACTGTGAAAGGTCAGGATGGCTGGAGAAAAGTCCAAATCGCCTTTTTTCCCGCGGCTGCAGAGCCTAAATCAAAGAAAGGGGATGGAGGGGATCCTACCTCGCCCTGGAAGTCCTACGGGCCCAAAAGCAGCTTGACTGAGCTCGCCTGAAGTGATGGGGCCCGGGCGCTCCTCTATGCCAGAGCTGCCCCACCCCGCTGCTGCATCATCGCCAGGATCAGCACAGATTAAATCATTCCCAGCCCCAATAGCCCAGCCTGGTCTGATATTATCAAAGCTTATCAGCTGAGTAGGGCTGGTACTTGGATGGGGGGCCACCAAGTCAGGATGGGGCTGCTGGGCAAAGAAAAGCCACAATAAATTACCTGGGCTCGTCTCTCTCTTTGGAAACTTCAAGGTGGGACCTCGTTGGGTCTCTATGAGCTGGTTGCAAGTCCCTGGCACTTTTCACCTTTTAGATTGAACCAGTTATCTTAAGTTTCCTTGATCTCTGTGACACTCTAATTGGTTGCATGCACCGTATGGAATTCTAGAAGAAGAAGAGGAGGAGGAGTTTGGATCTATATCCCCCCTTTCTCTCCTGTAAGGAGACTCAGAGGGCGTTACAATCTCCTTTCCCTCCCCCCCCAACAACAAATACCTTGTGAGGTAGGTGGGGCTGAGAGAGCTCCAAAGAACTGTGACTCGCCCAAGGTCACCCAGCTGGCATGTGTTGGAGTGCACAGGTTAATCTTGTTCCCCAGGTAAGCCTCGACAGCTCAAGTGGCAGAGCGGGGAATCAAACCCGGTTCTCCAGATTACAGTGCACCTGCTCTTAACCACCATGCCACTGCTGCTCCAGCGTGAAGATGGCACACTAATTCTTGGCTTTTGTGTGTGTGCCTCATAAGATCCGTCGCTACAAGGCGAACAAAGATGTAATGGAGAAAGCGGCGGAGGTGTACACGTGCTTGAAGTCTCGCGTCCTGGGACCGAAACTGGGGGTGAACCAGAAAGTCCACAGGGCTGACCCAGAGCAGGACAAGGGAGGAGAAGGTGACCACAAAGACAAAGAGAAGCTGCCTGAAGGAGAAATGCAGGACGAGAGAGAGAACGAAGAGAAGAGTTCCGGTAAGGAGTGGGGGGACTGGGTGGGCACATTGGATCTTCTGTGTTCAGCGTGTGCGTGGGCTGTCCTGCAGTGGTTTCGTGTCAGAGGGCAGCCACTTTGGTTTGCCACTAGAACAACTAGATTCAAGTCCAGCAGCACCTTAGGGACCTGTACGATTTCCCAGGGATAAGCTGTTGAGTCCCTGTGTGACGAAGGGATCTTTGACTCTCAAAAGTTGATGCTTCAAAAATCCTGTTGCCTCTAAGGCACCACTAGATTCGAATCTAGTTGTTCCCCTGACACAAGGGACTTGAAGCGCCACCCCTAGTGGAACAGGCCACGCTTCCACGTGTATTTGTCATTTCCTACATTTGTTTGCTTCCTTTCTGCCAGTCTGCCCAAAGCAGCTTGCATTTTTTCAGTCTGATAAACAATACCGGAGAGGGCAGCGGAGAGAAAGTGGTATGGATTTTCCAGGAACTTGTGAACGGGAATTTCCCCCCCTTGTCTGTCTGTCTGGAGGAACCGGGTTTGATTCCCAGCTCTGCCGCTTGAGTTGTGGACGCTTATCTGGGGAATTCAGATTAGCCTGTACACTCCCACACATGCCAGCTGGGTGACCTTGGGCTAGTCACAGCTTTTCGGGGCTCTCTCAGCCCCACCCACCTCACAGGGTGTTTGTTGTGAGGGGGGAAGGGAAAGGAGATTGTCAGTCCCTTTGAGTCTCCTACAGGAGAGAAAGGGGGGATATAAATCCAAACTCTTCTTCTGTCTGTCTGTCTGTCTGTCGCATTTTTAAACCGCCCTCCTCCAAAGGGCTCAGAGCGGTGTACAAGAGGTAAAATATGCAATCTAATAAGCTAAAATCATGTATAAGAAATTAAGTCATTTAAAAATTAACAGCAGTAAAAGTAATAAAAATCTGGATCAAATTTTAAACAATTAAAATAATGGTGGCAAAAGAAGGAAACCTGGACCTTCCCGAGTCCACGCTTCACGTTCCACTTTAGCCCCTTGATGTGCAGCACCTGCTGCCCTGATGACTATGGATGGACAGATTATTGATCAGGGGTCTGCAACCTGCGGTTCTCCAGATACTCATGGGCTACAAATCCCATCAGCCCCTGCCAGCATGGCCAGTTGGCCATGCTGGCAGGGGCTGATGGGATTTGTAGTCCACAAGTATCTGGAGAACCGCAGGTTGCAGACCCCTGTTGTAGATGCATCTTTTAAAAACCATCAAGCCATATCTGCCATGTGGCAACGCCTCTTGGGATTTTCAAGGCAAGAGGCGTGCGAAGGTGCTTTGCCGTCGCCTTCCTCTGTATTGCTACCCTGGTGATTATTGGATGGGTCCCATCTAAATACTTAACAGGGTTCCGGCTGGGAGTCCGTGACTGGCCCGAGGCCACCCAGCAAGTTTCCATGGCAGAGTGGGGGTTCGAACCTGTGTTTCCCAGGTCCTTGGGTGACACCTGAGCCACTCACTTTACCATCCGTACTTGCGTGTGTGCAGCATATTATTGAATTTTTTGGGGGATTTTTCAGAGACCCAGATTCCTAAATTATAACCAGGCCTGAAGCAGTTCTGGGAGAGGAGCTGCGCTTGGGGTTCTCATCTTTCTTTTTGATGCAGCCTGATGGAGGCCGTTGCAGAACGATGTCTCCTCCCAGGCAAGAGAAGCAGGGTCCTTCTGACATGCCCATTGGCTGCCTCCCGAAAGGGGCAGTGGGATTGCAGCCTGTGTTTTCTCTTCAAGTGATTTCCTTTCCTGGTTGGTTCTCTCCTCCCTCGCGTCTAATGTAGCCTCTCCCTCTTTCTCAGATCTCCCAGCTCCTGTTAATGGTGAGTCGGCAGCCCAGAAAGGAGAAGGCACGACGGAGAACAAGGACAGGGATGAAGAATGGACTTCTGGGGACCCCATGAGAGGGGCATCCCCCGAAGACACCCACAATGAGTAAGGGTTTGCTGTGGGTTGGCTGTCTGTCATCTGTACTGAGGGGTTTTGGTGTCTGGCACCATGCCTGCTTCGAAAGGCAAATACCGTATATACTCGCATATAAGTCGAATTTTTCAGCACATTTTTTGTGCTGAAAAAGCCCCCCTCAACTTATACGCGAGTCAGGTGTATTTTAAAAAATATTTTAGGGTTTGTACTTTGTCGGCCACCAGGGGGTGCAGTTTTTAGGCTAATGGCACCAAAATTTCAGGGATTTTTCAAGAGACTCTCCTGATGATACCACCCAAGTTTGGTAAAGTTTGGTTCCGGGGGTCCAAAGTTATGGACCCCGAAAAGGGGTGCCCCCATTCCCCATTGTTTCCAATGGGAGCTAATAGTAAATGAGGCAACATTTTGAGGGTCCATAACTTTGGACCCCTTGAACCAAACGTCACCAAACCTGAGTGGTATCATCAGGATAATCTCTTGCTGATACCAGCCAGGTTTGATGGTGTTTGGTTTAGGGAGTCCAAAGTTATGAGTCCAAAGAAGGGGTGCCCCATCCCCCATTGTTTCCAATGGAAGCTAATAGTAGATGGGGCTACATTTTGAGGGTCCATAACTTTGGACCCCCTGAACCAAACTTCACCAAACCTGGCTGGTATCATCAGGAAGGTCTCCTAAAGATACTCTGAAATGTTGGTACTGCTAATATATACATTCCTCCCCTGACCAAAAATCCAGTTTTGAAGGATTTTAACTCTTGTGTTTTAGCTTGGTTGCTGGTTGAGCTAAGGTTTTTGTACTTTTAAAGTTATTGTTGAGACCATATTGTTTTTGTTGACCCTCTTTTCCACTTACAGAACTAGTTTACTGTTTTTCTTTGAAATAAATATTCAAAAAATTTAACCTACTGATACCTCAATTAATGTAATTTTATTGGCATCTTTATTTTTGAAGTTTACCAGTAGCTGCATTTCCCACCCTCCATACCAGCATTTCCATACCAGCATTTCCCACCCTCGACTTATATGCGAGTCAATAAGTTTTCCCAGTTTTTTGTGGTAAAATTAGGTGCCTCAACTTATATGCGGGTTGACTTATACACGAGTATATACGGTAGTTCAAAATGGTACCCGCTCGGGAATGATGTCCATTGAAGGAGTCTGCCTTAAACGCGCCAGTCACTGGAAGTTACAGCATCCTGATTTTGCTCTTGGAATTGGTTCTGTCAGTGGGGAAGATGTTCAATTCAACAGTCTGAAATTAGGGTCTGACGGAACCTCATTCGAGTGCAGATCTCTCAGCCAGACCCACCCTGCAAGGTAGTTTCCAGGGTAAAGTGGAGGAGACTAGACCCCTGCACATAGCCCTGAGCTGTTTGGAGAAACGGTGGGCTTAAAAACAAGGAAAGATTTGCAACAACCCTATGGGCTTTAAAATGTTCTGTGCCCAGCAAACAACAACTTACTGGTGACCCCATGCCCAAAACAGTCCGGCTGTCCTTGGCCAGGGCCTTTTCAGCCCTGGCCCCAGCCTGGCGGAACACTCGTCCCATGAGACCTATCACAGTTCCTTAGGGCCCGCAATTGGCCATGCTGACAGAGGCTGATGGGAATTGTAGTTCCTGAACATCTGGAGAGCCGTAGGTTCCCTACCCCTGCGCTAGGCTTATGGCTGAGGAAAGCAACAGTATTCCATCCATTTGGCCTCCCCTTCTTCCGTTTTCCTCTGTCCTTTTCCTTCCCTTTAGAATCATAGAATCCTAGAGTTGGAAGAGACCCCAAGGGCCATCAAGTCCAATCCCCTGTCATGCAGGAGCACACAATCAAAGCACTCCTGACATACAATCATCCAGCCTCTGTTTTAAAACCTCCAAAGAAGGAGACTCCACCTCTCTCTGAGGCAGTTAATTCCACTGTCAAACAGCCCTGACGGTCAGGAAGTTCTTCCTAATGTTTAGGTGGAATCGCTTTTCCTACACCTTGAACCCATGACTCCTGTATGAGTTAGACCAGTATGTTTGGGGATAGTCTGTTATAGTTACCCTCTCCTTGATTGGATTTTATGACACCTGTCCTGTTGAGAATGTATTCCTTTTTATTGGATTTTACCATATTAATGTTGCTTGGCAACCTGAACCCCTTTGGGGAAGGGCATCTCATAAATCAAAAGAAATAAAAAATTGTGTGTGGGGGGGGGTGGTTGGTTAGGTTGTAGTTTGTTGGTCAGCCAGGCGAGTACCTTCATTTGGCTTGTTTACAAAAAAAATCCAGTAAACACATTTTAAAAAGTCCCTCAACAGGTACATTAAAAAAAAAATCAGCTTGCAGGACGCGCAGTTGAAAAGGGGTTGACTTTATCACATTTGATTGCAGGCTGTGTTATAATTTCCGCGACAACTTTAGCTACCAAATCCGTTGTAAATGGATCTTTATTGCTCAAGAGGGTTTTCATTAATTTGTCCTTGTGGCATTTGTGACCTTTTCATATTAAATGTTGTTCCAAGTTTACTAGTTTGTTGGTTATGCACATGATGCTCTGTGCACAGAAGGTTCATAGAACTATAGAGTTGGAAGAGACCCCAAAGGCCATCCAGTCCAACCCCTGGCCATGCAGGAACACACAATCAAAGCACTCCTGACAGATGGCCATCCAGCCTCTCTTTAAAAACCTCCAAAGAAGGAGACTCCACCACACTCCGAGGTAGAGCATTCCACTGTCAAACAGCCCTTACCGTCAGGAAGTTTTTTCTGATGTTTAGGTGGAATCTCTTTTCCTGCACCTTGAATCCATTACTCCTGGTCCTAGTCTCTGGAGCAGCAGAAAACAAGCTTGCTCCCTCCCCAACATGACATCCCTTCAAATATCTAAACACAGCTATCGTGTCACCTCTTAACCTTCTCTTCACCAACCTAAACATCCCCAGCTCCCTAAGTCTCTCCTCGTAGGGCATGGATTCCAGACTTTTTACCATTTTGGTTACCCTCCTCTGGAACCCGTTCCAGCTTGTCAATATCCTTCTTGAATTGCAGTGCCCAGAACTGCACACAATATTCCAGGTGAGGTCTGGCCAATGCAGAATAGAGAGGTACAATTAAATCCCTCGATCTGGACACTGTACTCCTATTGATACAGCTCAGAATCGCATTAGCTTTCTTAGCCACCGCATCACAGTGCCCGGAAACTCGAGTTAAAGGACCTTGCGCAGTGCGGAATACTGTTTCTCCATCTCGGATTCTGGAAGGGACTTGAAACAGACAGGGGTGGGACGGATGGGCCTGGTCCTACAGTTTGCTCCTGACGTCGCTCTGCAACATCGCTTCCTGGCTTTGCCGTGGAAGGCCATTCTACATCTCTTTTCTCTCCCCCCCTCCCCCCTTCTTTCTCTCTTGCAGAGCGCAAGGCTACCCTGAGCTGGACCGGCCGGCAGCAGAGCGGGAGAGGGCCCGTGCCGACTCAGACTCTGCTGATGAGGACGACGAGAGCTGAGACTGCCGGGGGGGCCTCGCTCGGATCGCCATGACGCTGCAGCACCTGGAAACTCGGCCTCTTGCCTCGCCTTGTGTTTCAGAAATTGCTTTTTCAAGCCACGCAATAGATGACATTCTAGGATCTCCCCCGAGTCTCTCCCCCCCTCTCCCCCCCACCCCTGGCCTTTCCCACCCCCATCCTCTATTGCCCCTCCCTTAGAGAATAATGAACTTCTGGGGCACCCCCCTTGCCGCTGTTTGGTTTGTATATCTCCTGCGTTTTCCCTCTCCCTTTCTTCCAACCTGCACCCCACCTCCCCCTGCCTTTACTTGTGTGATTTCAACAGAAATGGAAATGAATATATAAAGGGTTGTGTTGTTGCTTTTTTAATGAAAAGGCCCCATTTATCTTTGTCAAACTTCTTTTGAATTTTTTTCCCTTCGGGTAAGGAGTGGGACGAAAGCCACAACAGGTTGTGTTAAAGGAACCAGTGCAGGGGGCTGCCCCAGCTGGGGTTTCATTCTCAGGGTCCAGGTTCAGAGTCTTGCACATCCGGTACCCATTTCTGTCGGAAGGCTGTCCGTCCTCTTAGTTTCTGTTGTCAGGCAGATGAGGGACTCCAGCTGGTGTGAGGTCAGCCCAGTTTGGCATGTTTCGTTCTCAGATTCCTAAGCCTTCGCAGTCCTTCATGTCCCCTGCGCTCCGGTGTCTTCAAGCGTGACTCCTTTTCTGCTGCTGAAAGCCCAAACTTTAGAGGGAGATCTTGTTTGTGTGACCCCAGCGCACCCTCTCCCATCTCTGCCAGTCTTGGCCCGGCAAGAGGGGAGATTCAGGTGAGAACAGCAGCAGCGTGGCTTCTTGTCGTGTGGGTTTGGAGTTCTGACGTAGCCTCAGCAGCCTGCGATGGAGCCCCGCTGCTCCCCACAAGAGAGAAACGCTTAAATCCTTGGTGGAACCCCATCTGGCCGGCTGCGGTCCAGGTCCCACAAGATCTGTTTGCTGAATGCTGCCTTTCATTTTTCAGCTAACGGATCTATCTGAGGAAGGAGGGTTTGGTATACCTCTTGTCTCCAAACCCCTTAGCAACAAGTGCTCCCAAGATCATGTGTAGCCTTTATTATCTTGACCCCAAAGTAGAAAGACAGCAGAATGAGGGGGTGGAGTCCCCTGGTGGTAGGAACAACTGTACTATTTCAGACAGTGGTTAAGCTCAGTCCATGCTCAAGTGCCCTGCAAGTAGAAAACTAATCACACAAGGTGTAGAGTCAAGCCAGGGCTAGTTTTCTGCTTGCAGGGGTATTAAAAAACAACAACTGGTGTCCAAAGTTCATTTGCAGGCGTGCCCTTACGTGGATTGGCTTGGTAGGGCAGCAGCCCATCTGTAACAAGAAGTCCATGGGCAACCGCAGGGAATCCTTGGGGCAACGGGACAAGCAGCGTCACTTCTCTCTTTGCACCCCTGAGAAATGACACAATGTTTTTGTTCAGCTGAGCCTTGCGGGCCGGCTCCAAAAGAGCCTGGATGGTTAGAAGGAACTCCCAGAATGCAACAGGGTGATGTTTGAATGGCAGTTGGCTGCTTTGTGTCCACTGTTCCAAAAAGGAAGTTCCGGAATTAAGAGGCGGGGCTTGCTTTTGGCAACATGACAAGGAAGCCCTCCGTGGATTTTGCCTTTTCTACATCAAAGCAGAATTATTCCTTGTCTCGGAATGTCTGGCAAGTGGCAAAATATTGACAGAATCCATGGAAATATCTCAACCATGCCACTTTTTATTTTGATAAACGTGGAATAAAATGTTCCTATCTGGCAAGGAAGAATGTTTTTGACTCAGTTTTAGAACATAGTTGGGACTGTGAAGTTGACGGGCAGGGGATTTACATGGGACGGAGACGACTTCTCTTGAAGGAAAGAACGAATTTGTGGAATTCATTGCTATGGGATACACTAATGGCCAAAAGTCTTGTTGGTTTTAAGGGGGGGGGGGGGCTAGGCAGATTGATGAGGAGGTGCATAAATGGCCGTTAGCTGTGATGACTAAATGGAGCCTCCATTTTCAAGGGCAGTGGTCCTCTCTGTCCCTGTTGCAGCCACAGCTGGAGTCTTTGGTCAGTGTGCTGTTCTTGTAGCCCTTCCAGGCCCTCTGGTTGGCCGGTATTGATCAGAGCTCGTTCGTTCGTTTGTTCGTTCATTTTTAGATTTATACCTGGCCCATCCCCGTAGGGCTCATTAGCAGCTAATACAGATAATTATTATTTTAAAATTACATGATACAAAATTAAAAAATATTGCATGGGTGACTTATACCCTTAACCTATTCCAGGGGTCCCCAAACTTTTTAAACAGGGGGCCAGTTCACTGTCCCTCAGACTGTTGGAGGGCCGGGCTAAAAAAAACTATGAACAAATTCCTATGCACAAATGATTGTAAAATGTTTGATTTCACCTTTCAGCCTTTCTGTCATGGTCTATTTTTAGAACAGTGACCAAAGTATGTCAAGTACAGGGCGGGCTCCAAATATTGTTGGGGAGGCTGTGGAATACCTTCCCCTGTAAAAAAAAAAGCAGAACTTTCCCAATGAAGCATTCCATCTAACCCAGGATCAGGTATCTTCCTGGGTTCTTTCCTCCCTAGCAGCCAGCGAGCGATTCGCCAGCCTGGCTGATTCCAATGGGAGTGAGGCGGAACAGAAAGCCTGAGAGCAACACATGGAGTAGCCGAGAGGGAAGGGCGGAGCAGGCGTTGCCACATGTAAGGTTTCCAACTCTGGGTCAGAAAATGCATGGAGATTTGGGGGTGCCATCATGTAACTGCAATCAACGGCCGTTGGGGCCAGTTCCTCCTCTCCCTCGAGCCCCCACTGCACATGAATGGAGCCATCGCCGCCATGCCTGGCGGGCCGGATAACTGCCTTCAGGGGGCCACGTTTGGCCCCGGGGCCGTAGTTTGGGGACCCCTGCCCTATTCCCTTTATCCTTCTAAACTGCTAAGACACTCGATTTAAATCTTAACCTAGCCAGCGGCAACGTATTTTGGGAGCTGCAGCATTGGATTTTGTGGTCAGCAATGAGACTTGTTGCTTTCCATTTATTAAAAGCATCTTCGCGAACAGCGGATTCAGTTGGCTGCAGCGGCCATTGATCAGAGGAGAAATAAACGTCATACAGGCTTCCTGATAAAGGGGACAACAAATCAATTTTAAAAAGTCATTCCATTGTTGGTTCTGTGTATCAACAGAACAATGTAGTGTCGTGGTTAAGAGCAGGTGGATTCTAATCTGGAGAACCAGGTTTGATTCCCCACTCCTCCACCTGAGTGGCAGAGGCTTATCTGGTGAACCAGATGTGTTTCCGCACTCCTACGCTCCTGCTGGGTGACCTTGGGCTAGTGACAGTTTTTGGGAACTCTCTCAGCCCCACCCACCTCACAAGGTGTCTGTGGTGGGGACAGGAAGGGAAAGGAGCTTGAAAGCCACCTTGAGTCTCCTTACAGGAGAGAAAGGTGGGGTATACATCCAAACTTCTTAAAATTGGTGGGTGGGAGGGAGGCGTTCTCCGGATCGCTTGGAAGTGCAGGGGGAGAGCGTGGGGGGGGGGGGGGGGATGCAGGCAGGCTTGAACCGAGCGCTGCCGGACGTTGGCCTTCTTTGTTGTTGCTGCGAGGTGGGGGGGGGGGGTGGAATGAGACTTTCCCCACATGTGCTGCAAGGTGAGTGGGGCAGCAGGGAAAAGCCCTCCCTCCTTCAGGGAAAGTCTGCACCCGTGAGAATGTGAATTCACCTGGCGGCGTCATAGACCTGAGCATCGAGGTTTGTCAGGCGGCAAAGGGCGGGGGGTCTCGGCGCCCCCCACCCTTTGCTGGGCCTGTGCTGGAAGCGGGCGTCGGCCTCAGCCAGCCCACTTGCTGTGCAGAGGGATCCCGCAGGAGTGCTGGGAAGCGACGCGAGGAAGCCGCCTTCGGATGCGCGGGGGGGCGGGGGGGGGAGCGTTGAAATGCAAGTGTTGAATCCGGCGTGGGGGGCGCTGGAGTGGCCGCGGCGGGGGCGGGGGCGGGGCGGGGCCGCAGCTTCGGCCGGCGAGAGGCGGCGAAGGGCTTCGTGGACGTGCGTGGGTTGCCAGCAGAGCCAGCCGCGCCGGGGCGCATCAGGGCAGAGAGGCGCGATCCCGAAGAACGCCGGGGCGCGCTCGTGGGGGCGGGGGGCTTTTCCCCGGCGCTCCTTGTTCCCAGAGGACCTTGTCTGGGCACAGAAGTTTCCCCTTTGGAGATTTTGAGGGGTGGGCTGAACGTGCCTGCGGGTGGTTTTTGGACTTGGCCACCCCGAGCGCAAGCGGAGTCCACCAAACTTTCTACTGTCTCATTGGATTGGGGGGGGGGGGGGGGGCGGTGCTGGAATTCTGGCGGGATGGCTGGCGACGGCCCCGTGCACGCTTCGACCTCTTGGTCCCAAAAAGAGCCTTGCAGCAAGACCCCGATGAGATGTGATCCCATTCAAGCCCTGGCGATTTTGGTCGTGGCTGTTTCGTAGGACCCTGCTCTACTTTGAAGGGACGCTGGCCATGGAGTACCAGCCCGGGCTTCCTTCCATCCTTGCTCACAGATATCTAGTATGTCAGGGACAAGGCTACACGACGGTACTGTCCACTGTACTGTGTCTCAGATGAGGATATTTGCACAGTCAGTTGAAGTGCAGCAGTTGAGAACATTGTATGCTTCCGCATTAGAATATAGTCCTGAATGGATATGGGAATTATTCCTTTTTATGCACTGCCCTTGTCCAAACCATTATTTTTATAATGATTTTTGTTAAAAATCGAACAACCTTTATTTATTTATTTTTTAAAGAGTGTATTAATTCACTTATTTAAAAGTATTTGCATAATAGCAAAAATTGTTTCAGATTACAATAACAGATGAACAGGTTACAATACATAACTTCAACAATTAACTTATCTACATTTCATTGTTTGACTTCTCATTCGGATCTACTAAAACAGTATTACCATAGAACCTGACGTTATTTGGCTAACCTCTCTTACATGCCCAGATTTGGGGAAGGCGAAGACTCCAGCAGGGAATTTATGGCAGTGGCACAGATTCTGGCCTCCCTGTCCCAGCAAATCACTACGGTAAGCGTTCCCTTCCCGTGTGATCCCAATCAGGGGAGGCTGTTTTAGGAGTCTAGGCAGCTTCCTGTGGCTCTCCCCTTAATCTGGGAAGGCACGTGGTTCCCTCAGAACCGCTAACTTCGGATCCCAGAAGAAGTCCAAGAACGACCAGAAGTCCCTGTCAAGACCACTATTTTGTGCATTATTGAACGTGGTAGTTTGATTCAAGGACATTCATAGTTCATTGAACAACTATCATCAAACTTTCACATGGATTGGGGGGCGGGAAGAGCAGGGCTAGGTAGGCACTAGGGCCCAGGCAGAGGAATATACAATCTACTAACACCTTTTTGTGAGACAGAGCGTAGTGTTCTTTATAGCAGTTCTCTCCTTGTTAAGTACAGCCACAACACTGGGAATGGTGGTAGCTCAGTAGATTGTGTGATTGGCTGCCAGAGGTGCTGCCAATCAGAGTGATACTGAGCCAGGCAGACCAGTGGACCCTCTTGGCTTAAAGCGACTCCGTTTGCCACCCCCACAAGGCTTCGCTGTATTAGTTTCAGGTTTGCTGCTCCAGCTTTCTCCAATCCTAAACACTTAAACTGCCTACTTTCAGAAGATTTATTTTCCTGTGTGGATTTTTCTTCTGCCCCTTTCTCCCTCCTCCTGCCCTACCTTGGTATGGCGTCGTGGTTAGATTGTCAAACTGAGACCTAGAGGAGCACCTAGCCATCTCCAGATAAGCTAGGGACTGCTAATTTATCAGCCCCTGCCAGCATGGCCAATTGGCCATGCTGGCAGGTGCTGATGGGAATTGTAGTCCATAACATCTGGAGTGCCAAAGGTTCACCATCACTGACCTAGAGCAACCGGGCTTGAATCCCTGCCTCGCCTGCAGAAGCACGCCAGCTGACCTTGGGCCTCCTAACCTGCTGCCCTAAGACCAGACTCTGATCTCAGATCATGGGAGCTAAGCATTGTGGCCCCTGGTTGGCATTTGGATGGAAGACCTCCAAGGAATGCCAGGGTGGATCGGCAGAGGAAGGCCGTGGCGAGCCACCTCTCTTCGTCTCTCGAAACCCCCTTCTGGGTCACTCTAACTCAGCTGTGACTTGACGGCACTTTACACAGGCAGAGGTTGAAGAGGGAGGAAACAGTGTGAAAAGCTGCTGTCAGTCTCATCAAGGAGTGAAGTAGAAATGAATTTTTAAAATAAGCATAAACAAACACCTAAATTAGTTTTTAAGCATCGCCCCATGTAGATTATTGATTCACAAAAATATGACACCAGCCCAGCCCATTTGAATCTTTCCCTGCAAGCAGGAAAGTTGGCTCCTGCTGGGTTTTAACCAAAGTGTTCAACCTTGATCGACATTGGGAGCAGGGGGGAAAAAAGCCAAGTTAGTTCACACATGCAGGGAACAAGAGTGTCAATAGGAAAGACGGCTCCACAGACGACGGATGGTGGAGTCCAGCTTGGAAGGTTCCTTTGGAGGAGGGAAATTCTCTGCAAATAGAAAACTGAACGCACAGCAAATGAGAGTTTCTGTGTGTTTGCGTGCAGTGCTGGCTTTCTGCTTGTGGGGTGTGTTTCATATTCCTAAAAGTTATCCTCCGGTTACATTGCATTATAGCGCCCCATTTGATTGTATGTGTGAATCCTGTGCGCGTGAAACTGCCTTATCCTAAATAAGCCCACCTGTCTATTAAAGTTGATCCTAGCTACTCCGCCTGGCAGTCTGTCTGGCTTCTCAGACCTGCATGTCAGACAAGTGCTCCATCCCTCTCCAGACTGGATGGTATTGTCAGAACCATAGAAGAAGAAGAGTCGCATTTATATCTCCCCTTTCTCTCCTGCGGGAGACTCAAAGTGGCTGACAATCTCCTTGCCCTTCCCCCCTCACAACAAATACCCTGTGAGGTGGGTGGGGCTGAGAGCTCCGAAGAGCTGTGACTCGCCCAAGGTCACCCAGCTGGCATGTATTGGAGTGCACAAGCTGATCTGGTTCACCAGATAAGCCTCCACAGCTCAAGTGGCAGAGCAGGGAACCAAACCCGGTTCTCCAGATTAGAGTGCACCTGCTCTTAACCACTACACCACGCTGGAAGGGGCCATGGAGGAAATCAAGTCCAACCTCCCATTCAATGCAGCACCAGCCTAGGGCAGTGGTTCCCAACCTGGGGTAAACTTTACCGGAGTGTTTGGGGTATGCAAAAAAAAATTATGTAGTGGGTTTGCTACCATTTTAAGGGAATGGGTTGCCAGAGGTTACGTGAGTGAGAAAAGGTTGGGAACCACGGGCCCTGAAGCGTTTGACCAGCCACTACTCGAAAACTGCCCGTGAGGGGGAGCTCACCACCTCCCTTGGTCCACTCAGAACCTCTCTGCCTGTAATTTGCACTGATTATTGTGAGTCTTGTCCTCTGCTGGCAACAGGAACAGCTCCCTACCCTCTAAACCACAGCCCTTCAAATGCTTAGAGCAGGGGTGTCCAACTCTGGTGCTTCGGATGTTCATGGACTACAATTCCCATCAGCCCCTCCTGGCATGGTGCTTCGGATGTTTATGGACTATGATTCCCATCAGCCCCTGCTGTCAGGTTGGCCAATGGCCATGCCAGCAGGGGCTGTTGGGAATTTTAATCCATGAACATTTGAAGCGCCAGAGTTGGACACCCCTGGCTTGGAGCAATTATGCCCTCCTTGTCTACAGACTAAAAGTCCCTCACCCTTTCCTGATAGAGTCTGGCCCCTGATTATCCTCGTCGCTCTCCTCTGCGCTCCGTTCTGTCCACATCTTTGTTGAAGGGAGGCCTCCAGAATGGTACACAATTCTCCAGGTGAGACCCGACCAGAAAGAGGCCGGGCTAGAATTCTTCCTCCTACAGGAAGATCCCACAAATCCTGAAAAGTCACACTTATAGGCTAAATGAGAAGTTATTTTTAAACAGGGTTGTTGACAGCTATGGCTTAGTTCCTCCTGGTGTGTGTCTTAAGCTGTGCACTTTTGAAATGCAAGCAGGAGACTCATTCACATAAAAAAGCCCATGCATGCAGAAATCTAGCAAAGCAAGCATAAAGAAATGCAACATACCCTCTTTTCCTTAACTTGCTAATTTTCAGCGTAAATGGTTTCTTCAATTGCTCTGTCTCAGTCTGCCCAGATAAAATGGGATTACCTCATCAAATCAGTCCCCCTCCACAGCACGAAAATCTGTTCCCCTCAGATCAATCCATAAAATCCAGGACCACCCTGACTAAAGGGGGTGGGTGAAGAATGGGACTTCTTTAACATGTAGTTGGTAAATGACTCTTACAGGTAAATACATTGCCTTTGAAAGAAGAAAACACATCCACAGACATCACAGTAACTAGCCAATAGGACCTGATGGAAACTTCTTCCAGCACCCAGCAATCAAACTGGGCAACAGTTTGAATTTCAGCACCAAGTGACTTCTTTTATTTCTGTTATTAGGATCCAGAGCTGCCCTTCTCAGGCAGAGCCTTTTAAAGTTGAATTCAAAGTTGTTTGCCAGCACAAGACAATTGAAAGACCCCCCCCCCCCCCCGCAGAACTATAAACTTGCTCCTCAAGTCAATTTGTGACCACCAATTAGTTGTGCTCATCACAACCTTTGGGATCGTAGGCGGCTTGGATTTTCAGGATGTCCCCCTCCTCTGGCTGGGCGGAATGTGTTTCCGTGGTTACCGGAACTAGGGGAAGATTGTCGGCCAGAATGCCCATGGGGTTTAGAAAGGCAAACTCCATCACTTCGTCCATGGAGTCCTGTGCTTGGGCCATGATGGCCAAGCCCTTCTCCAAGATGCTGCCCGGGAGGTCGGCAAAGGAGTTGGCCGTAGCGAATTTGGCGTGTAGCTCGGCCATGTGCCCGTAGGTTTGGTACAGCTTGTGCTTGAGGCTCAGCGGCATGTCTTTCAGGTTGCCCAAGAGGTTCTCGTAGGTGCCCTTGAGGTCAAGGGTCAGCTTGCGTGACATTTCTAAGGTCTTGGATTCTACCTGGCAGGAGAAAGAGCATCAATTTATTCGGACAGCTGAAGATAAGCTCTCTATTCTGCATTGGTCAGACCTCACCTGGAATATTGTGTACAGTTCTGGGCACTGCAATTCAAGAAGGATATTGACAAGCTGGAACGAGTCCAGAGGAGGGCAACCAAAATGGTACAAGGTCTGGAATCCATGCCCTACGAGGAGAGACCTGGGGAGCTGGCGATGTTTAGTTTGGTGAAGAGAAGGTTAAGGGGTGACATGATAGCCATGTTTAGATATTTGAAGGGATGTCATGTTGGTGAAGGAGCAAGCTTGTTTTCTGCTGCTCCAGAGACTAAGGCCAGGAGTAATGGGTTCAAGGTGAAGGAAAAGAGATTCCACCTAAACATCCTGACCATCAGGGCTGTTCGACAGTGGAATGCGCTTCCTCAGAGTGTGGTGGAGTCTCCTTTGGAGGTTTTAAAACAGAGGCTGGATGAACATCTGTCAGGAGTGCTTTGATTGTGTATTTCTGCATTGGAGGGGGTTGGATTGGGTGGCCCTTGGGGCAGTGGTGGGATTCAAATAATTTAACAACCGGTTCCGTTGGTGGGATTTAAATAATTTAACAACTGGTTGTTTACAAGCATCATTTTAACAACCGGTTCTGCCGAAGTGGTGCGAACCGGCTGAATCCCACCACTGCCTTGGGGTCTCTTCCAACTCTAGGATTCTGTAACTAACAAAAGCCGCTATCTTGAGCAGCCTGATTTTCTGTTTTTTTTTAATTCTGTTTCTTAATTTTTTTTTACAATGTTTGAGAAAGTGAGGACTCAGACTTCAGGGGACAGACTGAAATTGAACCCCGGAGGTTGGCTTGTGGTGAGGCTGGCTTGTATTGGTCTTTCAAGATCAGTACTGTCTGTCCTGGCAGTGGCTCTTGGGAGGCGGAATTAGACGTCCCCTACTTATGACCTGTACTGCTGGGGACTGAACCCAGGGCCTCGTGCAGGGCGAGTGCCCTGCCACCAAACACAGCCCCACATGCTTCTTCATGAGTCACTGTTGCTGGGCAAATACCCTGATTGCTGGCCCAGAACAGTGATCCACGCAGAGACACAGTAGGGATCATTTTTGGGGGATGGGTGATTCTGCAGACATAGGTGGGACTGAACGTTTGAACTGCCCCTGGTATGGATATCCAGCCCAAATTTCCAGAACAGCGCACCTTACAGAAATGCAGCAGGTAGCCTCCCCACCCCAAGGGCTTGTGGGTGCAATGAATTATTTAATGGCTGTCTTTCACGCTAGTGTGCCAGAGCAACCAGTTCGGGGATTCCCGGGAGGACACGAAGGGTGCCAAACTAGGGTTGTGGGATTGGGAGAGAAGGTACTTCGGTGGAAGCGAAGCCATTTTCTTCTCTACAGGCAGGCGTGGTGAAAATCATCTGAACCTCGTCGCTGGAGCAGTCCTTGGCGGAAGGAGTGTCCGTCTTCAGCGTGTTTCTGCCCGCGGCAAGGGAAGACGTGCCAGCCTCCGACGTGCTTCCTGGCCCAGGCACCCCAACCGCCTCCCCTGGGCTCCCATCTGGCGCGAAAGGTGCTCCCGCCTCCCTCTGGCCATCGCTGACTGACAGAACTGCTTCTTGGTTGTCCCGAGCACCCTGTCTTTGCTGAGTCCACTGAGTGCACATCTCGCCCAGCTTCTGGTGGTTTCTCTGGGACTCCGGCTCTTCTCCTTGCTGCGCCTGCTCGATCTGGGGTTGGCCGCAGGGCGGGAAGGAACAGCAGAAAGAAACAAGGAGGCCAATCAGTAGATGCGGAGCTCCCCTGTTCACATGCACGTTCCTTGAAATGGCTTTCACAAAGGACATAGGCAAGGGGTGGCTTCACGGGTTCAATCCCCCCGCCCTACATGTCCGAAGCAAATTGTCTCCAGGCCCCTGCCTGGAGATGGGGCTCCAGCCCCCCCCCCCGCTCCCCCCACCAGCTGGGCTGGCAGCCGGCAGTCCCTTCTGTGCTCTCCTCGGGGGAGGCCAGAAGAGACTGCCGTCCCCGGCCTCGGAGAGCTGTTTTTATAAGCACTGAGACCAGGGGGCGGGGCTTGGGGAGTTGTGCCCACACCCCCAGGGTGTGCCCCGGCCCTGAACCCACCCCATAAAACAATCTAAACCTACGTCACTGGTTTCACACAAATGGGAGGTGGGGGGTACAGTTCTCTAGGAGCCACATCTGAATTTGGAGCACAGTTTTCAGAGCCTTCAGCCTTGAGAAACGGTTACCACCCCACCCCACCCCCACCCCCATTGCCGGAGGCTCTGATTCATAGTCTTTCTGTGCAGCATGTCTGTAATGTGCGCCTGTGTATTGGGAAACCATCACCGCCGCCAGGAAATCCTAATGCAATTGTATGCATGATCCCCTCGAGTCTGATGCCACGCGTGCCAGGTGCAGTGGTCAGGCACCGCCCTGGAATGATGAGGTGATGGAATAAGATTGCCCTCTGCTTCTAGTAGGTAGTGTTAGCAATGCTCGTGTGCACGCCAGGAACTCAGAGGAAATGGACAGTGGCGACGAGGGGCGTAAAGGCGGGTCAGATTGCGCCTTGGCTGAACACGACACGCCTCTTTGAGGACAGGAATGGATCACACGGGATTCTGAAGAGCTGAGCCAGAAATCAGGAAGGAACGATGGGTAGAATGCACGTTTCTGACCCAGTGGTGGGATTCAAATAATTGAACAACTGGTTGTTTACAAGCACCATTTTAACAACCAGTTCTGCCGAAGTGGTGCGAACCGGCTGAATCCCACCACTGCTCTGACCGCCATCAAGACCTCTGTCATATACAAACCGTCCTGCTGTGCGTGCTTGCTTACTTGCTCCGTCACCCTACCCCCCTACCCCCCCATTCATTACTGGCCCAGCATTCACAGATCCAACTTCCATGGGATATGTGTATACAGTTACTAGAAGAAGAAGAGTTTGGATGTATACCCCACCTTCCTCTCCTGTAAGGAGACTCAAGGTGGCTTACAAGCTCCTTTCCCTTCCTCTCCCCACAACAGATACCTTGTGAGGTTGGTGGGACTGAGAGAGTTCAGAGAGAACTGTGACTAGCCTGGGGTCACCCAGCAAGAACGTAGGAGTGCGGAAACACACCTGGTTCACCAGATAAGCCTCCGCCACTCAGGTGGAGGACAGGGGAATCAAACCCAGTTCTCCAGATGAGAACCCACCTGCTCTTAACCACTACCACACGCTGTTGAGAACCCTTGCATGACGCCACGCTGGGCAACTTCTGACCTATAATCCAGAACAACCCAACCCATCCAGTCCCACTCAAGAGCGGACTGCCTTCTGCGGCTGCATGGATGCATCCCTAGGCCAGAGCCCTGGCAGGCACGACCAGATACACCTCCTTCCCAGTCTCCCGTGCCTGCGTTGAATTTTACACTGGACGCTCCCTGGGGCAGCTCAGTCTTACAAGCTCCTTTCCCTTCCTCTCCCCACAACAGACACCTTGTGAGGTAGGTAGGGCTGAGAGAGTCCTGAGAGACTAGCTAGCCCAAGGTCCCCCAGCAGGAAACATCTGGTTCACTAGATAAGCTTCTGCCAGTCAGGTGGAGGAGTAGGGAATCAAACCTGGTTCTCCAGATTAAAATCCACCTGCTCTTCACTAGCTTCCAGATGGGCAAATTACTAAATGCCAGTAGATTTCCTTCGTCCTAACATGTATATCGTGTATTGTATATGCTTTTTAATCTGTTTTTATTATTGTTGTACTGCTGTCTATGCCAATAAAGGCTTGCTTCTTGGCTTCCGGATGGGGCTTGGAATTCTCCCGGAATGACAAATGAGCAATTGTTTTCAATGAGGGAACTTGGGTTCCCAACCTCCAGGAAGCACCTGGAGAGTTCCCACAATGAGGCTACTCTGCTGGTGCCTGAGCTTTCCACCTTCCCAGCCCAGGCCTGCACAGGGTTGACAATCTCTAGGACGGGGGTCTCCTGAATAACAACTGAGCCCATGTTGGTCTCCAGGGGGCTACAGGACTTGAACCGTTCCACTGCTGATCATCATAGCTACCCTCTCCTTCCAGATGGTCGAGATTCAGTTCCCCTGGAGAAAATGGCTGCTTTGAGAGGTGAAGATGCCTCCCCACAACAAACGCCACCTCTCCAGGGTCCGCCCCCAAAGTCTCCGGATATTTCCCAACCCAGAATTGGGGGAAAATTTCTGTCTTTGGTTCTTTATAAGGTTGCCAACTTCAGTTGAGGCCGGTGTGGTGGTTAAGACCAGGTGTACTCTCATCTGGAGAACTGGGTTGGATTCTCAACGCCTCCACAAGGAAGCCTGCAGGTCTCTCTGAACTCTCTCAGCCCCACCTGCCTCCCATGGCGTCTCCTGTGGGGTGTGGAAGAGGAGGTTATTGTAAGTCCCTTTGAGACTCCTTTCAGGTTGAGAACAATGGGGTATAAGAACCAACTTTTCCGCTTTGGAGCAGCAGTGGCATAGCGGTTAAGACCAGGTGTACTCTAATCTGGAAGAACCGGGTTTGATTCCCTGCTCTGCCGCCTGAGCTGTGGAGGTTTATCTGGGGAACTAGATTAGCTCGTGCACTTCAACACATGCCAGCTGGGTGACCTTGGGCTAGTCACAGTTCTTCAGAGCTCTCTCAGCCCCACCCACCTCACAGGGTATTTGTGGTGGGTGGGGGGGGAGAAGGGAAAGGAGATTGTCAGCCCCTTTGAGTCTCTGTACAGGAGAGAAAGGGGGGTATAAATCCAAACTCCTCCTCCTCCTCTTCTTCTGGAATTACAAGTGATCTCTAGACAATGGAGGTCAGTTCTCCTGAAGAAATTGTAGCTTTGGCAAACAGACCGTCTGGCAGTACCTCACTGCTGCGCTACCTCCCAAAAATTGCCTTCCCAGGCACCCCCCCTCCCAAATCCTTAGGAATTTCCAAGCTGGAGCTTCTCAACCCTATCAGTGCATCTCTGAGATGTCTGATGCATGAGCCTGTTGGGAGTGAAAGGCTGTACCGGTTTCCTGCCTGAGAGGCCGAGGAATCTTACCAGTGAGTCAGATAGCTAGAGAGGGTCCAGACACTGACACCTTTTCTCTATCATACTGATACTAACTATTCCTTTGATGCGTAGACGGATGCTCTTAGAGATTTCCTTCCTTCCTGCTTCTCTTCCCCCTCTCGCCTCTCTTCCTTCGCACCTTCCCTCTCCCACGATGGGTGCTGAGGGATGCAGGCTGTCTCCGCCACCACCAGCCAGATAGATTAGAATAGAGAACCCGTCTCCACACTTTTCTATCCAGAATGGAGTTCACTAATAAAGACTCCAGCTGGGAGCAGCACTGGTGTAGTGGTTAAGAGCAGAGGCACTCTAATCTGGAGAACCGGGTTTGATTCCCTGCTCTGCCAGTTGAGCTGTGGAGCCTTATCTGGTGAACCAGTTTAGCCTGTGCACTCCAACACATGCCAGCTGGGTTACCTTGGGCGAGTCACAGTTCTTTAGAGCTCTCTCAGCCCCACCTACCTCGCAAGGTGTTTGTGGTGGGAAGGGGGAGGGAAAGGCGATTGTAAGCACCTTTGAGTCTCCTTACAAGAGAGAAAGGGGGGATATAAATTCAAACTCCTTTTCTTTATCTATCTATATATAAATCTATCAGTGCGTTTTTCTGCTGACAGGTAATCTCTCAAACTACTGGACCGATTGCTTTGAAATTTTCACACAACATCGCATTCGCATGCGGCCAGGTTTCCATACTGTTTCCACACCTCCTGTTGTGTACATGTCACAACTGTGCCAGTTACTGTGTACATGCCACACCTGTGACAGTTGGAACCACAGTTCTGTTCCGCAACAGCGCCATCTGCTGGCCGTCAAAGCAACACCCTCTGATACAAGGGAACCAACCATGCCTTCCTTGAAAACCACTGCCTTATGGAGTGAAAGGGATGGGACGGGCCATCTGCACATGGCCCACCCACCCTAGCGGAGGAAGGGGAAGGTGAGGGAGGGTCCAGGGGTTTGCTGGACCAAACGCTCTGAAATTTGAACACAACGTAGCTCATGCATGTTTTATGCTAGATAATTCGCCTGCAAGGGAAGGGAGTGAAAGGGACAGGATCAGCCACCTGCACATGGCCCACCCACCCTAGCAGAGGAAGGGGAACGTTAGGGAGGGACCGTCCGGGTTGCCATGCAAGGGAACAGGAGAGAGGGAGGGGAGAGAGGGAGGGGAGAGAGGGGCCCCTTGCCCCGCCCCTCCCTTGCAATCATTGTGCAATGACACATGTTCTTTCTTTTCCACTTCATCAGACTCAGCCACAGCAACGCGTGGCCGGGCCCGCTAGTTCATTATAAACTACATTAGAAATTAGTTAAAAACTGCTAATTGTGCCTACGCGCACACACTCTGCTGTGTTATGCCTCCGTGCACTCTGCTGACATTGCAAAGGTATCTCTTACCAGAGAGATTAGCAACAGTGCCCCCATCCCACTGAATGTCCCTGCGATACGTAGGTCTGCCCTCCACCCATATCTGCCCAGGATCGGGCCTACCAGGTCGAGAGTCTCGTGCAGCTGGGAGAGAGTGCTGTGGGTGCTGCGTCTGGTCAGCCGGAGCTTGCTCAGGGCCATCATATAAGCCCGCTGGCGGAGGCGGTAGGACAAGGCAGTGATTCTGTTGAAGCAGTCTGACTTCTGGTGGTCCGCGCTGGAAACGTCCAGCTCCTCAACCGCTTGTTTCAAATTGCCTGCGTGAGAGAGGGAAAAGGCTGTCTCTCTCAGCCTAAGCTTGGGGGTGGAAACCGCTGGCAAGTTACAACTGACTTACGGCAACCCTGTAAAGTTTTCAAGGCAAGAGACGTTCGAAGGAGGTTTGCTGTTCCTTGCCTCCACGTAGGCTGAGAGAGTTCAGAGAGAAGTGTGACTGGCCCACTACTACACCTAAATGGCCTGAGAGCCAGTGTGGTTAAGAGCAGGGCACTCTAATCTGGAGAACCGGGTTTGATTCCCTGCTCTGCCACTTGAGCTGTGGAGGCTTATCTGGGGAACCAGATTAGCTTGTGCAACACACACCAGCTGGGTGACCTTGGGCTAGTCACAGTTCTTCGGAGCTCTCTCAGCCCCACCTACCTCACAGGGTGTTTGTTGTGAGAGGGGAAGGGCAAGGAGATTGTCAGCCCCTTTGAGTCTCCTTACAGGAGAGAAAGGGGAGGATATAAATTCAAACTCTTCAGATTAGACTCTACCACTCTTAGCCATGACGCCATGCTGGCTCTCAACCTAAATTTACTTCACAGGATTATTAGGATACAACAGAAGAGGGGGAGATCATGAACTCCCATGAAGTAGGCAGCTAGGCAGATCAATCAATAGGCTCGGGTTCAGGGAAGATCGGTTGGGAAGGAGGCAATGAATTCTACTCTTGATATGCCAAATTTTATGGATTACGAATTTTAAAAGGGAGGGATATAGAAACCACAACATGTTTCATGGGCAGTATAATTTAATTTGACCAGAAGATTCTTACAGAAGGCCCCAAATTCTATTACTCAAATGCAATCTGTGTCTTTTTGAACAGGGACATTAATGTTGCCTACCGTCACTTAGTAACAATTAATATATGAAATAATTATAATTTATTTACATAGTATCAAAGCATGTGGGCTTGTACTGCTCATATTAATATAGCAATTAGACAATAATTTTAAATATTGTTTATTTATATCACGACCTGTTAGACCTCAGTGGTCTTGTTATGTCATGTCTCCAGGTGGGGCCAGGAGATTGTGGCATCTTAATGGTTTCCATCTCTATTGTATTACATTGCTTATGCTTCCTAGCTGCCGGTATGTGCTTATTAACCTATAATATCAACATATTAATAATTCTACAGAAATATTAACAGTAATAATTTGAATGACTCACATGGCATTCTGCACCATTATTATTATTTATGACGACTTCCAGTGTGCAAAGCATTGCAGATGCGTGACCAGGGCATGATACACCCTGTGTTCATCATGCCCCACCAATGTCTAGAACAAAACTGTTTGGGTAACAAAAAGCTCCCGGAGGCTACTACACCTGTCAGGAAGGCTCAGCAGGCCAGAGTTTGGGAGAGGTGCACAGGAACTTGAGCCTTGGGTAACAAATGGGAGCTTTGCTAGCTGTGCTGGCTGCAGGCCTCAGACTATTTAGGACCTTGAAGGTTAATACTGATACCTTAAATCAGGGGTGTCCAACTCTGGCGCTTCAGATGTTTATGGACTACAACTCCCATCAGCCCCTGCTGGCATGGCCAATCGGTCATGACAACACACCCTGGGGGAGGGGGTGGGAGGGGGTCAGGGCTAGGGTGAGGTATTGGTCAGGTTTAAGATATTGGCATTAACCTTTGAGGCTCTCAGCAGTCTGGGACCCGTGTACTTTCGGGACTGTCTCTCCCACGATGTTCCTCGAAGATCATTACAATCAGGGAATGAAGATCTACAAGTGATCCCTGGCCCAAAAGATGTCCAATTTGCCTCAACCAGGACCAAGACGTGGTGGAACGCTGTTTTGAGTGAGACCCCCAGGCCCTGCAGGACTTACCGTATATACTCATGTATAAGTCGAAATTTTCAGTACATTTTTAATGCTGAAAAAGCTCCCCTCGACTTATACGCGGGTCATTAAAATTGTTTGTGTTTTTATTTTGCCGACCAGCAGGGGGCACAGTTTTTATGCTAGTGACACCAAATTTTCAGGGTACCCTCAGAAGACACTCCTGATGATACCAGCCAAGCTTGGTAAAGTTTGGTTCAGGGGGTCCAAAGTTATGGACCCCCAAAGGAGGTGCCCCCATTCTCCATTGTTTTCAATGGGAGCTATTAGTAGATGGGGCTACCCTTTTGAGGGTCCATAACTTTGGACCCTCTGAACCAAACTTCACCAAACCTTGCTGGTCTCATCAGAAGAGTCTCTTTATGATACTAGCCAGGTTTGGTGAAATTTGGGTCAGGGGATCCAAAGTTATTGACCCCCAAAGGGTATGCCCCATCCCCCATTGTTTACAATGGAAGCTACTAGTAGATTTTCCATTTCTGATAATATCCCTCTTAAAATCTAAGTTGAGTTACATTTGGACATACAGATGATGATGAAGAATCCAGTTTTGAAGGATTTTAACTCTTGTGTTTTAGCTTGGTTTCTGATTGAGCTAAGGTTTTTGTACTTTTAAAGTTATTGTTGATACCATATTGTTCTTGTTGACCCTCTTTTCCACTTACAGAGCCAGTTTACTGTTTTTCTTTGAAATAAATATTCAAAAACATTTAACCTACTGATGCCTCAATTGATGTAATTTTATTGGTATCTATTTTTATTTTTGAAATTTACCAGCAGCTGCTGCATTTCCCACCCTCAACTTATACGCGAGTCAATACGTTTTCCCAGTTTTTTGTGGTAAAATTAGGTGCCTCGACTTATATGTGGGTTGACTTATACACGAGTATATACGGTAATGCAATTCTGCAAGGCCTGTAAGACAGAGCTGTTCCATGAAGCATATGATGAAGGGAACTATGGGTTGTTTTTTAACCGTCCTAGTCTCCCTCTTCCCTCCCTCTTTCCATCTTTTTCTCATGCCTCTTTTATTCTGTTTCCATTTTATTCCATTCTTTTCATCTTTTTCTCTCCTTCTGATCCCCTGGTTTTATTGGAATGCATTCTACCAGTTGGTTTTAGTAATGTCTTAATGGTTGGGTGGAAACTCTGTTTTTAAACTGAGATTATTGTATTTTATGCAAATGTTGGAAGCCACTCTGAGCCCATGAGGGGAAGTGCCAATATACAAAACCAATCAATTAAATTAAATGAGCAAGCAGCAAGGAGATTCTGAAGACCAGATTGCAGAATGCAGTGATGGTGAACCTTTTTGAGACCGAGTGCCCAAACTGCAACCCAACACTCACTTATTTATCACAAAGTGCCAACACGTTTTAGTTTAGAAAAAACGGTTGGCTCCAAGGTGCGCATTACACGGGAGTAAGCTTGGTGGTAGTCAGTGGCTTTGCTTTGAAGCAACCATGCAGACGCTTCAAATGGGTGAATCATGACCCTAGGAGGGTTTACTCAGAAGCAAGCCCCATTGCCAGCAACCGATCTTACTCCCAGGTAAAGGATCACACTTGACTTCCCACAAAAATGCAACAGGAACAGAAAAATAAAAACATGGAGAATATTTTGAAATGGACCTCTCTGTCCCACATTTGCCTCTGTCAGAATGGCCCCAATTCTGACACGGCTCAAGGTTGACTCAGCCTTCCATCCTTCCATGGAAAGTAAAAGGAGCACCCACTTTGCTAGGAGTAAAGCGTAGGCAACTGGGGAATGTAATAGCAAACAACCCCCTAAACATAGTCTACCTAGTAAATGTTTTAATGTGACCCCATGGGTCTGTAACAGGGACGTAGTTAGGGGAAATGGAGCCCTGGGCAGACTCCGAGCTTTCTGCCTCCCCCCCCCCATAACCCCCTCCCACGCCCCACTTAGCCAGTGGCAGGGCCTGGCGGGGCGGGACCAGGCAGGGGTGCCCAGCAGTGGTCTCCACCGGGCCTAGCAGGGTGGGGCAAGGGGAAAAGGAGGAGGGGTGTGTGTGGGAGTGATATTCCACCCCCTATGTGACCTCAATGGCATCTGCCTGGGTAGCCTGTCCCCACCCTTCCCGTGACAGCTACGCCACTGCTATGACCAGCTGCTTTACCATATGATGTCACTTTTGAATTTTTTTATCATTAAAAAAAAATATTTTGGGAAGTCAACAACAAATAATATTTCTTGAAATGTGTTTGTTTTATGCTAACAGTCAATATTTTCTCACAGTAAAGCAATAGCAACTTTCCAAAGCAGGCCAGGAGCAACTTGTTCTACGTCAGTGATGGCGAACCTTTTGGACTCAGTGGGTCGAAAATTTTGAAAACGGCTAACTTGATTATGCTGATCTGTCACCCCTCCCTCCCCAAATATATATTAAAAATACAGTCCAATCACGTGTGGTGCTATGAATTATACAAAGAAATGTCAAATAATTACAAAAATGAAGTGCAAGTAAAGCAAACTCAGTTGTTGTATTGTCGAAGGCTTTCACGGCCGGAATCACTGGGGTGCTGTGTGGTTTCCAGGCTGTATGGCTGTGTTCTAGCAGCATTCTGACGTTTCGCCTGCATCTGTGGCTGGGATCTTCAGAGGATGCCAGCCACAGATGCAGGTGAAACGTCAGGAAAGAATGCTGCTAGAACACGGCCATACAGCCCGAAAACCACACAGCACCCCAACTCAGTTGTTGTTGGAGATTGCTGGCATGTCACCCAAATGTTGCAGTGTGCCATCTTTGATACACATATCATAGGTTTGCAATCTTTGTTCTGTGTGCTATTAACTATACTCTTTTCCACACCAAAATGGGCCTCCTGCGAATGCTTCAGATCTGACCGCCCTCCCCATATTTACTTACATATCTCCTCCTCAGTTAGGGGCATGTACTGATCCATCATTTCCTCTGATTTGTCCAGAAGCCGGTCCACCGTGCGCACAAATAACTGGCAGATCCTACAGTTCATAAGGCTGTGCAGATTGTCAGGAGAATCGGCCTCCAAGGTGGAGGGGTTGGTCTCTTCTCTCATAAGGTTGGAGGCTTCCTCCTCTGCCTCATTCAAGATAGAGGTGGTTGCTGGTCCCAGAACCTAGAATTAACACAAAGTGATGGAAACATTCTCTGGACTGGAGGGACCAGGCTAGACTAATCTTGTGAGCTCTTGGCAATTCAGCAGGGTCAGCCTGGTTAGTACTTGGTTGGGAGACAGACCACCAAGGAAAGTCTGGAGTAAGCAGAGGCAGGAAGTGGCAAACCACCTCTGAACATCTCTTGCCAAGAAGAAGAAGAGGAAGAGGAAGAAGAGGAGGAAGAAGAAGAGTTAGTTTTTATACCATGCTGTTCTCTACTGGAAGGAGTCTCGAAGTGGCTTGCAATCACCTTCTCTCCCCCACACCCCACAACAGGCACCTTGTGAGGATGGGGTTCAGAGAGAACTGTGACTGACCCAAAGTCTCTCAGCAGGCTTCATGTGCAGGAGTGGAGAATCAAACCAGATTCCCTAGATTAGAATTTGCCACTCTTAACCACTACACCACAGTGTCTCTCAACCCTGTGGGCAAGGATGAAGGTAAGGGGGGGCTCGTGGGTTCAAACCCCATATTACATGTCCAAAGCTCTGCCCACTCTGCCCCCCGGCCCCCTACCGGGTGGGCTCCCAGCTGGCAGTCCCTTCTTCCCTCCCTTCCAAGATGGTGGCAGCGGCGGGGGGCGGGGCAGTGGAGACTGCTGCCCCCGGCCTTGGAGCACTGAGGCTGAGGGCGGAGCTTGGGGAGGTATGCCCACAGGGTGGGTGGGCATGGCCAGCCCCCAAACCCATCCCATAAAAAATCTATAGCGACGTCACTCCCTGTGGAATTGCTATAAGTTAGCTGCAACAATTTCTCCCACAAACGGAAGCACTTAAATATTTGAAGCAAACAAAACTCCAGCAATTAGGATTATTTTTCACTCGCCACCTCTGTGAACAGAGTAGAATTTCAGGGGCTGGCTAACAAAGACGAGGCCTTTTCTGTCGTGCACTTCAAGCGGGCAAGAAAAGAGAATGGCACGAAAACATTCCTTCTAAAAATGCAGAGAAGGTTCCGTTTGCAATAAGCTACGATGGCACCTGGAGAGAAGCAGAGGGAGGATGTTTTTAAGTCCACTCGATTTCCAGAGGAAAGATTAGCATCCGTAGGTTGCTGCAGCAGGGACGTAGGTATAGATTTTTATGGGGGGGGGGGTTCTGGGGTGGGGCCATGCCCCCACGCGCCCCCAGGAGCGGGGCCACGTTTCCCCAAGGCCCGCTCCCGGCCTCAGTGCTTATAAAAGCAGCTCTCAGAGGCTGGGGCGGCAGACTCCCTGCCCTCCCCCACCCCCCCACCGGCAGGCCTTCTGCCCTCCCCTCCAGGCAGAGGCATAGCTAGGGAAAATGGAGCCCAGTGCAAAATCTGAGTTTTACACACCCTTCCCCCATGGGCGGCCACCGTGATGCTGGAATCCACCCCCAAACAACATCACTTTCAATGGTGTTTAAACTAGGGAGCCCAGATTCTCTTTTTAAATCCACTTTAAAGGGAGAATCTGGGGTCCCAGTTAAAACAACATTGAAAGTGATGCTGTTTTGGGGTGGATTATCCCCCACCCTGAAACAACATCACTTTCAATGTTTATACTGGGGACCTCAGATTCTCCCTTTAAATCCATGCCGAAGGGGGTGGATTTAAAAGGAGAATCTGGGGAAATTTGGGGGGTGCCTGCTGTCAGGGGTGCAATTGTTAAGCTAGCAGCACCAACATTCCAGGGTATCTTTAGGAGACTCTCCTGATGGTACCACCCAGGTTTGGTGAAGTTTGGTTCAGGGGGTCCAAAGTTATGGACCCTCAAAAGTGTAGCCCCCATCTTCTATTAGCTCCCATTGGAAACAATGGGGGATGTGGGCACCCCTTTGGGAGTCCATAACTTTGGACCCCCTGAAGCAAACCTCACAAAACCTGGATAGAATCGTCAGGAGAGTCTCCCAACAAATCCATGAAATTTCGGTGCTGCTAGCCTAAAAATGCACCCTCTGCAGGCCAAAAACGGAAAAAACACTTAAAAATTACCAAAACCCCACCAAAGGGGGCGGAGCTTCGGACATGTAATGCGGGGGTTGAACTCGAGAACCCCCCCCTTACCTACATCCTTCTGCTGCAGGGAAGGAAACAAGTGCATGATGCCAGCATGAAAAGTATTTTTATTTGGTATGTATTCATTTGGTATTTGTATTTGTTTATTCAATATTTTTCACGAAATAAACAACTGCATTTTAATTGATTAAAAAACCTCAGAATGGTTTAAATCAGACAGCTAATTAAAAAACCCCAAACACCTGCATAGAAAAAAATCACCCAGATCTGGATAGGTTCAGGGGTGTATCTGCCAGAGGGACATGGGGTATCACATGACCCTGGGCACACACCATCCAGTCATGTGGGGGGGGGGGGCGCCGGGCCCAGGCTGCGCTCACCAGCTCCAGGCAGTAGACCTGGGTGCCGGCTCCAAGTGGTAGACCTGGACTCCAACTCTAGCTTCAAGCTGTAGATATGGACGCTTTGCCTGCTGCAGGTGGTAGATCTGGGTGCAGGGTGGGGGGAATTCAGATTTTGCCCCCGGGCTCCATTTCACCGCTCAGAGCCCTTTGGGGGTGAGCAGTATAAAAGTTTTGATGATGATGATGATGATGGAGAACTGCAGGAATCGAAGAATGAATTTGCATATGGTCTGGATCGATTACAAGAAGGCATTTGACTCACTGCCCCACAGTTGGGTCATGAAATGCTTGGAAACAATTGGCATCAGCAGAAACATTCGAGTATTCACTGAAAAAGCGATGAGATAGTGGAAAACTGAACTGACAGTCGGAAATGAAAACTTTGGAACAGTCAACATTAAGCGAGGAATTTTCCAAGGTGATTCACTATCACCTTTACTGTTTACCATTGCCATGATCCCACTTACAGTAATTTTAAAGTTGGGCTATCAAATGGGCTATCAAATGGCCAAAGTCTCAGAAAAAATCTCACATTTGCTGTACATGGATGATTTGAAGCTGTATGGGAAATGAAATCCAGTCACTAGTAAACACAGTCCGAATATTCAGCACAGACATTTCGATGGAGTTTGGCCTGGAAAAGTGCGCTACTGTGGCAATAAAGAGAGGCAAGATCACCGAGAGTGATGGGATTGAAATGCCTGATGGCCAACTCATCAAGTGCAACCAAGAGGTCGCTTATAAATACCTGGGCATTTTGCACCTGGATAGTGAGCATCATCGACATAGTCCCCGGTGAAAGCAGGGTCATTGAAAAAGAACACGAGAAGGTCACTAGATACCGCGATTTGAAAATCGAGCTTCAGCGTCTATGGCACAGACCAGCTGAGGTCGTCCCAGTGGTAATCGGCACGCTGGGCGCCATCCCAAAA